>NC_058103.1:27975909-28278939 GCF_020171115.1 Neogale vison
GGTCCCTTTGCTTGTCGAAGTTTGTATATTTCTTCCCCTGAGATGAATTCTCAACAACCCAGTAGGGTTGGGTGACACCTTCCTTTGGGTGACAATTCACCATGTAAGGAGAGTCCCTGAGATCTGAACTCACCAAGGAAAAACTTCCATTTTATTTCAATGGTTTGCCTCTGTTTACTGCCAGGCTGTTTATCAGCTAAACAAAACTAGCAACTAGTTGTAATCAGTTTGCTTACTATTCTCTAAATGAAGCATGCCCGAGGGGCCACCACCAACCTCTGTCCCCTCCGCAGCCCACTAAGTGTCACGAAACTCATTTGTTACATATTGATCTGTTTTGTTATTGTAGTTTTGTTGTTGTTTGTCTTCCCTTCTCAACTAGAATGTTAGCTTCATGAGAACAGGGCTGTCTGGGTCTGTTGTGTTCCCTCTGAACCCCTGGTGGCTTAGAGAAGCAGCAGGCACCCAGCAAGTGCTTGGTAAATATCTGCATAAAACAATGGTCTCTAAATTTTAATATAAACAACAAAATTTAATATTGAAATTTCTGGGGCACCTGGGTGGCTCAGTCGGTTAAGCATCTGACTCCTGGTTTCAGCTCAGGTCATGGTCTCAGGGTCGTGGGATCAAGCCCCAAATCAGGCTCCGTGCTTGGTGCAGAGTCTGTTTGAGATTCTGGTTCTTCCTCTTCCTCTGCCCCACCCCTGTTTGTGTGTGCTCTAAATGAATGAATGAATGAATGAATGAATAAATAAATAAATAAATAAATAAAATCTTTAAAAATATTTATTTTTTAAAAATAAATTTTAAAATTAAAAAAATTTTTAAATAAGTATTTTAAAAAAGATTTTATTTATTCATTTGTCAGAGAGCAAAAGAACACAAGCAGGGGGAACAGCAGGCAGAGGGAGAAGAAGGCTCCCCACTGAGCAAGGAGGCTGATGTGGGACTCAACCTCAGGACCCTGGTATCATGACCTGAGCCGAAGGCAGATAGATGCTCAACCGACAGAGCCACACAGGTGCCCCTTTAAAAAAAATATTTAAATATCATCTCTTTAGTCTTCCAAGGAAGCCAAAGAATGCCTTTTTGCCTTTTTTTTTTTTTTTTTTGTCAAGGTCTTTGAGGTTTATGAGGACTCAGTCTGCCGAGGAAGAAACTTTGGCCATCAATATTTATATTAAAGGTTCTTAACTTTGTGGGGATGCGAACCTTTTGGAGCCTGATACAGATGATAAAATTTCTCCTCAGAAAAATGTGCCCATTTGGAGCATTTGGTGTAGGACTGAGGGGTGGGGTGGGATGGGCGTGTCCCCCAGTGCCTTCCTGTCTACCTCCCCAGCTCCGATGTGCCAGCACCAGAGCAAAGGTCTGAAGAAGATACAGATAATGCATCTGATCTGTGCTCGGTCTTACACCAAGCGGATTCATTGCCTAAGGCTGGAACAAATGGCTCCAAATCTGGTGGCTTAAACCACAGAAATTTCTTCTCTTGCAATTCTTCAGAGTAGAAATCAGACACACTTCCTCCAGAGGTTCTGGGGAGAACTACTTGCCTCTTCCAGGCTCTGGGTCTCCTGGCATCCCTTAGCTTGTGGCCACATCTCCCCAATTCTGCCTCCTCGGTCACAGGGTCTTCTCCTCCGTGGCAGTCAGATCTCCCTCTGCCCCCGTCTGACAAGAATACATGTTGTTGCATTTATGGTTCACCCTGAAAATAGAGGGTGACACTCTCCCCATTTCAACATCCTTCATGATCACTTCTATAAAGTCTCCACACTCCTCCCCCCCCTTTTTAACTGTTTAAGGTAACATGTATAGGTTCCAGGAATTACTACCGGATATTCATTCTTATTATCCCTAAAGGAGATCATTATTCAGTGTACTTCAACAAATAAAGAAGAATGAGGCATAAATCAGAACACACACACACACACACAGTTACCTGGGAATGTTCACTGTGTTTTGAATCTGGGTGTGACTACATTTCCAGTATTCACAGTATTTAAAATAAGGAAGCCAGAGTGTGAAAGACTGACACCACCCGCCAGGCCCATGCTTCCTTCCCCTCTTCCTACCCCCATGCTTTGTTTAAAAGCCACGGGAGGAATTTCAGGTTGCCTGGGGACCAAACAAAAATAAGAGGGAGCAGGCAGATTTGTTTAAGGGGCTCTCCAAGCAAGTGTGTCCACTCCTGTCAATATGAGGGTGAAAGCCAGCTTGTCCCGATGCTCTGGTGCCCAGTTCCATTGTAAGTTAACAGTATTCCAGGAGTTCCCCACCTTCTCGGGGCCCCTAAAGCAGTGCCAGAAATATTCTACCTGTAGTAAACTTTGCAGTCATTTAAGAAGAGAAATGGGATTTAGAGCCATCGCTCTAAGGCTGTACGAGGAGCCCAAGCAGACTGATGGCGAGAACTCCAGCAGGCGCTCTCCCACAGCCGCGTGCTGATTGAAATCACCAAGAGAGCATCAGCAATCTGGAGAGTCACACGTCTTTTTCCCTTCTTGGCAAGTTAATGTGGCCTGACATTTGTCTCAAGTCCACCTAGTCTTTTAAATATGTGTATTATGTCATTTTATCCAGCAGGTATGACAAGTGTCCTATATCCCGAGTTCCTTTAAGCAGCAAAGCAGATAACTTTTGGTTCTCTTCTACATACACACAACAGAACTTTCCAGAAGGCTCGCTGGCTGCACACAATGTGTCTGGCACCGATGTCTGACAAACAGGAAACAGACCCTGCGCTCAAGGATCTCATAGCCCGGAGCAGGAAGGCTGGGGTATGGCATGTGACTTTTCCAGGTGCTTGGGATTCTGGTTATAGTCTTCAGGCCGAGAGCAAGAGGTACTAACTACCCTATATTCTAGAGAGAGCTGCCCCTCCGGGAGTTACTGAAATATGTAGCCTGTCCTATAATGGCAACCCCACTGCCCTCCTCCAATCTATAGCAAACAAGACCAGACACTTGAGGGAAGGAAATAATTGGATATGGTAGAATATTGCTCCCCCAAAGATGCCATGTCCTAATCCCCAGAACGACCTGTGTACATGTCCCTTTACCTGGAAAAAAAAAAAAGGCACTTGGCAGAAGTGATCAAGGTTAAAGACCATGGCAAGAGAAGATTATTCTGGATCTTTCCGGGGGGCGGGGGAGTGCTGAATGAATGTGTGCTTTTCTAAGCTACTCTGTTTTTGTAATATATTAAAGCAGAAATAGAAACAAATATGGGGTATTTGTACGAGAAAGGAGCATTTTCAATTTGGGGGCATCTCCCAGCTGGGGCCCCAAGAGAACAGCTCCTGGAGACTAGTGGGGCTTTGAGAAGGGAGCTAGAGAAACCTGACAAGCTGTGAGACTTGAAGGCCTGTCCCACTGGCACAAGGTCAGGAAGACAGCTCCTCAGAGAATGTGAGGTATCCCCGCAAGTCTGGGTGACATGAACATGGAGTCGGGTTATCTCCCAACTAGCTGCAGGACAGTGGCTGCAGGCAGGAGACTTGCCCAAGCTTCCTGCAAGGACAGAGAGAAGATGGAAGGCCACAGTGGAAGGAGAGCCCAGAAAGCCCCATGGAAGGACCTTCCCAAAGGCTCCTGCCAAGTGAAGGGCCCTCATTCTAAATATCTTGTGAGTGCAGGGGAGGTGAGCCCCAAAACAACAGGGGCTTGCTGGAGGTCAGAGAGAGGGTGTATCGATCACAGAGTTGGGGAATTCTCTGAGGCATTCACAAATGGGCAGTTTGAGGGAGGGCCTGCCATGCACTTCTCAAGAACACCAACCCTGTCCCTCAGGTGACCTTCTCCGTTTCCAACCCTGGACAAACCAGCAGAAGGCAGGGAAGGAGTAGTGAAGCAACCAGGAAGAGTGAGCCCAGCCCTGTCCCTGTCCCCACCGTAGCCTCCAGCCACTGGCCCGAGCTGGGAGGAGGGCTCCATGACACTAGATGGGAGATTGAAATTTTGATCTCTGCTGGACAGTCCATTTCAGTACCCCCACATAGAACTGTTCTCACAGTGCCTGAAAAGCTGTGAGGCAGGGAGAGACCACAGAGCATGGCAGGCGGCGGTGCAGGGAGAGAGTAGAGTTGTGTCCTCTTATATCCACTGAGCTCAGCCTGGTGAATAACCTGGTTTTTCAACAACACATCACAATGGATGTATCTTGACATCTTCAGGAGACCAAGTAGAGAGTTACCTAGACTTCAATGCTCTCAGTATATTAAAAAGAAGAAGAAGAAGATGTCAAAGGGGGTTATAAAATCTGTAGGATGTTTCAAATATTGCTTTTAACAAATTAATGACTTTAACCAAAAATATAGTACAATATGATTGCATCTATCATGACATAATCGCTGTTCATTATTTGAAAATAACCATGAAACTGTAGCACACATTGGCCAGTGTGGTTGGGGGATGAGATATGTTCAGAGGCCCACGATAAATCTTGCTTTTCAATGTGGTCAGTACATTATCCTGAGGATGTCTCTGTGTACACATGCATCTTTTGAAAGACAGCATCAGGAGTCTGAATGTGAGATTATTTCTGGATGTGTGGCCCAGGTCAAATGACCCTCCTTTCCCTCACCCCTCCAGGAATGGCTATAGGAGGGATAGGAGAGTTAAGGAAAATGTCCGCAGACTGAAGATCTCTAAAGTGGGTGTTGAGAAATTAGGATGACTCTATCAATGAGGAAGGGTATTCAGAGATGAAGGTCAGTGATGCAAAAACACAGAAGCTTGGGTGTTTGAGGAATGGCTGGCACAGTGGCGGTGCTGTGGAGGGAAGCTGGGGCCAGAATGAAGGGGTAAAGGCTTTTGGTGGTAAAGGGCCTTGACTGTTGAGCTAGGGTCTTGGACTTGGTCCTGGGGACCAGAGAAAGCCAGAGAGGCTTGAAAGCAGGGAAGGGGCAGGATCAGATCTGTTGTAGAAGGTGACTCTTAGAGAAGGCTGGAGGCTGATGGAGAAGAGGTGAGGCCTGACCCTGGAGAGAAGCAGCCAGATAAGAAGGTGGGATAGGTCAGGGCTCTATGGCCAGACTCTGCTTAGGGATGAGGAAGGATCCAATGTGACCTTGAGCTCCCATTTAGGAAGCTGAGAAACACCACTGACCGTGACCTGGACTAAGAAATCAGGATGGGATAGATAATGAGTTCAACTATAGATATTTTAGACATCTCTGTCCAGTGTGAGTTACCTGCAGAGAGCATCCATGGAGGAGGTCCCCAGTGCCCTAGTCCCTTCTTGTTTCTTGAGATTCTGCAGCCTCAGGGGCTGGTGGAAGGACAATCATTTCCTTCTCCACTTAGTGCTGGCTGGGGGTAAGTGTCGATTGGACATGGCGAAGGGGAGAAGAGAGAAACAGCCTGGGACTGTTTCTCTCCTAAAGTGTTTAAAACAAACCCAAAATGTATTTTCAAAGACCACTTAGTTGAATCTAGAAGAAAAATGTGCATGTGTATTGACTATAAATATATATGTGTATATATTTCTTTTGAAATGATTATATTTTTAGTTCTTTAAAAATAATAATCATCTTGGTGCCACGCTTAAGCCACCTGTCCTGACCATGAGCTTCAGGAAGAGATGGTGGGCAGGAAGGAAGAGAAGCTGCTATTTGTCTCACCACCTGCACATGACATACATCTGTACACACCCAGATGGTGAGACAAGAGCATGTTAAGAATGGTGACCTGGGTCGTAGGACATCAGGTGGTTTTAACTTGCTCCTTGATATTTTATATACAATTAGGACTTTTCTAATGAACATATTTTTCTTAAAAAAAGAAAAAGAAATAAAAAGCATCTGAATTGGCAAAGAGGAAGTCAAACTTTTCACTCTTTGCAGATGACATGATACTTTATGTGGAAAACCCAAAGACTCCACTCCAAAACTGCTAGAACTTGTACAGGAATTCAATAAAGTATCAGGATGTGAAATCAATGCACAGAAATCAGTTGCACTTCTAAACACCAACAATAGGACAGAAGAAAGAGAAATTTAGGCATCAATCCCATTTGCAATTGCACCCCAAACCAAAAGATACCTAAGAATAAATCTAACTAAAGAATCTGTACTCAGAAAACTACAGAATACTTATGAAAGAAATTGAGGAAGACACAGAGAAATGGAAAAACGTTCCATGCTCATGGATTGGAAGAAAAAATATTGCAAAAATGTCTATGCTACCTAGAGCAATCTACACATTTAATGCAATCCCTATCAAAATACCATCAACCCTTTTCAAAGAAATTGAACAAATAATCCTAAAATTTATATGACACAAGAAAAGATCCTGAATAGCGAGATGATTGTTGAAAAAGAAAACCAAAGCTGGTGGCATCACAATTCCAGACCTCCAGCTCTATTACAAAGCTGTCATCATCAAGACAGTATGGTACTGGCACAAAAACAGACACAAAGATCAATGGAACAGAATAGAAAGCCCAGAAATGGACCCTCAGCTCTATGGTCAACTAATCTTCGACAAAGCAGGAAAGAATGTTCAATGGAAAAAAAAAAAAGCCTCTTCAATAAATGATGTTGGGAAAATTGGAAAGCTACATGGAGAAAAATGAAATTGGACCAATTTATTTACACTACACATGAAAACAGACTCAAAATGGATGAAGGACCTCAATTTGAGAAAGGAATTCATCAAAATCCTTGAGGAGAACACAGGCAGCAACCTCTTTGACCTCAGCTGCAGCAACTTCTTCTAGGACTATCGCCAAAAACAAGGGAAGCAAGGGCAAATATGAACTATTTGGAAGTTCATCAAGATCAAAAGTTTTTGCACAACAAAAAAACAGTCAACCAAACCAAAAGACAAGGACAGAATGGGAGAAGATATTTGCAAATGACATATCAGATAAAGGGCTAGAATCCAAAATCTATAAAGAACTTGCCAAACTCAACACCCAAAGAACAAATAATCCAGTCAAGAAATGAGCAGAGGACATGAACAGACATTTCTGCAAAGAAGACATCCAAACGGCCAACACACACATGAAAAAGTGCTCAACATCACCTAGCATCAGGGAAATACAAATCAAAACCCCAGTGAGATATCACCTCACACCAGTCAGAATGGCTAAAATTAACCAGTCAAGAAATGACAGTTGTTGGCAAGGATGCGGAGAAAGGGGAATCCTCCTACACTGTTGATGGGAATACAAGCTGGTGCAGCCACTCTGGAAAACAGCATGAAGGTTCTTCCAAAAGTTGAAAATAGAGCTACCCTACGACCCAGCAATTGCGCTACTGGGTACTTACTCTAAAGATACAAATGTCGTGATCTGAAGGGGCACATGCACCCCTGTGTTTATAGCAGCAATGTCCACAGTAGCCAAACTATGGAAAGAGACTAGATGCCCACCCGCAGATGAATGGATAAAGAAGATGTGATACACACACACACACACACACACACACACACACACACACACACACAGGAATACTATGCAGCCATCAACAATGAAATCTTGCCATTTGCAATGATGTGGATAGAACTAGAGGGTATTATGCTAAGCAAAATAAGTCAATCAGAGAGACAATTATCATATGTTCTCACTGATATGAGGAATTTGAGGAATAAGACAGTGGATCATAGGGGAAGGGAGGGAAAAATGAAACAAGACGAAACCAGAAAGGGAGACAAACCATAAGAGACTCTCAATCTCAGGAAACAAACTGAGAGTTGCTGGAGGGGAAGGGTTGGGAGGGCTGGAGTGGCTGGATGATGGATATTGGGGAGGGTATGTGCTATGGTGAGTGCTGTGAAATGTGTAAGACTGATGAGTTCACAGGCCTGTGCCCCCAAAACAAGTAATATATTATGTGTTAATTTTTTAAAAAGAAAGGAAAAAAAAGTAAGGGAGGTGTGGAGGCAGCAAGGCTGGGGAGCACCAAGCTTGCTTATCTATCTGTGGGAATTCTGGAGGGGCAATGGAGCAACACAAGAAGCTGGAAGATTAAACACCCATCGAACCATCGATTTTCCTTCTAAGAATGCATCAGAGGAAACACTCTTCATCCTACTACAATACAATAGTCACATTCCTGAGTTTATAAAAATTGCTTTATTAAAGAAGTTGTTTCTATGATTTCAAAGAAAAAGGAGGTGAATAGGGACTCAATTCACATTCACAGTAAAAAAGCTTTTTTTTTTTTCCTGTAGGAAGTTTGGTAATAAAGTGCATTTTAACTCTATGTGTGTTTTTTATTATTGCAAAAGGAGTGGTTGATATAAACTGACAAGAATTCTGAAATCATGGAGCAAATCTAAACAGAACACAGATGATCAAAATAATTCTGTTTCTAGACCACTTTTGCTCAAACCCCGTTGCATGCTGGAATCACTGGGGAGCTTTGTAAAAATACTGAAGTCAGAGCCCCACACCCAAGGGGTTCTTACTGAGCTGATCTGGAGTGGGGCTGGACTGCAGTATTTTTAAAACACATACCCAGGCAATTTTAATGTGCAGGCAGACTTAAGAACCACCAGACCATTAAAATAAATTGCCAAAAAGCATATCATTCATAACCATCTTCAAAAAAATGCAATGCCAACCAAGCAAGCAGTGCTCAGAGTTACTGTGTTCCTATGCTGCCCACTCACCAGATTCTCTCTCTTCTAATTTTTATCAGAATATACTATCTGTACAGAAATACACATGTATCATAAGCAGATAGCTCAATGCATTTTTTTTCCTAGAGGGAGAAAGAGTGAGTGGGGTAGGGAGGGGCAAAAGGAAGAGGAAGAGAGAGAATCTCAAGGAGGCTTCATGCCCAATGCAGAGCCTAACACGGGGCTCCATCTCAAGACCCCAAGATCATGACCTGAGCTGAAATCAAGAGTCAGACATCCAGCTGAATGAGCCACCCAGGTGTCCCTCGATGCATTTTTACCAGCTGGACATATCCACGTCACCAGCACCCAAACCAAGAAACAGAACATTACCAGCACTCTAGAAGCTCCCTTGTTCATTCTAGATTGTCCCACAGCATTTCCCTTATGTGTTTGATACTACTTCTCTCTAGGCATTTGAGTTATAATCACTATAGATCCCTATGATGCAAAGAAATTTCCTTAATTCATCTATCACATTCTATCTAATTTGAATTACAAAAACTGTATAAGAGGAAATAGTTATGAACAAGTATTTAGCCATAAGAAGTTTATTGCCAACTGTTTATAATAGAAAGGGCCATGTGGAAACATACAAGTAAATATCTGATCACAGGATTCAATTAAACAAATTAGCTAACCTCCATATGAGACTGACCAGTTTACATGCAATAGCATCAATAAGATAGAATAAAGAGGGGCCTTCCACAAAAGAGTTTGTTTTTCCCAGTAGAACCCTAGAATAGGACAGTTACAGACTGAGTTGTGTCCCCCCAAGCCCAGTTCATATGTCAGAGTCCGAACCCCAGTATCTCAGAATGTGACACTATTTAGAGATGGTGTGTTTAAAGAGGTGATTAAGTTAAAATGAAGCTGTTAGGATGGCCTAACTCAATAGGACTGGTGTCCCTGTAAGAAGAGACTAGGACACAAACAAGCAGAGGGAAGATCAAGCAAAGACATAGGAGAAGAAGGTCATCTGCAAGTCCTGGAAAAAAGCCACAGAAGAAACAACCTTGCTGACACCATCATCTTGGACATATATCTAGCCTCTATAACTGTGAGAAAATGAATTTCTGTTGTGTGAGAACACACCCAATATGTGGTATTTGTTCCACACTATAGCAAACCAATACAAACACCAAGACTAGAAGCAGCAGATGGAAGAAGAAGATGGGCAATGGGAGGGTGACCAGACTAGTTTGGGGCTTCTGATAAAAGGAGAAGACTCTCAGAGGAGTCTCTTGGCCTGGGTAGCTGAGCAGTGCCCCAGTCATCCATGGCCATGGCCGTGGACAGGAGACCTCATGCTCACACACAAACCCTTGCATCTGCTTCTCCCTTGCTCTGCACATGGGAGAGCCAGGTTTCTCTCCTAAGCACCTCTAGGCATGGCCAAGTAAAGAGGGATTATCAGGTGGGCTGAGAAATCCACTCTAGCCAGAGCAATATGGATGAGTAGATGCTAAAAATTGCCAATACTTTCAGAAAAACTAACAGAATGAAATAGAAGCACCAACTCACCTCCAGAATTTACACCTGAAGAAACAGAATTCATGCAATGGAGAAGAGGAAGAAGGAAAAAAGAAAGGAAGGAAGGAAGGAAAGAAAGAAAGGCTTTTTAATAAATAGAATTAATATCTTCAGAAACAGTTGAGACAGCTGCCTATTCAGACAGATAGATATATAGATAGATAAACAGATAGACAAACAGACAAAACGTCTAAGTAGTTCTTCTAAGTAGTCCTTCTAAGTAAAAGGATTCTTGGAGACTAAAATCTTGATTAACAAAAACTAAAGCCCGATAGAAGATATAATTTCCACCCATCAGCTTTCTTTCTTTCTCTCTTTTTTTAATTCACCCATCCTAAATGGGTTTCTAAAATGAAAAAGTCTGACAATTTCTAAGGTTGGTGAAGATGCAGGGAGTCACAAATTCTCAAAGGGTGCTACAGGAGTACATAACAAGCATGCCATCTTGTAGATCATCTTTGGAGAAGAATTTAACAGTTTTTCTAATAAATCAAAAATGTGTATATCATTTGATGCAGCAGTTCCTTCTCTGAGTATAAACCTTAGAGGAACTCTCACACATGTACAAGTAGAAGAACATATGTGTTTTCTGAAGTGTTGTTTCTAAAAGCAAAACAACTCAGAAACAGCTGAAATATCTATCACTAGAGAAATGAATAAATGCGTTGCACATATTCCTACAAAGGTCTATTACATGGTAGTTAAAATGAATGCACTAGATACCCAAAAACTTAAATAATTTTTCCAAAACTTATTTTTGAGTGAAAAAAATACAGAAAGGTAAATCCAGTGTGACACTATCTTAAAATGTTAAAACAAAATAAAGCAAAACCAAAACCAAGAAGCTAGGAAAGACTGAGGGGTGATGGTAGAATATATGTAAACACATAATGCTATGGTAATAATTGCTCTGGGAAAGATAAAGGAGTGGAGAGAATAAATTAGTAGGGAGAGGGATAAACTGCAATTTTATCAGTAATATTTTATTAGAAAGGAACAAGAACAAATATGACAAGACATTAATGTTTATTGTTTCTGAATGATGGGTCCATGGGTGTTTGTTATGTAATCTTCTGTAATTTTCCATGGTTTACAACATTTTCAAATGAAAAAATCCCCACCAGTATGGACTGATAAATAAAATGCATATAAGTGAAGAGTGCGTTGACAAACTGGAATGTTGAAACAAGCAAACTACCCAATACATAGTGCAAAATTCCAGCCATTGAAATGTGGGAGATAGAAAAGTGAATATTAAAACAAAACAAAACAAAAAAACAGAAACAAAAACAAAAAATCCAGAACCATAGTGCACCTGGCTAGCTCTGTCAGTGGAGTGTGCTAGTCTTGATCTTGGGGTTGTAAGTTCAGGCCCCACATTTTGTGTAGAGGTTACTTGAAAATAAAAAATCTTAAAACAACAACAAAAACAACAGCAACAAAGAAACAGAACCAAGAGTTCCAATCTCTGTCTCAAAAAATATCCAGAAAGAAAATGGATAGAGAAAATAATAAAAAAATTACACACAAAAAATTCAAATCTAAGGAGGTTCTTAAGTCTTCATACTAAAAGAATCCACAAAGTAATGAAAAGAAACACAAGAGAGGAGTGTAGAGGATTTGGCCCTGGTCATACTAGTAAAATTTCCATGATTAATGAAAATCAATCCCAAAGAAGAAGAAGAAAAAAATCCCAATAGTTTAACTTCAAAGGAAGAACAAAGGGACATCAAACTTCTCAAGGGTAATCAGTATAAAATTCCATAAGATGTAGTGCCATAAATTTCTATAGAAAAAAAAATGTTATATCTAGAATTCTATACCCAGGTAAAAAATTATTTAAGTGGAAAATAGAAACAATTTTAGAAGAGCAAGGACTCAGAAAGTTTCTTTCCACGAGTGCTTTCTGAAAGATTCTCTAGGGGATGTACTCCACCAATAGGAAAAATGAATCCAAGAAAGAGGAAGATAGGTTTCAAGTCAAGGAAGTGTGGTTTTAAATGTGTAAAAGCAGTAAAGTCCAAATGACCCTCAAAAACATGGCCACAAGGTTTAATGAACTGTTAAGAAAAAACTCTCTTTGTTTTGAAATCAAAAGATTTCAACAAAGCTTGGGAATGGGTGAAAGGAGACTAAATGGAGGTGAGGGTTTGGGAAGGAAAGACACAATGAAGTATCAAGGTCTAACCTTTTTTTGAGAGACAGAAAGAGAGCATACAGGGAGGAGTAGAGAGAATCCAAGCGGACTCCCCACTGAGCTTAGAGCCTGATACAGGACTGCATCATCACAACTCTGAGATCATGCCCTGAGCCAAAATCACAAGCCAGGTGCTTAACCAACTGAACCACCCAGGTGCCCGGCAAGATCTAATCTTCTAAATGGCAGTAGGTCATAGACACTGATCGGCTCTCGACACTGGTGGAAATATATACAGTCAAATATGCTGAGTATAGTGTAAAAAAAAAATGCTTGAAGAGAAGAAAAAATAAAAACAGAATGTATACTTAGCAAAATTCTAATGAATAAAAAGGAAAAAAAGAGAAAATAGCCAATTTATTATAGCTTGACCCTTCTTATCCTCAAAGTGAGAAGCAAATGCTCAAATCCAGAGTGATTCTACAACAGTTACTCAGGCTTGATTTTAATCACCCAGCAGCTGTGTCTATAGTAACTGAAAGAGGAAACCCCTAAGCCAGTGGTTCTCAGGGTCGCAAAAATAGAGATCACTGGGCCCTACCCTCAGAGTTTCTGACTCAGTAAATCAAGGGTGGGGCCCAAGAATTTGCATTTCTAAGAAGTTTCTGGATAATGCCCATGCTATGGTCTATGGACCACACCATCGTCAAGGTGTCCTGCCTGTAGTGAATGAATCACACACATTGATTGTCATTGCTCGCTGATTTTCCTCTTAAGGAGGTAGTTCTCAAATAGCACATTTCTGGGACACAGTGGAGGGAAGGCCTGTTCCATCTGCTCCTGATAAACAAAAAGAGGTCATATTTTTATTCAGAAGAATATCAAGGCAGCCTTTTGCTGATGAAGGAAGTCTTAAAGTCATTATTTATTTGTTTGACAGAGAGAGAGATCACAAGTAGGCGGGGGGGGGGGTGCTGTGGGAGGGGGATGGGGGGGAGCAGGCTCCCTGCTGAGCAGACAGCCCCATGCAGGGCTTGATCCCAGGACCTTGAGATCATGACCTGAGCTGAAGGCAGAGACTTAACTCACTGAGCCACTCAGGTGTCCCTTAAAGTAACTTTTTTAAAGTCAGATAAAAGGAAGAGGGGGCTGCTGCCAAAGCCAGGTGACCCAAGTGGAAATACTGGTTGAACATGCCTGGGAACATCCTTCTCTTACTCTAGATAGGCATAAAACAAACATTCTCTGACATTCATATGTGTATTTCATAAGGCATTAAAAAAATAAAATCTGAGGTCATCAATTGTATTAGAATTCTTTGTTTTGATTTTTAAAAAAACTAAATTTAAATGGATTTAACAACAACAACAACGTTATTGGTTCCTGTGATTCAAATTCAAGGATTAACTAGCTTCAAGCATAACTAAATCCAGGGGTTCAACTGATGCTATCAGAGCTCCACTTCTCTCTTTGCTCTGTTCTTCTCTGTGAGGGCTTCACTCTTTTCGTGGACATTTACCATTGGCAGCCCCTGGGAGCAGGTAACTTAAACTTGCTTTTATAGCCAAGAATCCCCCCCAGGAAAAGAGCTCCTCCACATCACCCACAAGAATTCCAGTTTGGGCTCCCATTGGCCGGTCGGCAATCAGGTGCTTATTATCATTGAACCAATCAGGGTCCAGGAGGACTACTCTGATTGGCCAGTTCAAGGGGGTGTGGCCAGCCCCACCCAAAGCAGAATTACCGGGAGGGGGGAGGGGCGGCTCAACAAAGGAACCTTGTTACCTACAGAAAGAAGCAAGCCAGGAAGGAGTGAGCAGGCAAAAGCAATAGGTGAACCCAGGGCTGTTTTTATCTTGTCAGATTAACAATGCATTAAAAAACAAGATAAATAAAATAAAATTACTATGTAATTCAAAAATCATTTCCTAAGGGAAAGCCAATTTTAACCATGAAAGAAAACACAAAAGCAAAGAAAGTATCCAGTAAAAAGCTCTCTTTTCTTTAAATAAAGGTAGCTTTAAGCAAAAGTCAATCCATTGTCCTGTTTTTATAAAAATTTTACTTAGCTAATGCGTTTACTTTCCATGCTACTAACTCCTGCCCTCCAATAGGCGCTGTGCTTAGGGGCCACAAAAATGTTTTAATTTCTTTTAAAATCAGAATAAAAATGATTATTATTATGAATACACAAAAATGAAGACAAGCTATGCCACATTCCTCTTTATGCCAATGCACTCATACCATATAATTTTTTATTTTATTTTATTTTAATTCTTTTATGGAGGAAAAAGGCCCATGAACACAAATGTGCTTTGAGCCCAGGAAAGTTCTAATTTCCCAAGAGCCCTTCCCCAAATTTCTGAAGGTAAGTGTCATGTTCTGTCATCTCCCGAAAATGTCAGCTCTGCAGTCACATTCACTAGCCAATGTGTTACCTTCTTCTAGGAAAGAGAGTCTTAAGCCACTTGGAATGATTGCTTCCTTAAAAGACTTAATGGGGGGGGGGCAGCTCCTGGGAGGTGATGCAGGTGGGAGGGAGGCTTGGTGTGTGCAGAAGGAAATCACCTAACACCCTTGTTCACTGCATTCATCTCCCATTCGAATATCTACAATTTCCCCTGCTACCGGCAAGAAGAGCATTGCTATGAAAGCTTTCCTGATACCTTAGCACACATCTTTGTAAGGATGCGCAAAACTCAGATGCTCACAGACATAGTTCAAAGCTCTGGTGGTTTGATGCTGGGCTGCTAAGTGTACTTCGAGGGGAAGGAGCTGAGAGGCAAAACAAATATTGAACGATTTTTGCTTTTTGCCTTTTTTCATAAAAGTAGTTCTCCTCTTTGGATTCCTTCCAGGTAGTGAAAACAGGTACTGATGGCAATCTTTTGTAAAAGCAAAATGACATAATGTGAACCTTAGAAAAGCGGGGTAGACCTGTATATTTTATTCATTGATATTTACCTCTGTGCCAGGCACAGGGCTAAGAGTGTCTATGCCTCTCGAGTTGGATTGCTCTAACACTCGATGACCAGCCAAGGGACGTAAGGGGAGCTAACTCCGAGAGTCACGTAGAAGAGAAGAGAAACTTGAACACAGGCCTACCTAAACCCAAAGCCATGATCTTAAATGCTATAATACACTCCTTCTGACTTTCCTAAAGTCCTGGTTTCCGTGTTCTTCCTGAAATGGAAAAAGGAGCTAATGGTAGATGGGGGTGGGGAGACCCTTCTTCCCGTGCCCAGTGTCCTTAGCCTTCTACCACATTGGTGCATTTCACAGGGAAGAACAAACTTCTTCAGAAAACAATTAGTCATAAAGCCGAAATTTCCTACGCTCACAGCCTTATTATTTCCATGTATCTTTTTTATCCTTTTACCTATGATTTAATTTTTCTGTCTAGCGACTCTACAGCAAACGCCCATTAGCACCAAAAGCTGTCTACCCACTCCGATGAGCTTGACTCATGCTCCATATGTGCCCCACTTTATCCACGTGGCTCCCGGCGCTCACATGTTCCTCCAGGTCTCCTCGGCAGGCCTGCGGGCCGCTGGCGGTGGTATCCTGAATTCCCCTTCTCTCAGCACCGCCGCCGACACCACCCCCTTCCCTGCTCACAGCACTCAGTCTGCTATAATTAAACAAACTGGGTTATTTGTGACATCCTGGTTTACACATCAACAAGTTATTTTCTCTGATTTTGCTATGGATGGATTTGCTCTGCTTACATTAAACAAGAACAGCTCACCCAAAAATGCAGCGTAAGCAAGGCGGGGGCAACGTGGCCCAGCAGCTGCCTCTTTCCCCACCACGCAAGACCCAGCCTTCTCTTTCCCAGTCTCCGTGACTTGGAAGAGCCCAGCCGGGCAGCTCTGGAGGAAACAGCCATCAAGGATCAGAATGCCAAATGGGAAGAGAGGGCTCCAGAAACACAGAAAGGTCAGATGGGAGTTTAATTTGGAGGCTTCCAGACTAAACAGCAGAGGAACGTAGTGGAAGCATGTGGGACGCCCCCCCCTCCCAGCCCCCCTGCAAATGTGTCCTGTGAAGGACACCGTTCTCGGTCTCTGGTAAATCAATCACCTTGTAGGCTACACTGTGAGGTCTGTGTCAGGGGCCAGGGTTGGGGGAAAGGGGCTCAGGTCTGCTACCTCTTCTCTGGCCGCATCTGTCCTGTCTGTCCGTCTGTCTCCCTGCATGCCTTGTTCCGTCCACCCCTCGCCACAGCCACGAGGGGCTTCTACAAGGCAAAGCAGCTGATGCTATTCATCTAATTAGTTGGAGTCTCTTTGATCTCAAGAAAAACCCTCGCTCCTTAAAATGGCTCTCTTTTTCCTTCGAGATCCAGCCCCAGCCTACCAATACCACCTGGCCTCACCCTGCTTCCCACCCCATTCTTGAGGCTTCAGTAACCGGAAGCTTCAAGTTCTACAAATGTGTCCTTTGCACACGCTGTTCTTTCTCCTTGAACACACTCCCTTCAGTTCCCTTTGCTTGATTCCCTTTAAGCCTTCCCTTTACTGGTTCCTCTCCACCCCTGTCTAAGCTCTAAGTCTTTGTGTTCTACCCATCTGTCTCCACATCTCCACATTCATCCACCTCTCTTACAGATGGTCAGCTCCTTGAGGGCTGGGTCACGTTGACCTTGGTGTCTGTTGGGTTCTAGCGCTTGTCCACTTACCTGGCCCATGGGAGGTACTCCACAGATGTTCGCTGAGTGTAAGAATGACTCCCTCTGGTGTCCAGCATCTCCTTCCAGGTAACTGGCCCTTTGCAAGTATCTGGTTCAAAAGCAGAGGCCACATTGTCACTCCAGATTAGAAACAACCTATGTCCCTCCACAACAGAATATAGAAATAAATTATGGGATAGTCACACAGTAAAGATGATGTGCTATATGTGACCGCATTCAAAAATGGGGATGCCTTGCCCAAATAAAATGCTGGAAGATGCCAGACATGAAGAAGGATGCACCTTAGTCTTCTATTTATATAAAGTCCCCAAACAGGTAAAACAAATCTGTGCAGATAGTAGTCAGAAGAGTGCTTCCCGCGGGGCCTGGCATGCTCTCGGCTTCAAGGTCTGGGTGCCTGGTAATGTACATGGGCACGTGCAGTATGTGAATGAAAATACAAATATATATTTACATATCTCAGTGAATAGATTTTATACATATTATACAGTGATAAGTATTAAATAACATATGTTTGTAAATACATAATATATAAATATATTAGAAAATACAAATGTATAAAATTATATCTATAAACATTATGTATATAAATGTATGTATGTGTGTGTATATATAAACTAGTTGACTAAAAGGTAAACAAACAAACTAGGGGCCAGTCTGATGTTGGGGAGAAACCAGCTTCTCTGTCCCTCTGTCCTTCCTGTATGACTGGGTCTGTCCCTTTGCAGGCTGTGTACTGGTGGCCAGAGGCTTTGGTCCCTGCTGTCTTGGCCCCAGGCTCATATCCCTCCTGCCCAGATCTCTCAGACAGGAATCTGTCTCTGTCCTGCGTCCAAAGGCCCAGACTCTGGGGAATGGAGACTCGTGGTTGCTGTAAAGAGCTGGCTTCCTGAAGACCCGGCCCCTCCCGGATCTCCCCCTGCCACAAGAGTTTGGATCTGCACGGGAGGGGGCCTCTGGAAGTGAGCCTAGAAGGCATATTAGAGACAGGAGTTGCTCTGCAAAGAGGCAGGTGAAGGCTTTGGATACAGGAGAGAATCTGGAGGAGGGGGTGGGGAAGGGTGGTGAGAAGCAGAAGGGAAGCAAGAGTGAGTGAGATGGGACGGGGCCTGGGCACCACGTGATGACATCCTTAGGGTCAAGGGTGGCTGGGAGTTTTTGATGCAACACTCAACTTTATTTTTTTTTTAAAGATTTTATTAATTTATTTGACAGACAGAGATCACAAGTAGGCAGAGAGGCCGGCTCCCCGCTGAGCAGAGAGCCTGATGTGGGGCTTGATCCCAGGATCCTGGGATCACAACCAGAGCCGAAGGCAGAGGCTTTAACCCACTGAGCCACCCAGGCACCCTGCAACACTCAACTTAAAGTAGTGCAATTTTGCAACGGAAACCCCTTTGTGTCCCCTTCCTCCTGAAGCTTCAATAAAGTCAGCTACACACACACACACACACACACACACACACACACAGCGTTGTCTGAGTTGGGGTTTAGGAAGGGAATCCAGGATGCCCCGTGTCAGGCTCACTGAGGTAGCCAACAAGGAGGGACAGGGCACCAGTCCTGAAATCGTGGCCAGAACTCAAAGCTGACCTGTGACTGAGGGGCTGTGATTCTGCTAGGACTCCTCACAAATCCTGGGAACGGTTTTGGTCTTGCATGGAAAACTGATTAAGAGCTTTCAGCCAATCTTATTTAGATTTTAAAGGGCTAGGAGATCACAGTGGACATCAAGGTCAAGTATTAGTACATTTAAGTAGCTATTAAAGGTCTTAACTCCCTTACTTCATTATGAGTCCCTTGAAGGCAGAAATAGTTTATCTCGGCATCTCCCATGAACCCCAGAGCGTGCTCATGAATAAATCCATTTCCTGAAGTCTCTGAGAAGGACAGGTTGACACACAATACTTTACGCACTTTGAACATATCTTCAAGCAGGTAGCACCTTGTCACAACAGTGGCCCAGAAAGAACCAGCTAGCCCTGGCTCCCGCTTGTGACTTGACAGCGCCACGATATTTCTGTGTGTGTAACTGTGCCTGGTCATAAACCAGGTGTGTGGTGATGCCCATTTCTCACTGAGGAAATGAAGGTTCAGGAAAGGGATGGAACTTCTTCCAGACACACCATTAGTAAGTGCGGGCAAATAGAACAACTGTTTTCGTTCTGCTGGCCACATCACACTTCTAAGTTACTTGCCAATCACTGAAACACTCATGAAACGACTGCCCCCCAATCTGTGGCAAGGCTTAGCAGGGGAAGACATCCCTCTGCCCTCCTCCCTCCCTGCTGTTGGGAGAAGCTCACGCATCACATGGCTGGGGGTCAACTGGGCTGAGAAGGGACCTCCAGCCCACAGGCCACTTAGGGTGCCACTACCCCCAAATGACCCTGTCCAAGAGCACCTTGGGGCTCCCGTTCATTCATTCATTCATTCACTCACTGAGTGGATACTGTACATTGAGAGAGACTTGCAGTGGACTCTGGGAGGAAGGTGTGAACCAGACTCTTCTCACCTCAGGAGTTCTCAGTCTGGTGCAGGAACCTTTGGAAGTGGGAAGGCTTGAATCCTAGTGAGCCTGGGAAGGAAAGCTGACCTGGCTTTTGGGGTCCCGGGGCCAGTACTCTCTCAATTTCAGAGATGGCCAGGAAGAAGGGTGAGGCAGGAGATGCAAGAGAGGGGAACAGCACGTGCGGCAGCCCGAGGTCAGAGAGAGCCCCAAACACTTAGCGAACTGTGACTGGCTCTAGCCAACAGAACGCAGAAGGGTCGGAAGTGAAGGGAGAGAGCGTGACGTGCTCACTCGGCCTGCGTGTGGTCTGTGGGACACCGGCACCTTGGTCAGGTGAGAACACAGCCCCTTTCGATAGCGCGGCTCTCTGGCGCAGGTCACACACCAGTAGTCCGCCATGCCCCCCAGCTCAGAGGCGCATCCCAAGTCCTCCCAGTGGACACCGGCGTCTCTTTCACCAGATCTGAGATAAGAATAGAAATCCCCTCCCCCATCACCTCCATGGGGTAGTGCTTTCTAAAACCCTTTCCCCAAACCCAACCCTCTTTTGGAGGTGACGGTCATCAAAGGGTCACAGACTGATTTTTCCATCTGCCTTTTACAAGTCCTCAATGATTAGAACATGACCGTCTCTGATACAATTCACACGTACACCTGTCCAGAGGGAACTGCAGAAAGGATGGATAAGAAGTAAGAAGGCCAGGAAGCCCCAGAATGAGCCTCGGGGGTGGGAAGGGAGGCCCTGCAGGAGAGTGCACCTGAGGGCTCTGGGTGGGGGAACACAGTCTGTGTGTGCAGCTCAGCCTCGGAATCTGCAAGGTTCAGGTCCCCCCTCCCCAGCAACTAACTGCACAGTGTCTGAGTCTCTTTTCTCATGTATAATACAGGAACTATAAGACCTAACTCACAGGGCAAATGACAAAAGACACAGTGAGTCTGATCGATCCATGAAGGTAACGTGGTGCAAAGCCAGCAGCCAGCCCTCCATGAGAGTGGGGGCCCCCAGCCCGGGGGTTCGGCTTCCCCCTACTTGGTCTCCTCTGGCTAAGGGGGCTCTGAGGTGACAGCTGCCAGCATCCCAACTCCCTGCCCCATGAACAGCTTTCAGGCACTTCAAGATCAGGGACATTCTTTTTTTGTTTTCAACTCCTGGTTTACCACAAATCCAAGAATTGGGCTTCAACCTTCTGAAATCTGAACAACGAAGAAAAGAATCATGATCCAAGATAGGAAAAAAGCCCAGAAAAATCTGCCTCTGCCCAAAGCTCTCTGACTTGAAGCCTTGGACAAGCCAGTCGAACCTTGGGGCCTCAGTTTCCTCCTTTAGAAAAGGAGGGGAAACTCTGAGACATGCCAAGATATGTACTGACCCTGCCCTGGCAGACAACGTTTAGATTTGGACAGACCCAACGGCCCTCTGCCTTGTCAGCCCGTTGTAGTAATTTGCCGGGGCTTCCAGAACAACAGACCATAGACAGAGAGCTTAATCAACAGCCTTTATTGTCTTTCAGCTTCGGAGACCAGAAATCTGAGATCAAGGTGTTGGCTGGGTAGGTTCCTCCTCAGTGGGTTGTGAGAGAGAATCTGTTCCATGTGTGTCCCCTAACTTCTGCGGGGTTTCCTGGCAATCTCTGGCATCCTTGGCTTCTAGAAGCATCACTCCCATACCTGCCTTCATTCTAATGGAATCCTCCTTGTGCGTGTGTGTGTCTGTCTCCAAATTTCTCCTTTTTATCAGAATATCAGTCATATTGTATATGGGGCCCACCTGACTCGAGTAGGACCTCATCTCAACTAATGACTTCTGTAATGACCCCATGCCCAAGAAAGCTCATATTCTGAGGTATTAGGGGCCAGGATTTCAATGTCTGAATTTTGAAGGGTTACGGTTCAACCCACAGCATAAAATCAGCGATAATCCCGAGGGATAAGTGGGACGTGTGTGAAGGTCCTTGACACATAACAGGCACAGTACAGAGTAGGAGCTCAACAAATACTGATCCCTTCCATCAGCATAAATGTCCCAAGCCCTACTCTGTGTTTCTTTACTCAGGCTTTCCTTGCTTGCCACCTCCCTCCTGCCCCACGGAGCCAACAATGTGATTTCACTTAATCTATTCTCTAAAAGGAAGTTTGCCATGGAAGTCTGTTTAGGGGCAACACGCTGATGCCCCTGAAACTGTGGCACATTCATGACCCAAAAAGCCCAGCCTCACCATGAAGATAAAGTATGTGACCGCTGCGTGGAGGGTGACACTTCTCAGGTACCCCTCCGGACCGTCGGCGGACTAGAGCGTGAACGAGTGCACCCTCCTGTCTCCCCTTCGCTCCCCGTCTTGTCGGGTTTGATGCACAGGCTGTATAATTCAAGTCATTAATTTTTTTCCATTCAGTGCACTGCCAATTTCTTCTCATTTTGTTCCTGGAAATCTCTTGTGTGCGTCTTCTAAATTTAAAATAAATACACTGTACATAATTGGATGCTAACCAGACAACACTGAGCAATCATATGTTCTCATTGATTCTGCAGATGTAGTCGCCTCAGACATGAGTGGGAAAGGTCTCTGCGTGTTCCGGATGAAATGTTAAATGGGACAAGCTGCCTTCACTTTCTTTCAATGGCAAAGTTCTTGTACCAAAAATAGACATCCAAATTGTTCTAGCTGCTACAATGTTGTGCTCCCAGGGCTGAGCAGAAAGAGCTTAAGTGTAGACCTGAAGAGATCAGAGAGCTCTGGGGGCAAACCTACCAGGAAGAGGCTGTATAACACCAAATAAGCAGGTATCCTGTGAATTTCAGCTATGCAATTAAGAGACTGTCCCAGATCTTTTTTTTTTTTCTTCCAAAACATAGATGCATCCTTGAAATGATTTTTAAGGACGAGAATGTGATATTAAGTAGCATCTTGTGGAAGAGATAGAAACACACATGGAAGAATCCATTTGTTTGCTTACATTTCCTGGTCCTCTTTCTAGTAGGAGTCACGTGTTAAGTCCCGGCCAGTGACTCACGAGCAGCCACGATGGGCGTCACTTACGGTCTGAGAGGGTGGGGAATCCATACACAATTCTCCAGACTTTCCTCCTCACACCTGGTGACAGAAGGTGCCACGTATTCCAGATGGCAGAGCCTTCATCAACCCGGGGCCCCAAGGGACCTGGTGAGGGAGGCCCTCCTGCCAACCTGTGCAGGACACAGAGCAGGTGTGAGACAGAAACCGTTGATGTGTTAAGACACTGAGATTATTTCTAATACATTGTATTCCAGCTTGACCCATACACATCTTATAGGGATAAAAATCATTTCCTTTTAATTTCTACTTAATTCTTTGTCAAGGAGAAAGTCTCTGTTGGGGGTAGTAGGTCTTAAAACACTTCTCTTCCTTTTATAATCTCATTTTTCCACCAAATGAGCTCAGATTTTGGGCTCAGTGTCCCTCACAGGCAGTAATAGGCGGTGTGTTAGTCGGCTCTGGCTGCCGAGACAAGGTACACATGTTGGCGGGCTTAGACAGCAGATGTTTATTTTCTCCAGATTCTGGAGGCTGGAAGTCCAAGATCAAGGTGTGGGTGGGCTTGATTTCTTCTGAGGCCTCACTCCTTGGCTCCTCTTCTTATTTTGTGTTCATTGCTCACCTCTCCAGGGTACACATGTCTGGTGTCTCTGTATCCTAATCACTTTTTTTTTTTTAAGATTTTATTTATTTATTTGACAGAGAGAGAGATCACAAGTAGACAGAGAGACAGGCAGAGGAAGAGGGAAAAGCAAGCTCTCTGCCAAGCAGAGAGCCCGACGAGGGGCTCAATCCCAGGACCCCAAGACCATGACCCTAGCCGAAAGCAGAAGCCCAACCCACTGAGCCACCCAGGCACCCCTCCTAATCACTTCTTATAAGGACATTAGTCATATTGGATCAGGGCCACCTTAACAACCTGACTTGAACTTAAATACCTCTCAGGTCCTATCCCAAAATCACAGTCTGAGGTACTACGGTCTAAGACTTCAACAGGAATTGGGGGAGGGGGGGCACAATTCAGCCAATAAGACCAAGCTAGATTTTTATTTAGTTTTCACTGGTTTTTGGAAGGGTGGGGATCACTTTCTACTTATGGCAACCATTCCAGTTTTCTACTGATTATGATGCATAGTTTTCTTAAAATATAAATGCATTTAAGTAGAAAGATGGACTTAAAGAAACATGTAAGAATTAATAGTATGCCCAAAATTGTCATGGGAGATGCAAATCACTAAATTTTGGGAAACACTGGCTAGGTGATTTCTAAAGCTTGTCCCAATCCATACAGCTTTTTCTTATATAATTTTATTCATTTATGCATCCATTTAACTGAGTGCCTATTAAATACCTCATTGGATTAGACATCAGGGTGGTTGTAGGGTCAAAGAAATAGTGTTAGGAGAGCAGAGAAGGAAAAATTCAATCCTGCCTGGGGGAAATCAGTAAAGACTTCCCAGAGGTGGTGATAAACAGTATATTTTGGACTTCTCAGCCATACCCAAACCCACAGATCACAAACACTATCTCCTCATCCTTGAATCGATAGTTTTTGAATTTTGAATGTGTGCATAACACTGTGATAGGCGCTACCAAGAAGATACTGTAACTTTAAGAACAGGGAAGATGCTAATTAGCCACAGAAACCACGCATAAAATTCATGACATGTGTTTAAGGTTGTACTTCCCCCAGAGATGATTTTTTAAATGTTGATTTTTTTTTTTCTCCCCTTGATTAGGAACCTTATGTTTTCCTAGAGTCTCGTCTGATATAAAATACAGACTGGAAAAATTCAGTCATAATTGCGAAAATATATTTCTTAATCAAATGTAACCACAGGGGGAAAAAAACTTTCATTGAATAAGCTTTTCTGAGAAGAGACTATTTCCTGGGGGGTTAATTCATCAGGCACTCTCATCATTAGTCCCTGATTTGGTCATTCGATGAAGTGCAAATATTGAGCTCCTACTCTTTGTAGGGATTGTTCTAGAAGGTACAGATACTGTGGGGAATCAGGCTGGCTAGGTGCTTTCTCATGGGGCTTCCATTCTAGCAAGAGAAACTGACAAGAAGCAAACACGCAGATATATGGGGGATATGAATGAAATAAATGCTTGGAGAGAATTAAAACCAGAAGACACGGTAGGGGATAACGGGGTTGGGGGGTTTGGGGTTGGGGGGGGTGGCTGCATTAGATTGGGATGTTGGGAAAAACTCTCCAAGGGGCTACTTAAGGGACAAGAAGAACCCAATGGGAAGATGATTCCAGGCCCAACGAAGAGCTGACTAAAGGCCCCCAAGGTACCGACGAGTGTGTGCCTTTGAGGAACGGAAAGCAGGCCTGTCTCTGCAGCCCTGTGAGCAGAGGGTAGTTGGGGACAGTGAGGTCAGGGAGGAAGGTAGAGCCAGAGTCAAGCCTGACCATCTGACTTTTGCTCCAGCACAGCACACGTCATAGAAGTAACTTGCCAGTGCCTTCAAAAAAACACGGTGAGGGGGCACCTGGGTGGCTCAGTGGGTTAAAGCCTCTGCTTTCGGCTCGGGTCATGGTCCCAGGGTTCTGGGATCGAGCCCCACATCGGGTTCTCTGCTCTGCAGGGAGCCTGCTTCCCTTTCTCTCTCTTTCTGCCTGCCTCTCTGCCTACTTGTGATCTCTGTCTGTCAAATAAATAAATAAAATCTTTAAAAAACAAAAACACGGTGAGGCATTCGCTTTTCTCTCATGCTAGTCTCCCAGCTTTTAGCTGACTTTCTCCTTCATCCAGCAGAAATATGTAAGTAATTCCCGCCCCCCCAACTAAGACATACAGTCTTTTCTTCTTCTCTAGAGATTAGTCAGCTATGAGAAACAATTTTAGGAAATAGCTCATTTGTCTCATTCCTAATTAGTGGAACAATTACTCTTTTTTCTCTTATGAGCATTCTTTAAAAAACAATAGCATAATTTTCATAATCCTGTCTGCAGTGGTATTTTCACGGGGAAGCTAGTGATAAGGGACCCCGATGGGTGAACGGGTCTACGGAAACTCTGGGGTTTGGTAGAAGTAGGGGTGAGCTGGGAACAGTGGGGAGGGTGGTTTTCTTTCCTTCTGCAAGCCCGCCTTGTCACCTGCTTCTCTTCATCCCCACTGGCACCATCCCAGACGAGACCTCTTTATTTCACAACTGGACTGTTGCAACAGTGGGTCCCTGCGCCTCTGAGCTATTTTCTTTCTCGTTTCTTCTGTGTGCTGCTATCAGATTCATCTTCCTAAACCACCTCTTCCCTCATATCATTCCCTCACTAGAGAACTTACAATGGCTCCCCACCGCCTCCCAAATCAGGCTCCTCGGTCTGACATCCACCCTCGTGAATGTGGCCTTTTAGATTTATGTGAGCAAATATGGTATTTCTTTCAAGGTAATGTGTTTCAGGTTCCAGCAGAGCACCTCTGATTTGTGTAAAACATCCCTCATGCTGGAAATGTCAGCATCGCCTGTAAGAATTCATGAAAGTGGAGAAGCAAACAAAATTAATACTCTATAAAAGCAAGCACTTCCAACCAACTCACCAATCAGGTGTGACACGCAGGACCCACACCACGATGGTCCTACCAGGTGGGAAAAAAGGAAAATTGGGCATAAAGTTCAATTCACACAAAGGAAATACTCCACCTGGTTAGAAGGTTGGCTGTGCGTGGTGCGGGTACAGGTGTGACTCAGGAAAATACTGAATCAGTGTTTAAAATAGGTCTTGTACGAATCTGTGTCACACAGAGGCTGTAATAAATGCGCCTTCGGATTCCAGGAGTCTGACAGAATAGTTTGTTTCTTGCTCACGTTGTGGGGGGAAGGGGGGAGAGGGCAAGGTGTTTCCCAGGTAGGTGTTTCTGGCTGACGGTCAGCTTTCTTCCACATGGTCCTTCGGAATTCCATCGTGGTCAGGGTCATCTGCTGGAGGAGGGGGAAAAGCTCTGGTGTGGAGAAGGCCAACTTCCTTCTGAACCATCCTGGCCCCAAAATGGTACGCATCACCGGGGTTCAGTCCTCCCGGTTTGAACCACGGCACCTAGACATAAAGGCATCCGGGAGAGGAGTTCGTGGCTGGGCAGCCACTTTCCAAGAACAGCCCTGGACTGTAGGAGGGAGAGCGAGGATTTTGATGGACAGCTAGGCGCTCCTGCTGTCAAGCCTCTGGCAGGTTTATGTCAAGATCAATGGTCATTTAGTCCTCAGGCTAGATGTTCCCTGTAATGTTGTGGCCCTCAGGCAGAACCTGGTAAATAAAAGCACGCTTATTTTCCTAAAAGCTGGGTTTTAGGACATCCCTCCACCTGGTTAGCTCCTAATCAGTCTCCAGATGTCAGCTCGCTTGTCACATCTGCTGTAAAGCCATCCCTCGTGGATCTGCCTGAGTCACAGCTCTGTTCTCTGCGGGCTTCTAGCCCCCACACGCTTCGCGTCTGCAGCACAACCTTGTTGGCATCTCACGTTCGCATGTGCGGTGCTTGGTGAAGGCCTGCCTCCCCCATCAGACTCGAAGTTCTACGAGGGCAGGTCTTTCCAACGGTTTTCCCACCACCTCATTCCCAGTCTCTAGCCCGGGAGCAGGCATACAGTTGGTGCTCACTATTGAACGACAGGGCTGAGTCGATTTAATAACGTTTGTTCATTGTCAAAAAATGGGAAATGCAGATAGAGAAAAAGAAAATGAATTTTAAAACTCATCTGAAAGCTCCTATATCAGTCAGCAATTGCTGAGCCAATGCCATGTCCCAAATCCAAAAATCTCAGGGTCTTACGACAACAGACGCTTCCTTCTGAGTTTTGTGAGTTGGCTGTCATGGCTTGGCTTCAGACTTGGGGTTAATCCAAGTCTACTCCTCACAGGTCTTTGCTCAAGACTGAAGCTTAAAGATTAGCCCCTGCCTGGGGTGGGTTCCTCTCGCAGTGCCAGACAGCTGGGCAGGTGGTCAAGCCAAGCCACATAAGCACATTTAAAATCTCTATTCAGGGGCATCTGGGTGGCTCAGTGGGTTTAGCCGCTGCCTTTGGCTCAGGTCATGATCTCAGGGTCCTGGGATCCAGTCCCGCATTGGGCTCTCTGCTCAGCAGGGAGCCTGTTCCTCCTCTCTCTCTCTCTCTCTGCCTACTTGTGATCTCCCTCTGTCAAATAAATAAATAAAATCTTTTAAAAAAATAATAAAATAAAACCTCTACTTGGGGGTGGTAGACGTTTTGACCATCCACATTCTACTGGGCAAAGCAATATGGTCATGTAAGATAGGAAAAGATTCAGCTCAGTGAACTTGGCAAGGATAGAGGGAAATGGGAGACTTATTTAAAAAAAAAATGGCAATTTACCCCATTTGCGTGCTGACTTTTTTCTCCACAGATGTTTAAATATTATGTGTGTGTACATAAATATTTCAATACTTCATAGTGCCTTGTAACGGTATAATATTTCCTACTAGAGAGATCCTGAGGGGAGGGGCATTGCCAAAAATGGGCTCCAATGGATATGGAGTATTTTATTAATTGTTTTAGTGATTCACCAAAAAAAATTGCAAAATAATCTTTCAGTCTAAACAGTGCTAAAACCATGCCCTGGCTTTATTTATAGCTACTTTTAAAAATAAATGAATTGTGACTCATTAATAAGTGTAGCAAGAATAACAAAGCTGCGACTTCCTGCCTTCAAATGCTGCCATCCCAGAACCATTCTAGAAAGAAACACACACACAAACATTTCGTCACCACTCAAGCTGATTCTGGTGCTTAACAGTTCTCGGTGATGAGAAGTCCTTTGATCTCTCAGCAGTAGACACAGAAAACCACAGGTCAGCCCTACCACAAGCCCTTCCTTCAGATCCCCTTTAAATGCCTTGCAAGTGACAGGAGCTGATTTCTTCTACGGATCAACAATAACCAAGTACTTAAAAGTCACTCTCTCTCTCTTTCTAAGCTTTTGGTGTATTCAAATAAAACCGAGGCCTTAAATCCTGACTTATTAAATAAGAAGGAAATGGTTTACTGTGATCTTAACGTTGAAGCTGCTCAGATGTCAGGGTGAAAAGTGAAACAGAAAATCAAGGACAAAGGACATCTTAAATGCCTCTTGGCACGTTTATATTTGCAGGGGAGGGGGTGGGGTGGTGGGAATGTTACTTGTTCAAACATTGACGTTGCTACATTTCCACTTCTATCAAAGCTAACAAATAGTACACATGGATTCTTTTACCCTGTTTCCTTTGTATTATTTTAAGTCACATTCTTTCTATCTTGAGTTGAAAGGGGGTTAAATTAAAATAAATATAACACAAGACTCAAGGTTTGAGTTAACTCTAATTAGAAGTTTCGGATTTCAAGCAACCAAAAGTCAGCCCTAGTGACCCAGTCTCTCCAGAGAAGCGTAGGAGATAGTGTGCAGGACAGTGCCTGGCCCAGTGCCCAATGGGTAAGTCCTGGCCCCTTAACTGTGAGTTTGAACTATTCTCCTTTTCTCCAAGGAGGAACTGGATTAGGGTCACCGAATTCTATTTTGAGACATTGGCCAGCAAACTGGTGTTAAAAAGACAGGAAAACAATTCCCTGTCTTCCTAGATACTCTGGGCCTGTTTGGTTAGAATCTGGCACCTTTCTGCCTCCTGCTTGACGAAGACCCCCCCTGCCCCTTGCCTTCTTTACCAGGACCCATGGGTTCTGCCCTGCCTGCCTGCCCCCTCATTGAATGGCTGCCAGTGCCAGTGGCCTGCAGTCCTCCCTGAGAGGTGCCACCCAGTTAATCTGAAAAGATGGCAATTCCACAAGAAAGGCCTCTCCTCCTGGGCCTTGACTCCTGTCTCACTGCTGTTAATTCTGCCAACTGAGAAAAGGCAACACCTAGAAAGCCCAGGAAGGGCATCGTCAATATCAGAGCAGTGATGGGTTGACAGTGGTGGGAAATCATCTCTCAGGAAACGTGCCCTCTGTTTCTGCTTGAGCAGTGTTTTGATGATCTCTTCCTACTTAATGAACCACCCTCCAAATTAGCAGCTTAAAACAATAACAACCATTTTTCTCCCTCTCAGTTCTGGGTTGACCAGGTGGCTCTTCTGCGGCTGGTGCGTACGCCCCCTCATGTGCTTGCCGCCAGATGGCAGCTGAGGCTAGAGTCATCCGGATGCTCGGCCCTGGAAAACCCGGCCTCACTTTCTCTCCGTGGAGTCTCAGGGCCTCTTCTTCCTACCCAGTGTCTCCAGCCAGGTAGTCAGACTTGTCACCTGGCATTTTAGGGCTCCCAAAAAGCACAAAGGGAAAGCTGCTGGACCAACTCCATTCTCGGGCCCTGGACCGGCATAGTGCTTTCGCTTGGCCTCAGCGATCCCAAGGTCAGGGGAAGGGAGATAACCTCCATCTCTCAGTCGGGGTGCAGGGAGCAGGAGACTGACCAAGAATTTGTGGCCATCCTCACCCACTGCAGCAAGGCTGTGAAAGGCCTTGTTTTTTAATACACTGTCTGTAGCAGTTCACCTAGTGTCGGTCCTTCTTGGATGGGCATGATTCTCTCAGGTTGCCTTCTTATTCTTGGCTTGGTCTTCTTTAGTATGTTGACATCACTGGGCCCTTGGCCTTGCTAACCGTCTTCATTACTAGGTGCTTTCACTTCATTAGCAGACATCCCTTTTCCTTGGAAAATGTGCATAACATGGGCATGTGTGCGTGTGCACACGTGTGTGTGTGTGGAGTGTGTGCACATACTCACTAGGGAACAAAACGCATGATAATAAGGAAGGGAAAGCAGTTGAATAACATAGAGCCCTGTATGAGGCTGCAAATTCTGGGGACTCCAAACTTTTCGGAGGTAATGTTTATGAGGTTCTTAAGAAGAAAAAAAAAAACAACTTGGGAGATAGGGCATTTTAGTCAATAATTAACACGGCTTACTGGTTTCAGGGACTGTTTCGATGGAAAACATATTGCAAGAGGAAATTCCCATCTTGCCAACCTTTTCATCAAGCCTATTAAGCTAATGATTTTATTTTAACAATGGCTTTCCCCACAGCCAGCCTGTCTTGGGTATAGACTGCCAGACATGGTTACTAAACACCCAGAGACTCAAGCAATTACAGAAAATGCTATTTTAAGTCCTCTTGTATCATCTCCTGGGCAATAAGCTGGCTAACATCAGTCCCATGGGTTCCAGAAGCTTCTGCTTTCACCAGCGTGAGCTCTGACTTCCTTCAGGTACCTCCCGTCACTTCCGTCCAGGACTTAAGCGAGACCTGGATGCCAACTGGGCACGGGAGCACCCCTCACCCCAGGTGGGACTCAGGGATCTGTGACAGCGTGGAGGGAGTTTCAAGGCTAACAAGGTCCTTCACTTTCCCGAGTAGCTGCTGGGCAATTTACCAACACTCCCTTCCCTTGCCTGTGTGTGGCCAAAGCTACATGTGTGTGAGGTTCTGAGCTTTCAGGTTCCACCTGAGCCACGTGGCCGCCAATGCCCTTGGACAACATTTTGATGTGGATGCCATTAGTTGGTAGCATCAGCTCTCTTCGGGAGATCTTTTCTCCTCTGGCCCTTGTGTCCCCAGCACCCTACCCTTCTTGCTGTTCTCCAACCACCTCTGCCCAACCCCCACTTCAATCTGAGGTTTCATGTCCCTCAAATGCTCTCTGAGCCGCTCCATGACAGTCCCCCCTCCTCCCCGTTCCTCTCACACCCTTAGGCTTTGCTCACATTTTTCTGCTTCTCTGGCCCTGTGGACATTAAATTTACCACTGGCGTTCAAGGCAACAGCCTGCCTTCCGGCCACTCTGTTCCAGTTCCACTTATACACAGACAATGGGCTTGCTAAGGAGTACCAAGGGCTGACTCACAGGGGAACATTCAAAAGGGAACAATCTGGGTCAGAGGAGAAAATGGTACCCCCTCCTCCCCTATGCCAGAACCAGCCCCACCTGGCTCCCACCCCAGAACAGTGGCCATGATTCCAGTGGGAGGCAATTAACCCAATCAGCCCTGTCTTAGCTAATTATGATGGGGAGATTCCCCTCAGGAGGGAGTCAGATCTCTCTGGACCTACACACAAGCCTTATTTAGCAGGTCAACGTTTCCTCAGATAATCAGGAAGAAAATATGCTGCAACATTCCTGGAACTTATTCCTTAAAAAATTTGAATTCTCAGCAACCCTCTTGGATCTTCTCCCTCTTTATACTATCATTTTATTCTCACTTAATAAATCTTGCTTTGGGGGTACCTGGGTGGCTCAGTGGTTTAAGCATCTGCCTTCAGCTAAGGTCATGATCTCAGGGTCCTAGATCGAACCCTTCATCAGGCTCTCTGCTCAGTGGGGAGCCTGCTCCCCCTCCCCCTCTGCCTGCCTCTCTGCCTACCTGAGATGTCTCTCTCTCTGTCAAATAAAATTTAATAAATAAATAAATAAATATTGCTTTGCCACCCCCCCCCAATTGAATTCTCCACACCCCCTGCTTCCACCCACAGATAAAGTGTCTGTCAGGACAGCTACTAGTCCCAAGGGCGTCCTTCTTGGAATTAGAGATGTGGACTTTTCCTTAGGGCAGACTCACTCCACACCCAGGAGCCTGATGGGATGTTAGTGCCCCCTCCCTCTTACCAGGACATGCACTCATGCAGAAAATATTCTCCTCACTGAAATCACACAGCTCTGGACTTGTCATAATGCTTGAACACAAGTTTATCATTTTTGTCTATATTATATCTTGTTCTATAGAGGGCTTGAGGCAATTTACAAGAATGCACAAAATCAAATTGAGAAATTACACGTAAATAAAAATCAAATCCAAGGAAAATGTAAATACAGGTGAGCCGTTTTCCTTTCTTGTTGACTTGAGAAAGCAAGAGTTTAAATAGACTGGTTGGTGCTTACTGAGAGCCACTCAATGGAATCACTCAGGGATTTTCAAAGTAAGATTCTAGGGGCGCCTGGGTGGCTCAGTCAGTTAAGTATCTGCCTTCAGCTCAGGTCATGATCCTGGGGTCCTCGGATCGAGCCCCCACATTGGGCTCCCTGCTCAGCGAGAAAGCTTCTTCTCCTTCTGCTGCTCCCTCTGCTTGTGTCCTCTCTCTCTCAAATAAATAAACAAAATATATATTTATAAAGGAAGTTTATGAGTCCCATTCCCCAGAAATCCTGACTTAATTGTTCTGGGGTGTGGCCTGGGCACTGGGCCTCATTAAAGCTGCCCAAGTGATTTTAACTTGCGGTCAAGGTTGAGGAACCACTGTTCTCCAGGGGAACCCACCAGTAGTATAACAAGAAGACAAATTTAAATCTAAGCTTCCCAGCAGCTGACGCGAAAAGGGAAACTGATGCATTTCATAATACACATTGTCTCACAGATAAGCTTTTTCTGCCTTTGAAGTCCGAAGGAATTCACTAACATGTCTATTCTTCCAACATTTTCTATACAGCCGTGGAAGTGCCCACATTCCTTGTATATATATCTTCCTTTTCATGCAAATATAGTCCTACTAGATTCACTGTTCTGTAACTTGGTTTTTACAAGCACATCAACAGACAGATTTTAAGGAAACTTTTGGCAGACTCGATCTCAGAGAAACCCAGAAAAGGAGAGATGGCATCTATTCTCCCCTTCGGTAATTTGTAAGAAAAATAATGCCATAGCTTCTAGCTTTGTAAAGCACAGACTTCATCCCCCAACCCCTCATTGTTTCTAGGCATTTCTGCCTCCTTGGTAGCATTAGTAATCCTCAGAACATAGGGTGCCCAGAAATCCAGGGCTGATTAGTCAGGGATGGTTCCACCAAATGCTGGCAAAACCTCTCTCCTGGACATGGACTGTCAGTAGTAACCGCGTTACGGTTCTTAGTTTCCGGGGACAAAACTAGACTCATCCTCTGTGACCCTCATTCTGACTTGAGGAGCCATGCCACTGTGTGTAGCTCTGAGAATGAGTTTCCTGTCCATGGATGAGAGCTTTCCGCCTAGAAAAAGACCCAGCAGAGAAAGGTAGCCCTTTGGGGTAGCAGATGGTGTCAGCAAGTGAGGCGGTTGGATGTCTGCACAGCCCAACATTTGGGACCAAGAGAGGCAACAAAAGGGGACAGAACATGTCTTTCTTCTGAAGCCGTGTCTCATGACCCCAGAAATGTAGGCAAACTCTTCACTTACCTCCTTGAGGGTGGGGTGACTGGATGCGGGGGGTGGCTGTCCAGACACATCTCCAATCCCAACCATCCAGACACGCCAGAATGTCGCTCTGTCTTGCAGTAAACGAAGACCAAAGGCTTCTGCTGAACAACCCCTTGGTGGCCTGAAACATGTCTCCTGATTTGTCCCTGAGTCCACACAGGCCTAGCACAGAAAATGGAGCTGCGGCTAATTTTGCAACCAAACCCAAGTCCATCTGCCCAGCGCCCGCAAAGCCAATCACTGAGACGTCCAGCGTGCAGCCAGGAAAGGGGTTTACTTCCACGGGCAGCCCATGGGGAGACAGGAGAGCGGGCCTGCCATCCACCTCACCCAAGGAGAGTCAGGGAAATCTAACGCAAACAAAAAAGGCTAGGTAAAAAGTTGCAGCTGCTCTTATTAGTCTGCTGCTGGGAATTAGCCCCCTTAACCCTTTGCTTACTGGTTTCACTTGGGGCAAGATTTTATAACAATATCCCTCTTGTAAGCGCAGAAAAGACAAGCTGACTGCTTCTTGGTGCTTGGAAGGAGGCAAACTCCACGTGGGAGACATTGATGGGTTTTCTTTCTTTCTTTATTTTTCCCCAACTGCCAAATATCGATAGGACGAGGACAATCGGCAAGATGTTGAAATACTTCTAGACTGATGAACACTCACCGGCCCCTGCTGCCCAGGCTGCCCCACCTCTCCTCAGACTTGCCCTGGTCTCTGTAATCCAGCAGCCAAAGGGGGAGGGTCAGGCCCGCCCAGTCTCCGGGACACTCTCTCAGCCCCCTGACCCACATCCTGGCTCTGGGGGGCGTTTTCAGTGCTGCGCCCGCATTCTGCAAACCCTCTCGGCAGCAACCTCCCCATCTGGGGCTCTTGGCACCTGGTAGACCCTCCGTGGATATTTGTTGAGTGCATGAATGAAGCCACAGCTCACTTTTGCTTACCTTTTGGTAACTGGACCAGGAGGCAGAGCCCGGGCCCTGCCCAAGAGCTGGTGGCTCTGCCAAGGGAGGGAGCTGAACTGAGAAAGTTCTCTGACCCGTGAACACTTGAGACAACATCCCTTTGGTCGGGAGGGTGCCGCGGGGCGGCCCAGGCAGGAAGCACCCCAAGGAGGGCTGGGCTCCGCGTACACTTCAGCTTGAGGTCTCAGGGGCAGGCGTGACCCTCAGGCGGAGGCCAGGACGAACGTCGGGCCCTGAGCAGGCGTTAATAACCACAAACATGCTGATATTAACATCCCATCCAATCAAACTTGGCTCTGGGAACATCGATATTTGCCAGGAAATGGGAAGGACTCCTGCCACCCCGCCCCCTGTCCGCCCTCTTTTCCTCTCCTTTTTCTTTTTTAAAACACATTCAGAAGTGTGTTAATGGCTGTTGAAGGAAATTATTGCCGGGGCAATCACGGCTCTCTGTGTGAAATGCCTTCAACAGGCCGCAGCCTTCCTCGCGGCGTGGGGTGGGGGGTACATTCGGATATTAAAACGCCACTGAGCTACATCTGCTGACGAGCAGCCCCTAATCACCTCGTGAGGCAGCGGGGGCCCACTGCAGGTCCTCGACTCACCAATCCCTTCCTCGGGCAGGTTGTGGCCAGATGGTGGCTTCTTAGGCAAGGACAACAGAGAAGAGCGAATAAAGGGGTAGAAAAAGATCTGGCGAGAAGCCAACACAGAAAGAACCATTTGCTCACACGCTGCTCGAGGTGAGGACAGACCCACGGGCCTGGCACCCAGGAGGTCCCATCTTCAGCTAAGTGGAGCCTTGGAAGATGCCTGTGGCCTTCTCATTAATGGTTACAGCCGCAGACAATAACCCCGCCTTTTAAAGGGGCATTGTAAGTGGGGCAACATCATCTGGGGGCGGGGGGGGGGCGGTGTGAGCGAGGGGGGGGGGATAGAGTCCCTGGACCCGCGGATCTTTTCTCCTGCTTCTCCATCTTCCTCTGAGTCCTGCAGGCCGATCAGCTTCAGGGACCCCCTTTCCCCTGCCTTCCATCAGAGCCTGGCCAGTGGGAGGCAGCAGCAGGGTTTAGGAGGGTGGGAAGAGGAAGGTCAGGGAATAGATTCCCCAGCTCACCCCCTATAGAACCCCCTGCGGGGCGGCATCCATCTTGGCGCTGGTGGCCATTTCCATTGGATGGTTGTCTCTGTCATGCCACCCAGATGTTACAAGGCTTCTAGAGTCTCATAACTGCCCCCTCCACTCCTCCTCAGGCCTGGGGGAAGTAACGCCTCCTTCCCCACCCTGTACACACCGTTGCTAGCCAGGTACTCACGGTCCCTCGTCCCTCGTAAGGCCCCCCAGTCTCTGCCGCACCTTTGAAATCTGCTCTTTATAACACTCTCTCAAATCACTCAGCTCAAACGCGCCATCTGTCCCCTACCAGGCCCTGGCTGGCACACAGGTGCCCTCCGGTCTTCTGACACCTACCTTCTCCCAGACCTTTACACCCATCCTGCAATGTTGTCATAACAATCTTCCTTCACAGAGAGGATGCTAGGTGACCTGCCAGAGGCCACTCATCCGGAGACAGGGTGACTCCTGGCATCAAAAGCATTTTGGCTTCACTTCCAGGTTTAGATCCTGCTCAGTGCCCCTTAGGGTCTCTCAGAGCTCTTGGAGATCTGCCTGTGGGTCCCTAAATCCTTACCTCAATCCTTTCTGGTCTCCAGCTGCTTTATCAGCTAAACTTTGCTTACCATGCTTCTTTCAAAGCACTTCAATACCTATGATTCCATTTGAGCCTTAGAACATGGATTTACTTGGATCCAAATCATTCCAAGGCATACTAAGAGCCTATAATTTGTAAGACATCCAGCAAGGGGGCTGCTGGCAGGTAACCAGGGGCTCTTGGATCATCCTTTGGTATACAGGCAGTTTTGGTCAGGAATGTCACACAGAGGTATGGTACTGTCCCCACAGCGGGACCCAGTCTATTCACAGCATGGGCATCAAGGGGTCACTTCTCCTGGTGTGAAAGCCCACTCTTCCTTTTAATAGATGGCATGACCCATCTATATTAGGGTAAAACACACCTCCCTAAGAAAGCAATCCTAAGGTGCAGTGGCTTAAGAACATGGATTTATAAATTTCTTCTTTTATCTAACTGTCCCATTTGAATGTTCCAGGCCAATAGGCCACTCTTTTCCATGCAGCCATCATGGAAAGTACCAGGGTTTGTCTCTGCCTCCCCAAGAGCAGTGCTCCTTAAAGTGTGGTCTGCAGAAAGTTCAAGCATGCAAACTTCTTGGTAGCCAAACCACGAATTGAGTCATGACATCGAGAATAAGCTTTCGGAAACTTAACTGCAGTTTGACATTTCCATGACATCTTAGTATATGCACAACTAGTAAACCTCTCACTGAACAGATTGTAGAACAAAATGTTGGTTGGCTATAGATTGAGGGTGTGGTGGTATAGAAATCCAGTTCTTCAACACAAGTAGTCCGAGAAGCACAAAAAGGGGAAAGAGCATGGAAGATACACCCCAGGTCCTACAGTGCCAGCCTGGGAGGGGATCACTTTCTTCCACTCACATTCCTCCAAGGAATGTGAGTGGAACATGGCCACCAACCCCTGCCACAAGGCAAGATGGGAAATGTAGTCCCTAAGTGAGCAGCATGCGTCCATCTTCAACACTGTCACCATGGAAGATGAGAACAGATTTTGGTGGACCACTAGTGGTTTTTGTCACATGAACCTTCTTTATCATCCATTCCTAGATCCACTCTGCTCCACCCCCCATGAGTCCCAACTTTTCTATAAGCCTGACTCGCTGTCTGTCCTGCATGCCCAACTGTCAGTTGGACCCACTGGGAAGAGAACAGCCCCATATCCCAAGACCTGCGTTTTCTGACTTCCTCTGCCAAAAATGGCTCCATGATGTGAAGGATGTCCCCTCACCCCTGAGTTTCAACTTCCTCCACGGTCAGCCAGGGCTAGTGATATTTATCAAGTAAAAGAATTGTTGGCCAAGCATGGCATTCATTATTTAATAACAATACTAGCATTCACGGAGTGTCTGCTATGTGCCCGGCACTGTCCTAGGTGCAGTGAATTCCCTTAGCCCCCAGGAAGCCTGTAAGAGAGGTACGGTTATTATCTTCATATTGCAGCTGTTAAAAATGCGAAGTACAGAGGAGGTAAGTAACCTGCCGTGGGTAATCACTGTTATCCTGATTCCTTAATAGATTGGTAAAGAGTTTTGGGGAGTCATTTTCTTCGTTTTCCTTGAACTTCCTGAATCTTCACTCTTAATTCATGGGTTCTCTGGCCTGTCTCCCTGTGAGACAAAGAATTCATTCTGGGAAGGGACCCTTTATTGTCCATCCTCAGACGCCCCCGCCACCACCTTCCCAGTATAGGAAGTGCTCAGGGAATGTGAAGGGATGGTTGTCGGAAGATGTAACAACGTGAATTTGATGGAATTCATCATGCTGTTGTAAAAACGGCATAAATCTGTCATCATCACACCTGGATCCAAATCCGCTGTCTCCTGGGGACTAGCGGTGCTGGACTGGACAAGTGACTGATTCACCCCACCTCATGGAGCATTCGTTTTGGTCGCCAGTAAAACGGGTGGTTTAATAAAGAGAAGTTTACGGCTTGAAACCGAGGCTGGGCACGGTGGCTTCTTCTGCCTCTAGCAGGTGATAGAATTATTCAGAAACAGCCCTGGGGAACAGACCACGGATCCAGCCCACCCCCAGCAGAGATTGAGGTAGCTGGGAGGGAGGGAGGACCATGCAGTCAAGCTGTTTCCTCTGTGCTGCTCAGAAGAGGGACCCGTGGGGCTGGTCCCTTTGATAAGTGAGCGCATTCAGGCCAGAGCTGAGAAGTAAAGAATGAATTTATTTTCTTTGCAGAAGTGAATCCTTTGCAGAAGGGAATCAGGTTGGATTAGATTCCCTTCCCTTTGCAGAAGGGAATCAGGTTGGACGGTGGGGAGGGAAAGAATGAGAGAAAAGGGGGATGAGAAAGGGGAGTGAACCTGAAAATGAGAGGGGAGTGAGTGAGCAGTGTAGAAGAAGAGAGACGGCGTAGCAACATGGCTGCAATGGCAAAGGGCAAAAGGCAGGGTCTTCTTGTTGGAAAGAGCCAAATAAGTAAATACAGAGTGAGGTGTAATATTTGATTTCTCTTTACCTGCTACTGTGATGTAGCCCTACTCCACTGCTCTACCCTTTCAGTAAAGTCTTCTACACACTTAATGCCTTGTGTTAATTATGGGGGGCGGGGGGTCCACACCGGGGCAATGTGATTGGTAATTCAGAGGATCTTGGAGGCAGGGGAGAATAGGAAAATGTAAGCCATCACCTCTACTCTCCACAAAACCCCCGAGAGATTGGAGAAAGCCTGACTGTCTGTGACCACCCACAGAGCAGCATTTGGATCCATTTAATCTGGATATCTAAGGACAGGAGGGCCCCCACCGACCCCAGAGATACAAGGAGACAATAACCTCCAAGAGTCATATCTGAAAGCTTTAGCTGCCTGTGTGGCTTGGGCACCAACTGTGAGAACTGGAGGCTGGACTGTCCACCATCACAGTCACATTGGGTGAATATCAGAGTGAGCTCCTCAAGGTGCAAAATTTGCAAAAATGTAATCCCATATGTAGAAACTCAACGTATGTAAAATCTGGCACATATTAGGTCCTTTGTTAGTGCTAATACAGGTGGGAGAAGGCCAGCAGCACAAACTGAGGGTGCTGTTGGGTGGAAGGGAGGAAAGTGGAATTTGGTGAGGGGTTCTGAGTGCTGCCGTCCCCCACCCCTGCTAGCCAGGGGCCCTGAGCAGCAGAGAGAGTAAAAGGAAGAGAGCAGGGCAAGTCCCTGGGGGGAGGAGGTACCCTTTCATAGTCCCCTGCAGTGAGACACAAAGGTCCTTCTTACTTCCTTTTTTTTAAAGATTTTATTTATTTATTTGACAGACAGAGATCACAAGTAGGCAGAGAGGCAGGCAGGGGGTGGCGTGGGGAAGCAGGCTCCCTGCTGAGCAGAGAGCCCGATGAGGGCTTATCCCAGGACCCTGAGATCATGACCTGAGCCAAAGGCAGAGGCTTAACCCACTGAACCACCCAGGAGCCATAAGGTCCTTCCTACTTCTAAAGAGAAAGGTGAGCCAGACTGGGCCCCCCAGCATGATACAGAAAGAAAATGGATGTTATAGTGTCAAGAAGTAGGAATCTCATGGCTTTAAAGTTTAGAAGCAAAAAAAAAAAAACAATTCAAAATGGTTTAGGCAAAAAGGAAGATCTATTGGCTCCCATAAATTGAAAAAATCCAAGTGTTGTGAAGTTTTCAGGCTCAGTAGGAGGAGAGACTTGGACAACGTCACCCATCTCTGGGCTCCACTGTCCTCCATTCTGTCTTTGTCCTCGTTCTTCACGTGGTGACAAGATGCTACTGTCTCATTAGGACACGCTCTTCATGGTTTCTGTCACTGGTCCATCACTGAACCAGGGAACTAAATACACTGGCTGTCCTTGGCCTCCATCTGGCCCTTGTATCCATCGTCTCTGACATCATGTCATCTTTCTCTTGCTTCTGCCTATGCTGTCCCAGCCATATTGGCCCTCTCATTGCCCCTCAAACATGGTAGCCAAGCTCTACCTCAGGGCCTTTGTACGTGCTTTTTCTTCTGCCTTGAGCACTTTTCCCACAGAAGTCTATGGTGCCTCCTTCCCACATCTCCTTCAGGTCTTTACTCAAAGGTCCCCTTCCCGATGAGGACCACTGGACTTAAAACTGAACTCACACCAACACCACCACCTACACATATATCTGCTGACACACTCCCTGTCCCTTCTCCCTTCCTCTAGAGTACATGTCACCATTAGGCCATCACAAGGAAAAACACAGGATGTTAGTCTGGTCCCATCCACCCCACTGGAAAATGAATTCCATGAGGAGAAGGAGTCTTGTCTATTCTGGTCACTATTGTATCCTTAGGACCTAGAATAATGTCTGGCACTTAGCAAGCTCTCAAAAAACTGTTGAATGAATGAGTAACAAGGTCACAGGCTCCAGATTGGGGATGTGGTTGGGGCCTCACTCAAAAGCCAGTATTGAGGTCAAGGAGAATTAGTTCCTTGACGGGATTGGCGGGGAGAAGTAACTACCAGCAGGGTGGGAATTGGCAGCTTGGTCTCCAGAAGAGCAGATGTCTAGTTTCCTTCTCTCTCCCCCACACGTGCACACACACACACACACACACACACACAAGCCATCCCTCTAGCTGCCACTCAGAGTCACAGCTGGAACGTTCTGCAGCAATTCCCCCACTAATGTAACCCTATTCACACGCAGACCCTACTTCCTCCCCATCCCATCCCCAAAACCAGCCCTGGGAGCCCCCGGGGCGAGCCATCAGGACCCTTGGGCCACCAGTAGACAGGGAGGGCTCAGTCTTAATCAGATCCAATCCCTTTGTTCCCTCCTCCCCTGTACCCCACTTCTCTTTGTGTCTTTTTCATGACAATCAATAGAGGCCAGGCTTCGGGGAGACGATCAGAGCCCTGACTACAACCTCTAACATTCTAATCCACAGGGCTGTGGGGAGCATTAGTGCAACCCGGATAAATTAATTCAGTGTAAGTAAGCGCTTTGAAGCCGGGCACATCGCTCGGCTTTTGAAGCTTAAGCCCTGTTTAGATTACTTGATTAAAGTGGGTCCAAAGCTTCAGCGATCAATATATTTTGCTTAAGAACAGTGTTGCCACAGAAGCCGATTTAATTCATCCGTGGTGTCCTGCCTCGTGGATAGCTCTTTAGAATATAATGAGATATCACAGAGCCAAAACTCGGGGCTGGGAGGGAGAGAGAAGGGACAGTCATTCCAGGCACCACCCTGGGAATGCAGGGGACACAGATTTGCAGGATGTCTGCATAAATAATCCTTGGAAATGAGAAGTTGGAAAAAACCGAGATGACAATCACTGCTTATAAAATCGTGGCGCATGAGACACGAGAGGGAAATCTCCATAATCTGGCTGTCCGGAGGATGGTGTCCTAGATTGCTGTGGGGAATTCTATGAGGTCCTAATAATGTGACCCTTTTAGGATTATAGGCTGGCACTTAATCAAAGTCATTGTGGTTAATGAGGGGGTTGGCCAGCCTGACCCCCACAGGACAGAAGACCAGCAGAATCTCTATCAGGGGCAGTCACGCCAAGGCGGCAGCTGGAGCACTGGACTAGGAGTCCAGCCGGGATGGGAAGAGAGGACATGGATTATATCCCTATTCTGTGCTAGCTGCCGCTTTAGTGGCTTAATGTTTTTATTTCATTCAATTGTGTAAGCAGTGTTAAGAAATGGAACTGACTGTGGCCATTCTCAGGGGTGGGCTGGTTGGGACAGAGGCAAAGGTAGAACTTTAACCTGGTTTCATTCGATTCTCAAAGTCATGCTCTGTGCCTGTTCTGGACCCCCATTCAGCCACGAACTACCTGTGTGAATATGGCCAAGTCATTTCACCAATCTAGGCCATAGTTTCCTTGCTTAAAAAATGAGAACTTAGGGTGCCTGGGTGGCTCAGTGGGTTAAAGCCTCTGCCTTCGCCTCAGGTCTTGATCCCAGGGTCCTGGGATTGAGCCCCACATCAGGCTCTCTGCTCCACGGGGAGCCTGCTTCCCCCCCCCCCAACCCCTTCCTTGCCTGCCTCTCTGCCTACTTTTGATCTCGATCTGTCAAATAAATAAAATCTTAAAAAAAAAAATGAGAGAGAGAGAAAAAGCTTAAGGGTCCTCTGACTCAAAGTCTTTGGTTTGAATAACTGTGACCCGGGTGTCCGACAACCTGGGTCCCCATCCTTGCACCACTGGGAACCAGCCTCGTGACCGGGGGTGGGGAGGGATGGGGTTGTCGTTTGCCCGCTCTGCTGAGTTTGCTCATTTACAGCATGGGGTAGTCACATTGTGATAGCAGCAAAGGAGACGCCCTCTGACATGTCATAAATACCCCTGCAAACAAATCTATTTAAAATATTTAAATCAAAGAAGCCCAAAGCTCATCCCTTTTAAAGGAGCGGGAAACTCTCTGCTGTCCCAGGTTGTCACCCAGGACCTGTGCCCTGACAGTCAAGACTGGCTCGTCCGGCAGGAAGAGTTCTCGACCCAGCAACAGCTGCTGTTTGCTCCATCCTCGAAGGTCCCTGGAAAAGTCACTGCTCAAGCCCAGGGAGCCTCTGCCTTTTCCTTGCCCAAGCCACGCCTGGCTGCATTGGGGGTCAGGGCTGGGGGCGGCGGAGGAGGGCTTGAGGAGAAAGTCGCAGACAGGCAGCCCGCCCCCCGCCAGCTGCCCACAGACCGAGGGTCCAGACATCAGATTCATTCTCCCCTTCACCGCTTGGGGCGCCTGACAGAGTGCGGGGCTCCGCTCCCTAAATGTCCACGTCATCTACTTTTATGTATGGTACAACAGGACACAGCAAGTGCGACCCAGGACAGAGGCTGCAGACCACCTTGGCGGAGAAGCAGAGGGCTGAGAACAAGCTTCAGAGCAGTTTGTGAAGAACACGCGCCCCGAGCCCCAGGGAGGCAGGAAAGGGGCAGATGCCATTTGCTCTTCAGCAACTTGGGCGGGCGTTAGGGAGCCAACTGGCCTGTCCTGAGACCCCGTTTACTCTTATCCAAAATCCCAAGAACGTTGGTTTTGCCCGTCAGATATCTATCTCCCCTTTCATGGTCTGGGAACCTCCCCCACCCTTTTTTGAGTACTGGGAGCAAGGAATGCTGCTTCTCACTCCAGAAGCTAAAATTGCCAGGCGCTTGCCTTTGCGGCCTCCTTGCAGCCAGGACATGGGCATGTGACATATGTTCCACTTGTCCCTTGTCCCTAGCGAGGTGCTGAATCCAGGGTGGGCCAGATCGGGAGGTGGGAACAGTACTCTGAGTGACAGGGTCTGGGTGGGTGAGGTGGGGGATGGGTTTGGGGTTGGGTCAGGTGCTGCCAACTGTCGTGTCTGGTGCTGGGCAGCGGAGGAGGGACCCCAGCCTGGTTCTCCAGCTTCTGTAGCAGTTCTGGGACTCTCATGCAGTTGATGCCTTTGGTTGGCACTTCTGGGACTTCCTCTTGGAAGCTCTGGCAGGTGCAGAACGGAGGTCAGAAAGCTGGGCTGAGGTCCTGGCTCTGTTGGGCCTCAGTAAGAGGCGGAAGGGGCTTCTGCCCTCTCTGAGTCACTTCCAGCACCAACGTGCTAGGATGGGCACAGAGAACCTTGAGAACAGGGATAGGACATCCCCAGGGGTGGTACACGCAGCATCCTCAGTCAGACCCCAGGATCCGTGTCCCGCCTCTACCACCTACTTCTGTGTTCCTTGGCGAGTTCCCTGCATGCATAGAGCCTCGGTGTCCTCATCTTTAAAATGGAACTAACCGCAGTGCCTTACTGCATAGAATGAGGTAAGGATTAAGTGAGATAATCCACGTAAAGCACTCACTAGCAGGTCTAAGTCAGCTCAGAGGCAGGCTTACATAAAGAAGGGCTCTGGACATGCTTCTAAAATGATTTCTTGCAAAGCAAATTAGGCTTCATGCCCCCTATCTTGCATTTAAATTACATTTTAAGGCTACTAGAAAAATTCACATTCTTACCTTTTTTGGAGCTTTTTTCAACCACCTTACGGAGAACATATATTCTTATCCCCATCTTCGAGAGTTGAAAGCCAGGACTTCGAAAAAAGTGACTCAACCAAGATCAGTTAACACAGAAAGGGCAGGGCAGGATGAGAACTCCAGACATCTTTTGACACTCTCCTTCCCTGCAGAGGTATGAGCCCCAACAAGCAAGATTAGTTTTTGCTCCAATGGTCTGTGCTCTCCTAGCTTCCTAGAGTCTTTGGAATCTGGTTGTGACTGAAACCAATTGTACCCCTGGACTTCCCAGGCATGTGAGATGGAAACCTCCTGTGTCTCCTTCAGCTAGTTTAAGTTGGTTCCTGTCATTTGCCACCAAGAGTCCCAACTGGGACAGAAGTATCACCACTAGGGTCATTTCCTTTTACCTCTTCCATTTGACCGACAGTCGCTGAATTCTTGTGATGTGTCAGGGACTGTGCTGGGCTCCAGGGACGCAACGACGAATAGAACACCATTCTTGCCCTCAAAATACAACTACCCCATGAAGTAGGGGTTGTCCGATGTTCCTCCTTTTGTTTTCTAGAATAGGAAACCTAGACTCAGAGAGACTGAAGGACTTTGCTCAGGGTCATAGCTTTTTAGAGGCAGATCCAAGGAAAGAACCCCAGCAGAGAACTTTCTACAGAGAACATTACTTCACAATTGGAGTCTACAGCTGATGGATGAGGGCTCATCTCAGGGGTTGCCTCTATCATTTGGAATCCAAGAAAGGCTGAAAGGGTAAATAAGTTCCAGAAGGACTTAGAGGAGCTCACATGAATGATGGAGCCAGAAAGAGTTGTGAAGGGGCAAGTCAAAGAGGCACATATCCCTAACCTTTAGAGACAGACATCACTGAAGGCAGCTGCTGTGTCTTTCCCGTAAAGTATCTCTTGCTAGTGAGACAGAACAAAGGGACAGACCAAACTTTATTCTCTTCTCATCTAGTGGGTTTTATATTTCAGATTTTGTTCTCTGCTGCCTTCAAGAAAATAGGACCCAAATGCCTCAGAACTTCTAATCAGGAAACTTAATTCCTGGAGGATAGAAGCAACAGCAGGAGGGAAAAGAGATTTGCTCCTGAGGTGAGTCAAACAAACTCAGAAATCCCCTACTTGGACTCTTTCTTATAGCCCCGGAGGTAGTACCTATAGTTGGGACGAGAACAAAGGCGGTGGTCTCAGCACAAAGCCACACATCACACCACCTGGCCATCGCCATGGTAACGGCGAGTCCCCACGAAAATGGGAAGATGCTGGCACCACAGCCATTTTCTGCCTCATAATCTGAATGGCAGCATCCAGGTCAGAGGACAAACGGAGGGCCCAGGCTCGCTTCTGTCCCGAGACCCCCTTGTTTCCTGAAGAGTCACTCAACTCTTCTTTTGCTGTTCTGCTCCCAACCCTCTTGAACACATTTCCCACAAGAGAGGTCTTCCTTCTTCTCCCTCTCAGAGCTGGTCGGTAACCTACGCTTCCAACTTACCAGCTCCTGGAATGTCTGAGCTAGAGGAGGCCTTGGGTGCCAGCTATTTCGGACCCCTTCCCCAATTTTCCGAGGAGGACATGAAAGCTGGGCACGTCCCGTGATATCCCAAGGTCTTCTGACATCTTGTCCCTGGACAGCCGCCGCCAGCACACGCTTCCTGGCCTCCGCCACGCTGTCATCAGGACCCGTGATCTCCGTGCCTCCCGTTGTTTTTCAGGCCCCTAATAAGTGACTGTAGGCAGAGTTTATCTTTCCCTCCTTCTTCCCTCAGCAGGTGTCCTTGATGACCAAAGCAGATGGTCCAAAGACCCTGGCCTCCCACACAGATCCCCTGTGCCCTGCACTGGCTCGGAGAGTCCAGACTCCTGTCCAGGCTCCTCCAGTAATTTCAGAAATGTAGCTCCCTGAGGAGGGCCAGCCAGATCACAGCACAGAATCAAAATTTTGGAGTCTCTCCAAGAACGCTCTAAAAAGAACGGCAACTGGATTTTTAAATGTTGATTGACTCGCATCGGCTTTGAAGCACTTCCATGTTTTAAAACTCTCCCTATATCCTCAGTCTTTTACGAGAATAACTGTTTCCATTTCTTCCATCCCTTTTGCATCATCCGTAGAAGACCCTATAAGCAGGGGATGTGGCCACCATGTGCCTAACAGATCGAGACCTTGTGACCAGGCCCTCTCTGCAAAGGACCCTAAGAACCCATACAACACACACAGATAGGCCTCCACTGGCCCCTTTCAACGAGGGGCCCCTCCCTCTTTTACCATCACCTCTCTTATCAGGACAGACACCTGTCCTGGATCAGCACTTCTCAACCTTGACAGCACATTCAAATCACCTGGGACATGAGCATTTTTTAAAACTCCCCAGGTGGGGCACCTGGGTGGCTCAGTGGGTTAAAGCCTCTGGGTCATGATCCCAGGGTCCTGGGATTGAGCCCCGCATCGGGCTCTCTGCTCAGCGGGGAGCCTGCTTCCCTCTCTCTCTCTCTGCCTGCCTCTCTGCCTATCTCTGTGAAATAAATAAATAAAATCTTTAAAAAAATACATAAATAAAACTCCCCAGGTGACCCCATGGGCAACAGAGGTTGATTGCTGTTTGCCCCAGGGGTTAGGAATGGTTTTATCAATTCCTGATTCGGAGATGATGGGGAAGAGCTCCGGGCCGACCCTCAACTCTCAGATACCCCCTTACATTACCCACATCTCTTACAAAGTTTCCACCTACAGTGAGAATGATGTTTACTAATATAAACTGTTCTGTGGGAAGATTACAGTGGGGCAGCCCTTTTTATTACATTCTATTTTTAGAGACTACAATAAATAAACGTATATTGTATCAGGTATAATAAATTATATAAATAAATATACTAATGTATTTTACATTTTTGTTGTGTTTTCATTATTTTATTGTATTGTCTTTATCACAGGCACACTTATAAATAAGTCCACATTTTTAAGCTGCACCCCAGTTTCAAATAAATAAAATCTTTGAAAAGGAAAAGTTTAGCCTGCTAGCCCAAGATATTAAGATGTCTTTAAAATACTGGTATACCCACCAGCGGTGGGGAAACGAATGCTCTCCCCTTGGGCTTGAAGAAGCACCCATGAGTGCAAATTGTCCAGACGGATATTTACCAAGATGGCTCAAAAACCTCGAAAATGCACACTTTCTTTGCTTTAGCAATTCTACTTTAAGGAGATTATTCATAGGGAATATACAACAAAAATGTATGCTGATGTAGTCATTATGCTCGCAAGGAATTAGAAATCACGTCAATATCCAACAATACGACAGAGAAAAATGCAGCCAAAAAAAAAAAAAAACCAATAAAACAAAAAACAACTAAGAATCTTTAAAGATACACGTATGGCATTCTACAAAGCCGTGTGTCGGGACGATCTGGTTATCGTGTACACCTGGAATACATATATTGGGTACGTGTGTGTTTGTGTGTGTGTATTAGGCTAGAAGTAAATGCCTCAAATGAGCAGCTTTTTCATGAACAGCATGGTGAGATTATGGATGATTGTTTTTCTTCGAGCTCTTCTGTATTTATCATATTTTCATCAATGAATATGTATTACTTTGGTAATTTGAAATAAAAGACTGTTTTAAAAAGCACCAGCCCATTTGCCACCTGACAGATGGGAAACTGCTCAAGCACTGAGAAAAACAATTGCTTTAAAGTTTTAAAATTAAAATGAATACTTTTTAAAAATCAGATTTGAGTCCAAAAAGTGAGCTGCAGACAAGATAATCAAGGTGCCCCTGTGGTTTCAAAACTCACTGTAGGGTTTTAAATAAATATCACTAATTTCAGTTCACTGTTTGCTAAAATGGACATTTTTTAAAACAAACTCTCCCGATTCCAAATCACACTGATTCACACAAACACCTTCCCTGTTCAGTCTGCTCTGTTCATTAGGCTCCTTTCTGTGATTAGACAGGCCCCGTGTGCCCTTTTTGCATCAGACCAGCTTATAGGACATTATCTAGAAAATTTGTAAAACACCTAATAAAATCTGATTAGCTGAAAACCTTAATTAATCAGACATGCAGGGCTTTGGTTTTTAGAAGAAAGATGGTGGGAAGAGAAAATAAAATATTAAGGGCTTAAAACCAAAAAAAGCCCTGCTTTAAATGTGCGCTTTGTGCTTTCTCCCCTTTTCAAACTAATCTTAAAATTTGAGCAAAAGAGACCTCAAAGACAATTAAGAGGAAATTAACATTGCCCATAACTCCTTCACTTCAATTTGGGGGTGATTTGTGATTTTGTACATGCTACCAGTTTTCTACGCAACACAAAACACACGCACGCACAGGGACACACACACACTTGTGCGCACACACTGGTAATAGGGTGACTGCTGGGGTGGCCCCCTTCCTCGTGGAAGCCTGTAACTGCAGGAACAACATTTGAAACGTGTTGACAATTTTTCATTTCTGGAAGTGGAGATATCATTTCTCCCTTAGAGCAGATTTCTAATGTTTTTCGAAAAAGTCCCAGACTGGGGTCTTTAGTGACTCCCATGTAAAGGACTTAACGGGCAAACTGAAAGAGAAATGGCAGGAGGCAGGACGGTGGCTGTCTGGTATAGCATGGTTTCTAATGGAGACAGGGATATTATGCAGCCTGACTGTGCCTTTAACGAGTTGGAGAAACGATTTTTATCTGAATGACAGTTTGGGCGGGACCATTGGTTTTCCTTACGTTGCATTATTTAGTTATGTCAGTGACTGGCTTTGGGAATTGTGCTGACACCTACTGTTTTTGCCTTTTTTTTTGGTCAGAGAGATCAGATCAAGCTCTGTGTGCCTGAATGTACCTGGGGTGTACGTCTGTGGTTGGGTGATTGGGGGGCAGGGGTTTCCTTGAAGGGAGGTAGAGCCCTCAGCTACCAAGGCATTTACTGCATTTGACCCTGGGATATCACCCCAAGCATTCCGCAGAAGTTTGCTAAACACTTGAGCTTGGGTTTAGGCAGCTGGGACAGGTAAGGAAGGGAGCCTGCTTGGAACCAGTGGCCAGGAAAGAGAGCTACTTCCCAAAACAGCTGCTGAAGGTGACACGCAGGGCTTTTGAGCAGCACGACCACAAAGCAAGGATGCCGAGGGAAGAACAAGCAGGTCAGATTTGTGAAACCGTCAAGCATGGCCCGCACTTCCCAGAATGCCCTTGGATGGGAGCTGGAAGAATGGATTTCCCGTGATCTTTGGGGCAGAGATTTGGAATCATAATTTGGATATAAAAGAAAACATAAACTTATTTTGTGTTCCAGCTGGGAAGTGGGTGGCATGTACTAATAATATGCATATTCTGATTTCCCTTAAGAAGGGAAATATAATACATTGTGTTTTATCATCTGATTGCTTCACTTAAGAATAGGTTCTGACAAGTTTCCCATACCATTAAATATCTTACACAACGCTTTAAACCTGGCTGCCACATACTGGAAATGCATGGGTGTACTGAGATTTATTCAACCAATTTGCTTCCAGCGTCTTTATTCTCAGCAATACTGTGTCGAGCATCTTTGCTGCTCGATCTCTAGATACACTATCTTTTTATTTTTTATTTTTTTATTTTTTTTTAAAGATTTTTTTTATTTATTTATCTGACAGAGATCACAAGTAGGCAGAGAGGCAGGCAGAGAGAGAGGAGGATGCAGGCTCCCTGTGGAGCAGAGAGCCTGATGTGGGGCTCGATCCCAGGACCCTGGGATCATGACCTGAGCTGAAGGCAGAGGCTTTAACCCACTGAGCCACCCAGGCGCCCCTACACTATCTTTTTAGACTAACATCCTTGAAGCAAAATTTCTAGATTAAGGGATATGGCCTTTTGATATTTTGCCACGTCTTCCTGCCCAATGGTTGTATTTCCACTTGCAGCCCTGAATCCTTAGCAATACTGGCTACCACCACCCTTCAAACCAAAAAAGTTTGTGCGTTTTGATGGCAAAATTAAAAGGGCATCTCTTGGGGGTGCACCCCTACTCAGATGTCCGCATTCAGGTGGCATTTCATTGGTGGCAAGTTTTAAAACAATAGTGATATGTACTAAAGTTGGTCTGCTTTTTATCGGCACCATGAGTCTACAATACTAACCATTATTGATGGTAAGTTCCCCCCAGAGACAGCTTTTTGGTCTAATTCTACACAACTACTGTAGTTCTGGTCAAGTTTTAATAAGATTGATGTTATCTTAAAATTAGTGCATTTTTATTACATATCCTTTAATATAAATAGTTTTCTAAAAATAAAGTCTCTTCAACAAATAGTGTTGGGAAAATTGGACAGTCACATGCAGAAAAATGAAACTGAACCATTTCCTTACACCAAACACGAAAGTAGACTCAAAATGGATGAAGGACCTCAATGTGAGAAAGGAATCCATCAAAATCCCTGAGGCAGCAACCTCTTCGACCTCAGCTGCAGCAACTTCTTCCTAAAAACATCGTCAAAGGCAAGGGAAGCAAGGGCAAAAATGAACTATTGGGAGTTCATCAAGATCAAAAGCTTTTGCACAGCAAAGGAAACAGTTAACAAAACCAAAAGACAACTGACAGAATGGGAGAAGATATTTGCAAACGAAATATCCGATAAAGGACTAGTATCCAAAATCTGTAAAGGGCTCAGCAAACTTAACACCCAAAGAACAAATAACAAGTAATAATAAATAATCCAATCATGAAATGGGCAGAGGACATGAGCAGACATTTCTGCAAAGAAGACATCCAGATGGCCAAGAGACACATGAAAAAGTGCTCAACATCACCTGGCATCAGGGAAATACAAATCAAAACCACAATGAGATACCAACTCACACCAGTCAGAATTGCTAAAATTAACATGTCAGGAAATGACAGATGCTGGCGATGATGTGGAGAAAGGGGAACCCTCCTACGATGTTGGTGGGAATGCAAGCTGGTGCAACCACTCTGGAAAACAGCATGGAGGTTCCTCAGAAAGTTGAAAATAGAGCTACCCTATGACCCAGCAATTGCACTACTGGCTATTTACCGTAAAGATACAAATGTAGTGATCCGAAGGGGCACGTGCACCCAGATGTTTATAGCAGCAATGTCCACAATAGCCAAACTATGGAAAGAACCTAGATGTCCATCAACAGATGAATGGATAAAGAAGATGTGGTACATATACACAATGGAATACTATGCAGCCATCAAAAGAAATGAAATCTTGCCATTTGTGACGACGTGGATGGAACTAGAGGGTATTATGTTTGGTGAAATAAGTCAATCGGAGAAAGACAACTATCATATGATCTCCCTGATATGAGGAAGTGGAGATGCAACGTGGGGAGGTTGGGGGGTAGGAAAAGAATAAATGAAACAAGATGGAATCAGGAGGGAGACAAACCATAAGAGACTCTTAATGTCACAAAACAAACTGAGGGTAGCCAGGGGGAGGGGATAGGGAGAGGGTGGTGGGGTTATGGACATTGGGGAGGGTATGTGCTATGGTGAGTGCTGTGAAGTGTGTAAACCTGGTAATTCACAGACCTATACCCCTGGGGCTAATAATAAATTATATGTTTATATAAAAATTTAAAAAATTATTTTAAAAAATGTAAAAAAAATAGTTTTCTACGTGGAGTTCATTTAAAGAACTGGGGTCACCTTCAGGGACAGGTGGAGGGGCTGGCAGTTTCCTTTTGAGGTTCACTTCCTGATGGCTTGAAGTAATCCAAGTTTTCTTGGGGCACAGCTCTGTTCCCAACACCGTGTTTCCCAAATACTTGCCTTTGAACAGAAATTGGACATAATGACTGCACAGACCTTGAGTGAGCTCATTCCATGTGGGCATTCGCAATTTTGATTTTGTGTCTAAATGCGAAAGAAAACCAAGTACAAACTGTGATGTGTGGTGGTTTTGCTTTGAAAGTACAGATTTTTCATTCATGCCTGAGATAGTTTACTGAATTTAAATACTACCTGTAAAATCAAAATTTGTTCTTCTTGTTAAACTGTGGATTGTTTAGAAACTAAAGAACAAGCCAGGAGAATGAAACGGGACTGAAAAATTGTTCATTACTGGACAATTATTTTCATAAAATACGATAACTGACTGCAACCAAAGGACCAAGTTCAAAGTGTTAATATACAAAAACTGTTGGATAAACAGTAAAATTGATTTTCTTTTTTGTGCTGTAACAGTTATTTTATTTTTTATTTTATTAAAAATGAATGTAATTAGGTGGAGGGGAGAGGGATGGGGTTTGGGGAAACTGGGTGACGGGCATTAAGGAGGGCACGTGATGTAATGAGCACTGGGTATTACATAAGACTGATGAATCGTTGATCTCTACCTCTGAAACTAATAATACATTAAATGTTAATTAATTGAATTTAAATTTAAAAATAAAATAACGAATGTATTTATTATACATATTATACATATAATGTTCAATAAAAGAAAACTTTCAACGTTTGCATTTCTCTTCTGGCCATTGTTAGTATTTGTTCTATTCCATGATTATTTCTGAAAATAATTTTGTCCAGTAGAGGAAGAGAAGTGTTGAGGAATGACCACATGGGCCCAGCTACTGGCCATCAAGGGCCTAGCCCAGGCTCCCTTGTTCAAAAATAATGGAGAATTTCAAGATGGCGAACAGTAGCGCAATAAACCAAGCTTGGAGTTCTTCTGAACATAGGGCCGGTGCGGCTGCACAGGTCGCACACGCATGAAGCTGGCCCTCGTTCTGAGTATCCAGTATGCTGGGAACAGCATCCTCTCCAGGTTGGTTCCCTTCCTTGATTATAGGTGAGGTTGCCAGATGTGCTCACCCTCTCCCCTAACCTTCAGAGAAGAGCTGCTTCAATGCCCTTCAGATTCTCCATCATCCCCCACAGAAGACATCAGCTTCAACCTACCATACCCAGCTGCAACCCAAGTGCTGAGATAACTATACACCTCAGTTCACCAGAAAAGTCGATTCCCCAGAACTGCACACCCCCAGATCTTTTTGAAACAAATCATTGCTTTACCAAATGAATAGTTCTTACTCTGTTGGAGCTCTGGAAAATCTGACTGTTGGGTAGTTGTGTCCTTACCTGCGGTCTCTTTGGGGCTGAGATTTACACCAAATCTGTGCTGGGTGAAGAGAGGTCAAATGTGGGCCACTTGTTTCCCAGTGCACCACCACAGGAACGCACCAAGGGTGGTTGGATACCACAGAACTTATGACTGATTGAAGATAAAGTGATAGTGGTGAAGGCTGGAATTTTTAACCAAGAGCACTTTGGGCTCCATGTCCCATGGTGGGAAACAGAGGAAAAAAAGCACAGTCCAGCCCTCCAGGGCTCAGAGGGCAGCTTACCCAGTATGAGGGGCAGCACACCTCCAGGCAAAGAGAGACTCAAGGGAGAACAGATGAATAGGGTGGGCGGGGGTGTGTGGCCTCTGCGTTGCCCCCACTGGGTGGAGAGCCTGTGAGGGTGACTGTCCCTTGGCCTTCATACCCTGTTGGTAAGAGGAGCACCTATAAAACACTCCAAGCTTCACGGGTCGCTAGTGGGAAATAACTAAGAAGAACCCACTTGTGATTCTTAAAGTGCATTTGACACGAACTGAAACCGTACAAAGGAATTGTGCTTCTAGGGTTTTCTTGTGAAAGGCAGGAGTAAATGCCCCACAGCCTTTGCAAAGAGGCCGCCAGAGTATTTCTGAGACAAGAGTCTTGTTTTCATTCATGTACATAAAGGGATTGACTCCCTGAAGCCAAGAATCCCTGATGGGCTGGATCAATGGCCACTAACGTGCCCATTTGGAGCTGGTAGGAAGTTAAACAGGGATTTCAGAAGATTTGTAATTATAATTTAAGATAATCCAGGGATGCAAATGAAGCTGACATTTAACTCTAAGTGGCTGACTGTGTATTGTGGTCTCGGGGTTCCACCAGCACCACACGCCAGCTGACTCCTGGTGCACCCCTGCCCTGCACAGTGCCTCGAGGACAGAGCCTCTCTCAGATGTGTGTGCCAAGCCTGGCCCTGTCCCGGGTCACAGGTGACAGACACTCCACCATTCAGACATCAGTCTGGCCCCGAGCCCAGAGGACTTCTGTTATTCAGGTGAACAGGCCCCTGTCACCATGGACTAGAGGCTAATTTCTGGAATGCCTGCTCCCAGCCGAGAAAAAGCTTTCCAGGGGAAGTCCTTCCAGACAGGCGAAGGCCTGCAGATGGAGGAACAGTTTCTCAGTGAAGCTCATCTCTTGGCTTTGTGGGACTAAACCCAAACCATACCACCAACTACCCTGATACCTTGGCAAGTTATTATTCTAAACTTCACATTCTGTGTCTTTAAAATGGGTGTAACCATAATGTCTACTTCAACACCTGGCACTGAGTAAGTGTTGAGCAATTATTAGAAGAAATAAGTTTTTTTTTTTTCTGGTTAAAATTGAGACAGAGAGACTTAAGGCCACTGAACTACATACTTAAAAATGGCTTCAGTGCTAAATTTTAATGTTAGATACATGTTACCATTATAAAATTTTTTAAATTAAAAAATTTATGAGCGTTTATGCTTTCAGCTATGACAGAGGGACAGGGATTGAACTTACCCTCCTGTCCTAACTAAAACCCTGAATAAAACATATGAAACAACACTTTTCAGGTGTCAGCCAGTAGTGCATGATGTGATCCCCAAGGGAAGAGAAATAAACAAGGGGCAAGAATTTCGAGGTAGAGCACAGGGAGGGAAACCCTCACAGAGCCTGATGGTTTTCCTGAGTTGTGAAGAGAGAGTCAAGAATTCAAGCAGGCCATGGTAGCTAGAAATCACGGGGCAGAGTACCTATGAGAAGAGAGTTGTAGAGCGAGGAGGAAGTTACAAAGGGAGACAGCACTGAAGATCTGACCTTGGCTGACCACCGATGAGTGTGCACATGTAAAGAAGTTACCTGGAAAAACAGCCAACAAAATGAGCAGGCTGACCAACCCAGAGGGCTCACCCAGGGCTGGGAGTAGTTTGTGTTCTTACCAGCCAAGATGCGGGCAATGTCATAATACACAGGGCATCGAAAGAGTCCTTGGAAAGTGTTGTTTCAGCAATGGGGAAAAATTAGCACTAGGCTAAAGGAGGCTCTAGAACAACCCAACAAAGCTTAAAAGCAAGCCTCAAAAAGATTAAAGTAATTTAACTACATTCCAGAACAAAGTCCAAGAATATGTAAAGGGAAACAAAAATACCAGCACCCATCTAGAGTACCCATCACAGCATCTGGCATCCAACTTAAGAATTACCAGGCATGCAAAGAAGCAGGAAAATATAACCCAAAATGAGGTGAAAAATCAGTCAATAGAAACAGACCCCAATGTGACAATCATGATATAATTAGTAGACAAGGACATTAAGACTTTTAAAAACTGTATTCTGTATGTGCAAGACAGGGAAAAACATGAACATGTTAAGGAGAGACATAGAAGCTCTAAAAACAGACCACAAAAGAACTGAACTACTAGAGATTAAAAAAAAATACAAGGTCTGGGGGTGCCTGGGTGGTGCAGTTGGTTAACTGTCCAGTTCTTGGTTTTGGCACAGTTAGTGATCTAAAGGTCATGAGACTGACCACCACAACAGACTCCATGTTCAGGGCAAAGTCTGCTGAAGTTTCTCTCTCCCTCTCCCTCTGCCCCTACCCTCTGTGCTCTCTCTAAAATAAAATAAATAAATATTTTAAAAAAGAAAATACAACATCTACAATAAAAATATACTGTGTGATGGCAACAACAGATTAAACATTGCAGAGTGAAATATCAATGAATTTGAAGGCATTGCAGGAGGAGCCATCTGAAATGAAACAGAAAAATAACTGGGAAAATTTAAAATAAAGCACCAGTGAGCTGTGGAACGCCTTCAAGCAGCCTAATATATGTGTAACTGGAGTCTCTCCAGGAGCGTGGGGAGGAACAGAAAAAAGGTGGAGAGATGATGCCTGAGATTTTTGCAAATTTGAAGAAAACTGTAAACTCATGGATCCAAGAAGCTCAGTGAAGTCCAAGCCCAAGAAACATGAAGAAAACAACACCAAGGCAAAGGACAATTGAGTTTCTTAAAGCCAGTGTGATAAAAAGAACATCCGAAAGTAGCCAGAGATAAAAAGGATACAGTGTATACCCAACAGCAAAAAGAAGAGTGGCAGCAGATTCCTCACCAGAAAGAATGTAAGCCGGGAGACAGTAGAGACACATCTTTAAAATAGTGAAAGAAAAACCCCACATACCTAGTATTCTATACCCAGCAGAAATATCTTTCAGTAAATGAAAGCTGATATGCTAAAGCAGAAAGAATGCATTCCCAGCAGACCGGTACAATAAGAAACATCAAAGGAAGTCCTTTGGGCAGAAGAAAAATGATACTAGATGGAAATACGCATTTATAGAAAAGAATGACAAGCACTGAAAATGGTATCTGTAAGAGTGACTATAAAAGGCTTTCTTCTTACTTTTAAAATAACTTTAAAAACTAAAGCAGAGAGAGCCCTGGGTGGCTCAATCCGTTAAGCATCTGACTCCGGATTTCAGCTCAGATCATGATCTCAGGGTCCTGGGATCGAGCCCCAAGTCAGGCTCCACACTCAGTGGGGCGTCTGCTTGAGATTTTCCCTCTCCCTCTGCCCACCCCCGCTCACAAGCTCTCTTTCTAAATACATAAATACAATTGTAAAATAATAATAATAATAATAATAAAACAGAGGCTCTCCTTTTCCTGCCATTTAAATTGTCCATTTTCTGGGGTGGAGAATTCATGTGACTGGAACTCCTGCTACTTTGGCCTCTAGCATGTGACTGAGGCTGATTATTTGCCTCTCCGGGCCTCCGTTCCCCTCATTTGTCAAATAAGATCCTGTGTACAGCCTGCTTCATGGGGTGGTTGTGAAGATAAATAAGCTGGTAAACAACTAACCTTTTGTATAATTAAAGCAACCTATCAACATGCCTGGTCTCATTTCAGTTTCGTAGCCCCTTCCAAGAAAGCATCTACTCGTGGTGAGTCTACCGCAGATGACAAGGCTGAAGGCTGTACCTGGAGCAGTAGGCCCGCATCTCCTCTCTCCCGCAGTGGAGACCCCTCTTCCGTCCTTTGGTCTAGGTGCGATCACTTGAGAACACACCTTCTCTTGCAATACACTCCCTCATTCTGGTCAAGCCCTCCCCCCGCACCCCCAGCAGGCCTGCCTATCCAACTCCCAGGAACAACGGGGCCACAGTTGCTCTGGCTGGCTTTCCCCGGGGAAGGAGTTAGGTTCATGGAACAATACCATCTCCTGTCTGGGCATGAAACAAGAACTTGAGCCACACTCGGAGTGGCAAGAGGCCCAGCCTCTCTGCCTGTTGACTCTTCCTGTTTGCTCAGGGGAAGGTGGCCCTGGGGTGACCCAGGCAGGGAGGCTGTACCAGTGGGCAGAAGGCCAGGCCCCAGTTTGCGGTTTAAGAATGATGAGTCATCCTGGGGTCATGCCCTGGGTTGGGAGAGGTGCCCAACCCCAGCAGATTTATTCCGAGTTGCTCTCCCTCCTACTTTTGTTCCCACAGACATTTGCCCAGTATCCACCGCAGACCAGATTCACTGCCAAATGGTTTCTACACACTGCCTCGTTTCTTCTTCCCAGCAGCCTGGTGGGACTAACAGTTGGTATTAACATGTCCATTTCACAGATAAGGAAACTGAGGTTCAGTTGGTTGGCAGCACAGCTGAATCCAAGCCATTTGCTCCCACCTCAAGTCCAGAGCCCTTTCTAGAGCTCCATGTCCCTGTTCCTGCGTGGCCTGGATGTTGGTACGCTCACTGGACACAGGAGTCTGGGAGGGTTTCAGAAGCAGCAGCAGAAGAGTAGCCCTAGCCAACGTTTCTGGAAGGGTGACCGTGTGCCAGGCACTGTGCCAACTCTTCTCAGAAGCCACTCATTTTAATCCTCAGACTAATTCGAAGAACTAAATACTGCTTTTCTCGAATGTCACTTGCCTGGCATTGCACAGTTGAGAAGGGCTGGGCTGTGCTTTGTAGCAGATCCATTATTTTGTCCCAAAGAGGTCATGGGTCCTAGGTTGGTATCCCCAGGAAGAAGATCTAGAGACGGCATAGTGTATTTGTCATGGCCAGAAAGCAGTGGCAGAGGGCAGGGGGAGTAAGACACCAAAGTGTAGGAAATCTTTAGAAGTACGGTGTAGAGCAGGTCACCACTACGGGCCACCAGAACTTTATCCCTCTGGGGACCTCTGGGAAGCAGCACAGGATAGTGCTTCTCAAACGTTAACTCACTCCTGGGACATTCTTAAAAGACCGATTCTGATGCACCAGGTCGGGGTGGGGCCCAAGATTCTGTACCACTAACCAGCTGCCATCGGGGTCCACACTGCGGGCCCTGGGACTGCGCTTCGAGCAGCAAGAGTGTGTAGAGCACACACCTTACAATTACCCGAGCAGAAGGCTGAGAAAGCTGCGATATTAAACTCCAGCAGCCTTCCGGCATTGGCTGAGGCCTGCTGGGGTGGGGCACCAGGGCCCCAGCTCGCTGGGCTGCCCTGGCCTGGAGAAGATGCTCGGGCAGGGCGCTGCGCCCCCTTCAGTCCTGTTGGCGGGGGCTGGAACATGCATGCTAAGGGGGCCTGGTAGGGCTCTGACAGCTTCACTATGCACAGGGTTGTCCTGATCCCACTGTCCTCCCTGCCCACGATGGAAGCCTGCATTACCCCCACGTTATGTGCTAAGAGCATCCGAGCGAGCCAGAGAGAGCCCCCCAACCCCCGAGCAGGGGCCCCAAGCGATGTCCAGAGAACACCCCTGAGCTGATCCTAAATCCAATCCAGACCCCAGATCCCTGAATGGAGCTTCCTCCCTATTTCCTCAGCCACTCTTGAACTCCAAAATTGGGGAATAGCTTCAAAAGACCCTTCACTGATGAGCAGGGGTCTAGCAGGGTCATGGTCAAGGTCTTGCTGGGTCCTACCTCTGTCTTTAGCCTGGCCAGGGGGACACAGTGGCTCCCCCCACGGGTGGGGGCTCCTGAGGAGGCTGGCAGAACATCTTGGGGGCATGTTCTGCCCCTGTTTCCTTATCTATGAAGTGTGGAGAGTAGAAGACGCTGCCTCGTACACTTGTGCACACAAAGTGCCAGCCACGGGCCCTGGTATACAGTCAGCACTCAAAGGGTCGCTCTGCTCAGGCTGACAGGCTTCAACACCCCGTGTCAGTAGCTCTTCTTCTTTTAAAGATTCAGTTATTTATTTGAGAGACAGAGAGTATGGGAGCTGGAGAAGGGGCAGAGTGAGGGGAAGCCGATTCCCTGCTGAGCAGAGAGCCCACATGGGGCTCCATCCCAGGACCCCAAGATCATGACCTAAGCCAAGACCAGGAGTTGGTGGCTTCACCCGTGGAGTCACCCAGGTGCCCTGCTAGCTCTTCTGTCTCGAATCCTTTGTCTGCTAAAAAGGGCCCCATACCCCCAGGTGAGGGAGAGTCCAGAAAACAAGAAGTGTCGTTGCTTCGCATCCTTCACCCCAGGACCTGCGTGTGGATTGCTGGGGCGAGGCACGGCCCTTGTGCCCATGTTCGTTCGCTGAGGGCCCCTCCAATGGCAGGAACAAGGGAGGGTCCCGTGGATGGAGTTGGGTCCTTCAGTGACCACTGCCTCCCCTTCGCCCCACTGTGGAGTCCTACAGAAGAGGGAGGGAGATGCCCTGGGGATTGCACTGCACAGAGGGGCCCATGCTTCGCCCCGGATGGGCAGAGCAGGGGTGTTCATCAGGATGCTGGGAGCTCCGTCTGGCCTTTTGTAAAGCTTCTGGAGCAGACCTGCTGTTTACTCTAGATGCAGAAAAGAATATGAAGTTGATGAATTTGGGTCCCTGCAGAACAGCTGGGGTCCACATCTAGCAGAGGGAAGACACAGGGTCCCCACGCTCCTGAGTCAGCTCGCGGCCCTTCCTCGGTGCACGCGAACACCCCTGGCCCTCCGTCCTCCCTCGATCCATCTGCAGCCTCCACCACAGGCCTGCCGGCCCTACCGTCAGCTGGAAGACGACTGTGCTTGGTTTTGATTTGTTTGTTTTTGTTTTTAAGGCTAGGCTTCTGGTCACATCATCCCACCCTCCCTCCCATCACCCCAAACTTCATCACTTGGTGTTTGTTAGCTTCTTCTCAATTTGTTGATTCATATCCTGCTTTCTTCAAAGACATCTGAGGTGGCTACTGTCAAAGTAAAGGAACAGTAAAACCAGCATTCGTGAGGGACAACAGCAGAACAACATGCAGAAGAGGGGAAGGAGAAAACAACTTACCAAGAGCCCTTGGCCGAGGGCAGTTGCAGGAAGGAAGAAACAGGGAAGCAGACACAGCCTGTATCTTTCACTGTATACAAACAAGTTCATCATGGGGGAAAATGAATAAGCAGAAACCCACCGGTTCTTGGCTCTGAGCTTTGAGAGGATTTTGTCTGGGTCGTCAGATATCGGGCTCTGGGTCCTCAAGTAACTTAATGAACAGTATCTCCAAATGGTGGCCATAAACGCAGAAGACTTTCTCGCATTGACGGTTTCGTCCATCCATTCTCAAAACAAGATGAGTGCATAATAGAGCGTGTTTCCTTTGAAGGGTTCACCAGGATACCTTATAATAAAGCAAGCCAAGAATTTAAATGTTTCATTTTAAAAGATTTTGTTCACAATACTAATAATGTGATTAGCATTTATGAGTGATGGCAGATTATCTTTTAAAACCTGAAGATCCGGGGGCGCCTTGGTGGCTCATTGGGTTAAGCCTCTGCCTTCGGCTCAGGTCATGATCTCAGGGTCCTGGGATCGAGCTCTGCATCTGGCTCTCTGCTTGGCAGGGAGCCTGCTTTCTCCTCTCTCTCTGCCTGCCTCTCTGCCTACTTGTGATCTCTGTCTGTCAAATAAATTAATAAAATCTTTAAAAAACAAACAAACAAACAAACAAACAAACCCTGAAGATTCAGGGTACTTCCCAGAGTGAGATCAGGAGGAGTTTACCCATAATGGCAGAGAGATTCGCCACCTGTAAAGGCAGCTCTATTTGTTGGTGGAGGAATTAGTTTTCCAGGGCTTCCCTAACCAACCACAGCAAACTGGGGGCCTGGAGCACAGAAATGTCTGGTCTCACAGGTCTGGAGACTGGAAGTCCCAGATCAAGGGGTCCACAGGGCCAACCTCCGTCTGAAAGCCAGAGAAGTATCTGTTCCAAGTACTTTCTCTCCCGGTGATAGCCTACCCGCAGTCCTCACATGGTCTTCTCCCTCTATGTCTGTGTCTGAATGTCCCCTTTTGATAAAGACACCAGTCCTCTTAGAATACAGGTCCACTCTATTCCAGTATGACCCTCACCTTAACCAATCTGATTTGCAATGACCCTATTTCTTTTTTTTTTTAAAGATTTTATTTATTTATCAGACAGAGATCACAAGTAGGCAGAGAGGCAGGCAGAGAGAGAGAGAGGGAAGCAGGCTCCCTGCTGAGCAGAGAGCCCGATGTGGGGCTCGATCCCAGGACCCTGGGACATGACCTGAGCTGAAGGCAGAGGATTTAATCCACTGAGCCACACAGGCGCCCCGACCCTATTTCTAAATAAGGTCACATTCTGAAGGACTGGGGAGGGGGGGTCAATATCTCGATAGATGATTGTGGAAAGGGGGGAGGCACAATTCAACCCAGAACAGAGCCAAGGACAGGAATGAAGCCCGAGATAAGTCTTGGGGACCAGCGTGTGCACTTGTGGGAGGGAAAACTGACATGTCACTGAGCAGAAACCCAATCAAATGCCTCCTGTCCAGGCTGGAGGAGAACCTTATAATCACAACAGCACGGTTCTTCCAGGAGCCTGGGAGAAGAGCAGAAGAGTAAGAATTTGTCCGTGTTTACCTGGCCCTGGCCAAGAGGGAGAGGTAGCAAATCTGGGGATCTGGGCACTCTGGCCTCCATGTAGATACATTGGGTGGCCAGTCTGGAAGCCTCCACCAGGTTTTTCCATGGTTTTGATAAAATCTCTTCTCTTCAGATTTTCTTGGTTCTAATACCGAGCTCACCAAACTGACCAATTCATCTTCTCAGGAGCCCTGCTACTGGTAATCACCAGGTACATTTAACATCATAGGACATTCAGTATAAATGTCATCTCCTTGCTTTGTGCAAGGGATACCCCACCCTCGTATAGTATAAACCTGAGGTTAATGCTCCTCCATTGTGGAGGGAGTGTACAGTCCCTGAAAAAGACGCTTTCTCTCTTGTCAATTAACCCAGGGGCTCTCTGGTTTATTCATCAGTCTTTTGTGATCTTGGTTAATGGTAGTCTGCTCTGCTCCAACCAAGTTCTTTGGGAGCGGTTGTCAAAGCCAGAGAGCAGTTCCTCCGAGATGCTAATTCAGGAAGTAGATAAGAAAAGGCCCAGCGTGAGAGGTGGGAGGAGGAAAGGAAAGATCCTAGAGAGAAAGGGTGTACTTGAGGAGCTGGAGGAACAGTGGAGAGCAGACAAATGTCCTGTGGGCTGAAGTGGGGAGATGGTTTAGGAGTGCTTGGCAGTGGGGGCGGGGAAGTGGCAAAGGAAAGGCCTCAAAATAGTATTGAGTGCAAGGAAATTGGGACAAGGGGAAAGGAACTGCGAGAAGCATGAATGGTGCTTATATGTTGTTTTTCAAAGAGACGAAAACTAAAGATGGAAAATTCCTGGGTGTTTTGTTTGTCGTCTGCTTTTTCTTGTTGTCGCTGTTGATTATTTTGGCTATTTGATGGGACTTCTTTGAAAGCAACTCTATGTAGAAACAGCAGCGCTGCCCCAGAGAGACAGTATCTGGGCTGCATATGTTGTTTCAAATCAAAAAGTGGCTAAAGAAAAAAAAAAGTGGCTAAAGTAGTAGCCACTTTAGAAAAATAAAAAGAAACAGGTGCAATTAATTTTAATAATCTATTTTGTTTAACTCAATATCATCCAAATATTATTGCAATATGTAATCAATATTTTCAAAAGTATTAATGGAATGTTTTACATTGTCATTTCCATATTGAGTCTATAAAATCCAGTATATTTAGAGCACTTCTCAGTTTCATCTGCAGGGGCCATTATCTGTGTGCCAGCACAGATAGTGGCTGGACAAGGTAGTTTTGGGATGCTTAAGGATAAAGTGATAATAATAGTAGTAGTAGTAATTAATAATAATGGTCATTTATGGAGCCTCTTAGATGTGACACATGTCACATTAACTCTCTTTTTCATGCACCATTACACTTAATCCTCTTAACCTTACATGGTAGGTACTATTATTATCTCATTCTGTTTGATACTGAAACAGCATCAGAGAGGGTGAGTGGTTTGCCCAAGGTCACACAGCGGGTAAAGGGCAGAGTTGGGACTGGAAACATTTCACCCGACACGAGCATTTGGCTTCATTTCCTCCAGGTCAGCAAAGAGGCCGGCACCGCCCCAGCTCTCCCCAGCCCCGTCCTGGGAGTTCAGGTGCCAAGGAGGGACTTTCTTTCCTGATTAGTGGAGCTGTCATGTTGACTTAAAAAAACAGCCCGGAAAGAACATTAATTGTACAGCTGAGCATCCTGTGTGACTGACTGAGGACAGGGCAGTAACAAGACGCTCGGACTCCCATCACCTGGAGGAAGCTGCAAATTCAAGGCCAGCGACCAGGTTAACAAAATGCAATTGTTCTCAATGACACTTACTTAGCAAAGAGCCAGGGAGAGAATTGATTGTCATTAAATCCGGACACGAGCATCGATTGTCCCCCCCAGTGATGATTTGAAGATTCTGACTTATCCATGCTGAGCGTGTTGGGGCAGACACACTGTGATGTGACTTCCCGCCCAGAAACAGGCTCCAGTGTGGCCAGTCAGGCGACAGAAGCTGGAGACCGAGGCCTGGCCAGAGGCGGGGGCTGCCGAGGTCATGCCCACGCCACCCCATGCCCCACCTCCACCTCCACCCCTACCAGCCACAAGCAGCAGGAGACGAGTCCGGGCTGGCCTGAGAGGTGGGAGATTGGGGGATTGGGGGGGAGCCTGGGGTAGGGATTGTCTCTCCTCTGGTCCTGTTTGTCCTTCAATCTGTGACATTTTAGCCAGAGTGAAGTCTCAGATGGCTGTGCGGGACAGACACCCTGTGTGCTGTGGACGGGACGCAGACCGTAGTGCTGGTCTTGGGCCTGTGGTGTCCAGTTTCATTCCTTGACCTTCCCCAGCTGAGCTCAGCCTGCCGTAGCTGGAGTGAACCCCGGGCTCCGTTCCCTGCCTTCACACCAGCCAACAGCGGTGAGGAGTGGAGAGACGGGAGGGAGGGGGAGACAAAGGCCGGACTGTTCTTTGCAACCAGTATTTTTAGGCCTGAAAAAGACCACCCACCACTGAGAAGTTTGGGGAACAATCCACCAGCTGCCAGTGAGACATCCATGAATCGCCACAGCTAGATTTGGGGAGGTGAGCACGCCGGAAGGTAGGAATCACATTTCTCGTCGGCATCCTGGCACCTATCCGGATTGGCACATAGCAGTCGCTGAAAAACAAGTGTGGGTTGACTGTGAGTGAGAAGGAAAAAAATCTATTTTAAAACTTTCTGAATCTATTTCTTCCTAATCTTTTCATGTTTTTGGACAGGCTTAACTGTATATGCCACGCTGGAAAAGGAGTCATGTATTTAAAAATAAGTAAGTGCCAGAAGTACCCAAACTTATCGTCTGAGTTGTTGCTGTTATTGTTGTTGTTGTTTTAAAGGAAGCCCAATTATTTTAAATGCATTTGACTATATTTAACCTGCAAGATACGGCAGTCCTCTAAAAAGGCTTCCATCGACTGAAGAACTACCACTAAACATTATACTGGAATGTCCTGATTGTAAACAGGAGAAGCCTGTCTGCAAACCATAGCTCTATAGTCTCATGGCAATATTCTTGGACGGATTATAGTGAGTATGGTTCGTAAGTTCTTGGCGAGGAAGCCAGTTTGGACTCGCTAAGATACAATATGTGAATGAAGGGAGGAAGGAATGGATGAATAAAGCGTGGTTGCTTTTATGAGGGATATGTTCCCTAAGACCTCATATAATTTAGTACATGCATAAATCACGACTAATTCCCCCATAGGAATAAAGCAGGATTTACATCATTTCAAGTTTCGTTCATTCAGTGAAACTTTATTCTTTCTCATTGCCTTCTTTCAGATTTGCATAATTCATATTAGCATAGAGTATGACTCTATTTCCTCTTTTATAAAGGAAGACTCTGGACTTTGGACCTGGAGATCAAGGATCTCCAGTTTTGATTGGATGGAGAAATGTAGGTTTTATTTTCATAAAGCCAAGTGCATCTGCCCTCAGAGCGTGCTGATCAGAAGGAAACTGACCTACCAGTTTTCCAGAACCATGCCACAGGGTGTCAGCTTTGTCCAAGTCAACATACAAAAGACATCTGTGATCCAACAACATCGGGAGGGACAGCAAAATCAGGACCCTCACAGCATTCCCCAGTGGTAATCTCAACTAGCCTTGAACAGTGGACCAAATCTAAGGAGGTGGCATTTAAGAGAGAGAAAGCAGACTCCCTGCCGAGCAAGGAGACTGATGCAGGACTTGATCCCAGAACAGACTTGATCATGACCGGAGCCGAAGGCAGATGACCACCCGACTGAGGCGCCCCAAAGCCCTGCACTCTGATCCCAAATTAATATCTGGAGAAGGACACCAATGGCTGGGACTTACTTGTTTTAGTTAATTGCAAGGTCAGTCTGAATCAGTGGCATGATGAGTCTTCTGACACTAAAATTCAGTCTTTGGTTTCAGGAATAGAAATGGGAGACCTAGAAGGGAGGAGGTGACAGTCCCCCTCCTCAAACTTACCTGGAGTTCTGTTCTCAGCTCTCAGTTTTGATCACAGATGGGAACACGTCCAGAAGAGAGAAAGAGTAGATGGAACTTGAAATGTCTGTTCTGGAAAAGACTTAGGAAATTATCGTTTCCACACGGAGAAATGGTTGCTGTGTGCAAGAAGAGTTAGCTTGCATTTTTGTGGACTTCCAGGCTAGTCCAAGAACCTTCCCATGAAAGTTTAATGGAGTGAAATTTTTGTTTCAATAAGAGGACAGTTACAGGGTTTGAAGATGAAAGGGTCCCCTGAGTTCAGGTGATGGGTTTGGTCATCTTGGCACCACCTAATGGCTAATCAGGAACATGGTACAAAAGAGTCTGTGTATCTCATTTCCCTTTTTCTCAAACTCCTAGGGAGTTGCTTCCAGATGATTGAGAAAAGAGAAAATCAAGGACAAGAAAATTACGAGAAACAGTTTTAAAAATTACTTTGGTAGTAACGAAATGACAATTCAAACAGTAATAACGGAGATTTTACCTGTTAGCAAGAAGCAAGGAGAAAAGTAAATTCCAATACTGATGAGGGTGCGGTGACTCTGGTGTTTTCATTCGCTGCTATCCACACTGACTCCTTTTGGAAAGCCTGTAGAGAAAGACCTGTGACATTGCTAACACTCCTGTTCCAACAGTCCAACAGGCTAGCTAACAAAAGACAAGTTGAAAACATGCAAATGGACACATGCCTGAAGATAATCACTGTGGTATTACTTATCAGGGAGAGAAAAGTCCAAGCTTTATAAATAATGAAGAAGGAACAGTTGAAGATGACAGGCATTGTCTCGCTAGAATATTATGTCTCATTTAAAAAGTCATGCTCATGGGGCGCCTGGGTGGCTCAGTGGGTTAAAGCCTCTGCCTTCAGCTCAGGTCATGATCCCAGAGTCCTGGGATCGAGCCCCGCATCAGGATCTCTGCTCAGTAGGGAGCCTGCTTCCTCCTCTCTCTCTGCCTGCCTCTGCCTCTCTGCCTACTTGTGATCCGTCAAATAAATTTAAAAAAAATCTAAAAAAAAAAAAAGTCATGCTCATGGTACCTGTGGGGAAAATGCATTGGACAGAACATGGTGTGTGCACCTGTGGGCGATGTGATGATTCTAATTGCATGCCAGACAGATGGGTATGACACAAGATAAGAAGGACAATTTCCTCCTTTGGGTCCAGCTTTGCCACAAGCGAGCTGTGGCATTTCGGGCAAATCCCTGTCTTTTTCTGTGCCACAGCGGCCAACTGGGTAAGACAGGGAGTTGGGACTCACTGGTGTCTAAGGTCCTTTCCAGTTTTAAGAAGTGAATAGAATGGACCTAGGTCGTGAAGAAACTGTATCCCAGAGGGTTTAAGAAATCAGCCACGGGGGACGCCTGGGTGGCGCAGTTGGTTAAACGACTGCCTCCGGCTCAGGGCGTGATCCTGGAGTCCCGGGATCGAGTCCCACATCAGGCTCCCAGCTCCATGGGGAGTCTGCTTCTCCCTCTGACCTTCTCCTCTCTCATGCTCTCTCTCACTGTCTCTCTCTCTCAAATAAATAAAAAAAAAAAATAAAATCTTAAAAAAAAAAAAAAAAGAAATCAGCCACGGTCTTGCTTTCGGACTTACCCCATCATACTCCACTTCTTCCATATTCCATATTTTTAGAAATCAGTTTTGCAATGAAGAGTAGATGAGAAAAAATAGAATTCCTTGATTTTTTTTTCAAATAAATTGCCACACTTTGAAGGAAATTTAGCCATATGCTCCCCCAAGTACTTTAGTATGAAGAAGCATAACACAGTTCTCGAGTCATTAGGATACTTTATTCAACAATGCCCAAGAATGATTTCAAATCCAGATGCTGCTGCTAAGACATTACTGAAATGCACTGTCCTGGGGAGGTTTATTTGCACAAAACAAAGGGAAGGGGTGGACTTTTAATAAACCAGTTTATTCACTTGCATTTCAGCCTTTTTTTTTTTTTAATTGTCTTTCCCCAGTTCCTTAGTTTTGTACTCCAATCAGTGGAAAAATGGTCACTATGTTTGTGCATAACTCAGGCCCTTTTCATTCTTAGGGGTTCGAGAAGCAAGGTAACAGACATGAGCTTTCAACACATAACCAAAAGCCTCCTCGTCATGCCCAGACTTCCTCTGAAATTGCCTTCATCTGTTCAGGACTTTCTGGAAGGGTGATGATTTCTGAGTTCAGACACTTCCTTTTCATCAGGCAGAGCAGTCAAGAGGGGAGGAGGGACTAGAGAAGAAACTCCACTAGCACAGGATCAACACACAAAAGGGTCCTCGGGGTCACTGAAGTATGGGGAGAATTTCACTACTCTGAGGAGTAAACTTTACAGACAGTGTTTGATCTTTTCAGAAAAGAACCCATTTTCAATGATCCAGGATGAATTTTTAAACTACAGGGACAGCCCATAACTAGATTACCTAAAAATTAGAAGGAGAGCTTACGTATTATTGAGATATCAAATAACGCATCTATCCAGCAAATCATTACCTTTTCAAGGCAGAGTCTAGTTTGGCTCCAAGAACACTTTGACATAGAGCTCTCCAACCAAATGCACAGCACAGCCTGGCCAACGCTGCAGGTAAAACCAAGGCAGGAAGGACAGAAAGTCCCTTACAAATGTGAGTTTTATTAGTACCCCTGATTTCTTCTTTCTCTGCATTTATGCCAGGCTGCTTTTAATAAAATAAAGAAAGTAGTCATCCTTCGTTGACCTCTTTTTGGGAATTGGGGTGTGAATTGAAGAGGGAGGAGGCAGTGGCTGCTTGCCATCTTGAGGGCAGAGAACCCAGATGGGGAGGCACGTGAATAGAGAGTAAGGAAGTGAACACACATAGAAGCAGCTTAGAGACACACCCGAGTGCTGTCCTTTCAAACCAGTCACCTGGCAATACTTTGAACTTGTTCCAATAACATTGCCCCTGCTTAACCCTCAGGATGCTCTGCTCCAGAAAGAATGACCTCAACCCCTTTGGGGGCCATTTAAGCCTGAGCATCTGCCTTCCACATCAGCTCAGGACTCCACTAGCTTGCAAGTCCCTTCAAGGCTGGCTCCACCTGTTACTGTCACCCACTTGTCACTGGGATAGGATTGGCGCCAAATGATGCTTCTTGAATTAAAAAAGAGAAGTGCCTCGTGAGGATAGCATAAGCATCATTGCCAGAAATAATATGCAATACCTAATTCGATGAGTTTGACTTTGGTGCAGTTTATTTTTTTCTTACCGCCGTGGTCTTATTTCAAGTCTTTGCTACTTGTCTCCTTTTTCCCTTACACCGGAGTGTACCCCAGAGGACTTGCATTTTGGTCTTCACTGCAGGTCACAACTGAGTACCAGATTTCCACCCTTCCTCTCTTCCGTGGCATGATCTGTTGGCCTCTGGAGGTCCTATGAGCATTTGGAGGTGTTCTCATTTGGACAGAGCTTCCTCAGGTATTAGGACATTCAGTCTAACTGGGAGTCTCTTTTTTAGCCACCTTGAGGATAAATTAGGAAACACATTCAATTGGGCTTTTTATTGAAGCCCCCACCTGTTACACTTGACCTTGAGCATACTCAACTTGGTCAACTACCTGATTCATCAGATTTGACCCAAAGGACTTTCCGCTTTTCTTCCCAACCACTCTTCCTTAAATACTGAAGGCCGGTCATCTGGGAGGAAACAGCATAGCTTCTTAGATGATTTTAGCAGTGGGAACGGAAATGGCAGCAATGCCAACATGTGGGGTCCTGGGTGACCACATTGAGAGGTCTTGGGGGGAGGGGGCTTCTAGTGGGCTCGCTGGGACAGTGAAACGAAACCAGCACAAGAGAGAATACCCTTTCTGCTCCTCCAGCACGGTGACTGGGGCCCCAAGATCTACTAATTGTCTGACCACTCCTTCCGGCCGTCCATCTCCTTGCTGGCTCGGGGGTGTATTGTGGGAGTCATGTTTGGTGATAGCTTAAATCTACAGGAGAAGAAAAGTCTAAGGGTTAGAAAAGTTATCACAAGAAACCCTGAAGACCCGGGAGAGGCTGGCAGGCTCTAGCCCCAAAGCAGAATTTTAATGTATTGTTTGCCAGCTTCCAGATGAAAGGCAGAATCTGTCTTAACAACAAGCTCTAAGTTCTGTGTTGGGAAGCTTGCGGTCTAATGACTCTCTGGACCAGAGCTGAGAGCCACAAGGGAGAACAGCCTCTGGTGGGGAGTTTGTGTATTTGCAAAGGGGTGTGTGTCTGTCTGTCTGTCTGTGTTTTCCCCACAAGGGAAGCATGCACAGGGATGGGTGGGTCCAGAAAGTGTGGCTGAGACCCTAAAAAAAAAAAAAAAAAAAAAATCGAACTGTAAAGAATGGCACACACACCCTAGTGCTGGTGAGACACAGAAAATGACTTTACTGCTCAGCATTTGCATACGGACCGCAGTGCACACAAGACGACATGGCGTTGTTCTTCAATCGATGCAACTCAGTAATTTTTATTGCAACTGGAAGACAATACATCACAGAAACTTTATGGTAGGTCTGGGGAAAAGTGTTATTTACAATAAATGATGAAATAGTTTGTCTTTGGCAATATGATTACATATGAAGAATGCGAAATGCAAATATGGATCCCTCCAAAGCAACACCATCAGGTCCCCAGAGCTGGGCTGATCGTGCCTGCCTCCGCGTCGCTCCTTCAGTAACACAAACACAGCTGAACGTCACTTCCTTTCTCCTTTATGGTTCTCCCTTTCTATTCATGATATTGGCAGTTTCATACAGAAAATACAGAAAAAAAAATTGGCTTTTGAAAAATTATTACTCTAGTAAATTATCATTTGGCCATGTAGGACTATTGGCCAGCAAAGGTCAGACGCCCCTAAGCGTCGATAGTAACCTCTTGGTCTTCTGATTGCTTTATCACCATTATTATTATTTTTTCTTCTGTAAAACAAAAACGCAACTCAGAAATGTTACAGAATCAGAGTATAAAAAAAAATGTACAAGTGTGTAATGCTTCCCAGACACACCCGGATACTCCCCCCCCACCCCACATTTTCACCATGGCAGTAATAAGTAGTGAGTGTGAGTAACACAGCATGAAATTGGCTACTGAATCAGCTAGGAGCTGTAATGGCCTCAACATACAGACTCAAGAAATGCTTCATGTTTAAATAACTGAAATTGTGCTAAGTTTCATCTAAAAAAAAGGGTGGGGTGGGGGTTGGGAACTCAGGCCACAGTAATGAAAGGATGAAATACAATTTGTGGGTTTGACAGGCTCACCATATCGAAGTCGGTGCGAATCCAATATGGAATATCAGTTATTTGCAAAAGGTAGGGAAGGCTGTTCTCAACTTTTGCAAATGAAATAACAGTGGAAAAACACTGTTGAACGTATTCCAAATAAATAGTCTTGATTTCAACGCTAACGAAACGAACAGGAAGGGTACTTGTGAGCGTATCACAGTCAAGTCAGAAGTGATCTTTCACCTAGGTCTGATTTCAAAAGTAGGACAGACAGCAAAACGCAGCACCATAGACACATCGGTTTCGGCTGTTAAAAGATGGATCATTTTGAAAATCGTATTTTCCTTCCTTAATTTTTGGTCAGTGAAGCTAGCACTTGTTTGCTGAACTGTGGAAGAATGTCAAGGTCACACACGCATTATTCATGATAAAAGCAACCGAGCTGACGAGTCTGTGCTTAATTCAAGAATAACCAGTAGAAGAGAGAGAAAACAAGGAGTTAACCACCTCTGGTGCTCTCTCAAAGGTAGAGGGGTTAACGGATGAATTCACGAAGGTAGGCAGGTCTATACAGAACACTGAATGCCATGTGTAAATCCTCATGAAACTCCAGAAACAGGAACACCACACAATGTATATACTTTGATTTACACATTCTGTTACAAAGAAAAGACACCATTACAACTTTGTAACTGTGTTAACTGCGATATAAACCAAAGTCCCGAGTTTGGCAGGTAACTAAAAGAGGGTCATCACTTAGGTTATATAGCAAAAGTGTTGATGTATATTATATATAGTAGTATAAATAATAAAAAAGTATTATTTAAATTAGATCACAGTGCTGCATATGTGCATAACAGTGTTTGATATAGTATTGGAGGGCTGGGACCTACGACACTAAGGATTTAACTGTCAACACTGGTAAGTCACAATCAAGAGGGGACACAGAGTTCAAATGTGTTCTTTTGGTGGCAAAAATCCTGAAGATGAAAGAAAAATACTTCTCCACAGAAACATAAAAGTAAATTGCAACATCTGGGCAGCTGTGATCCACCAGAAAGAAACCGAGTCCCAACCTGAATCAAGTTTAAAGGGAAAAGAGAAGTCACATTGAATTTAACCCAATCCCATATGGAAAACCCTCCCATGTAGGTCACTTGTACAGAACTCTGATTCCTTCTCCAAAAGCCCTTTGAACGAGAGGCTAAGAGCCCCCCTGCATAGTGCGGGGGTCACTGAAACGTGAGTTGGTAGTACTTGGGGCTGGGCAGGCCCAGTGTGTCCCAGGACTGAGCTGGGCACGAAAGCCATCTGGACGGTTTGCACTCTACAGAGCCCGCAGCCTGAAGTTGTCCCCGGGGTAGGAACGCCCTTCAGTGCAAGGGCAGCTTCTAGAATGCCCTGTGGTAGCTATGGCCGCACCCAGCAAGGACCAGACATGCTGAAATGCCTCTCCAAGAAAAATCAGCTCTTGGGAAAAGCCTCCGACACATCCCTTCTTAAAGGCTCAGTACCAAGACTGAAACCGGCCGCAGTTGTCTTGGCCATCTCAAACCACCCCCTAAATGTGGGTTTGGTTCATTGGAGTTTCAGAGAGACAGCTTTATTTACCAAAGAACTCTTAGAAGTATATTGATTAGAGAGGGAAGGAAAGTAGGAGCTTATGGTATATAATAAGGCTGGGAAAAATCTATGATGCAGACCCTTTCCGCGTAGTACTAAAGATAAAGACAATTAGAGTAGCATAAAAATAACTGTCTATGTGTAGATCATTTAAGAAAAAAGAGGTGCAGTCTCTTTCTCTTAAATGTGTCCGAGGGCCAACAGGAAGTAATTGTAGATGTCACGGTGCTGATGTGTTCATGGTTGTTTTCCAAAGCATCTTTAAATATTGCTATAGTTCCCCATCTCCCCCTCCCCCCTGCCCCATGTGAGTATGTGAGATACTGGAATGACACATGAAAACACCACTTCTCCCAGCAGGAGAAATGAAAGCAAAAACACCACACCCCTTGGAGGGTGCTCAGGCGGGCTGTCAGACTCATGAATACACATGGTAGTTTGGAAGCTAAAAGAACACCTGACGTTTGGGAAGGAATTCCAAGACTAAAGTGGATTACATTTGAGCAAAATATTCTTTCACAAATAGGCTTGTGCTTAAATCCTCTACTGCTCTTGGAGGAGGGAGTGAGAGAGGGTGCCTCCTGCCCCTTGGCTTGGCAAGGACATGGACAACCTCATTCTGCAATGAATTCACTACAAACGGCCACATACACATCAATACTTTTTTTTTTTTTCTCAACAATCAAAATACAAAGTTAAACACAATTGAGCCATTGTTTTGGTTATGCATAATGTGTATGCCTCCAAAAACAGAAGAAAAATAGAAAAAAGTACCCTCACTAAAGTTTCCCCTAGAAGTCACCCTGCGGCTCCTATACAGGTGCTGAGGGAGACCCAGGAAAATAACACTTAGAAAGCTGCCCGATGAGGTATTTATGCAAAAAGAGTGGTTCTGGAGTTAAGAACACACTTTTATAAGATATTTATCTATTTCTCAAAGAGATCAGAAAAGTAAATCACACACATTGCATTTTATTATTTTCTAAAAGAGGCCTTGGCTCCTTTAGAAAAATGAAATGAGGGGAGACAGCCCACTGTGGGGGTTTTGATTGGAAGAAGTCCCCGCCAGAAACAGTCCTGGATGTCCACCTCTGCCTTTCGGGAGGGAAGTTTGAACTTGACCCCAGGGAAGGGAGGGGTATGGGTGGGGGCCGAACGGGGTGTCTCCCGGGCTTCATCAGGCGACAACATGTATCAGTGTCGCTCAGACACCCCAGACACAGATTTTGGGGTGTCAGCTATTTGGGGAGATGGAGGGAACAGAGCACTTCGGTAATACATCCTTTCCCCATCTGCACCTGGAACAAATAGGCTGGAAGCATTCAGGTTTAGGTCCTGAACTTGACCTGTCATTTGGGCGTAGACCTTTTTTTTTTTTCAGGTTCTCTTACCAGCGACCCAGAGGAAGCAAAGCACGGGGTCCGCACCAGTTCGTTCCCTCTGTGCTGGCTCGGCTGGCCTCTGGGCTCCTGACGGGCCATGACTCTGTCTCCCCAGAGCCCTTGCTCTCCCTCACCACCACGCCCTGAGCCCCCGCAGTGGGTTTTCCTGTGTTTTACAATTCCCCTCCATGTGGGTGGAAGATCATATTCTTTGGGAGGTCTCTCTCTCTGGATCTCCCAAGATAATTTCTTTTAGGCAAAGATAATAGGCGTTCCTGGTCTGCGTGACATCATCCCGTTGTCTAAATTCAGCTCTCACAATCTAGGTGGGCTTAATTCCAAGTTGGTTCATGTGCTCAGGTGACAGAGGTGGCCGGTCCCTCCTTCCCACTGTGAGACAGTGATACAGGAAAACCGTCTGGGGCTGGTCCTTCCGACCCCCGTGTCACTTCCTCCTTCACGCGTACCCTAACTCACACCCTCATCCAATAAGGCCCATTAGCGTGTTTCCCCTTCTTCTGGCTAATTTGCATAATTATTCACTGCCTTTTTGCTAGAACCAAATCACCGTAATGGTTTTCTCAAGTCAGCGTCCCATAATTCTCTTAATTCTATCATACACGCTCACTACTAAGTTTGCCCTCAAATTATTGCGTCATGGTAAACATGTACAGACAAAGAGAAAGGACACACTTTTCAACAGAGAATCAGGGGGTCAGGGGCTGAAGTGCAGACAAGGCAGTACAGAGCTCCACCATCCAGGCCCTACCAGAACATGAAGATATTTTATATTGCAGAGTAAGATTCCCCAACAGTCAGAATTTGTCCCTGAAGAAGGTTAAACCTTAAACACCTGCTTCAAAAAACCAAAACAAAATAATTGGGAAAAAAAAAACCAAAAAAAACAAAAAAAAACCAGAAAAAAAAATTAAAGAAAGAAAGAAAAAAAAAAAAGAGAAAAACCAAAAGAAACTCTAAGCCTAAGGGCTTAAAAATTAGAGGCATAGCCTTTTCTCTATTTTCTATATTTATATGAAAATAATTCATGCTTCATGCTAAATACATTATTTACCTTACAAGAACTTTGTTATTTTTGAATAAAAAAAAGTTTGTGTTTTGTGATTTTTTTTCATTTTTTTTTCTTTTTTCTTTTTTTTCTTTTTTCAAAGGAATCCATGCATTGTGGATCAGAAATTTCTGCTGGCTACACTGGCTGAATGTGGAAATCACTGATTTTTGCAAAGATGAATCCTGACTGACATTAATTGCAAACTCCATTTTGAGGGCAGTATAGGAGTTTTTTCTTTTTTTTTTTTTTTGCCATGTTTTTACTTCTGTTTGTCCATCAATGTGCCTTTAATCTTTTAAAAATACACCACAATACTAATGGCAGGTTCTGTAGCTTTTTTTTTTCACTTGGATCAAATAGTTTTGACAGACAGGAAAAGATCTGTACCATTATTTTCTTCCTTAACAGCTATTGTACTTTCCTAGACTTGATTTTCACTTGGGCAGTTAAGAAGACATAGCTTGTTCTCTGCATCAGTTCTTTCTCGTGTGTGTGTGTGTGTGTGTGTGTGTCCGCGCGTGCACGCGCGCAGGACCAACCTTCAGGCTTATGGCTTGTGGAACATTTTCATAATTTAATACCGAACAAAATTCAATGATGAGTAACATCACTAAAAACTGACCCAGTTTCCTCTCCTTAGTCATTGACAACTGGTATAAAAGGAGTGGTCCAGTGTGCCTACCTCCTCAGATGCTACTAGGCTTCACAGCAAAGAAGCACAAAGGACTGGAGACCTCCCCCGACCCTGCCCACCCACCCCTGCACACTTGATGGCAATGAAACCCACAGCAAGGCCAAGGGTTCTCCTAGCACAGCTGGGTGCCCCCCGCTACAGGCCTGGGTCTGCTCCCAGGGGACCAGGTCCTTCCTTGTCCCCAGTCCATTTATACGCATTCACCGAGCAACCCCAACTGGGTGGCCATGCTGACCTTTTAAACCTAAGGGTTGGGCCTGATCGACGATGACTCTGCACACGTGCCTTCTAGGTGCCGAATGTGTGTCCCTGTGGCACAATCGCTGGCGTCCCTGTGGAGTCAGCCACGTGTTTCTGACAAAGCTGGAGGAAGCAATGGTAATTTTGGCTTTTTCGGTTTTGTCTTCAGATAATGAGAAGCTTTTGTAAAACAGCTGAGTGTCAATATGAGTTCTATGGCTTCAATCTCCTTTAAAAATAAAATTCTTAAGGGTTCAAAACAAAGGAGGGGCAAATTAAAAAAAAAGAAAGAAGGAAAGAAAGAATACCAAACCAAAAAAAAAAAAAAAAAAAAAAAGAGAAAGAAAAAGAAAACAAAAAGAAAAGAACAAAAAAGGAAAAAAACAATAATAAGTTGCTGATATTGCCACAAATCATTAGAAATCTCCTGACATGCTAAAACCAAATGGCCGAAAGTTCAAAACAAATCAGTGACTTGTTTTTAATTTTTTGTGGTTTCCTTTTGCTCCTTCTGCCCCTTTGCCGTCCGATTGGTGATGTTATTCAAACAGGACCGAATCCCTGCCAAGTGCAGGAGTGAGCCCGCCGCCTCTTTCATCTCCTCGTCGTCGCTCTCGGGGGGCTTCTCCGTGCGTCTCTTTTTGAGGGGCAGCGTGTCGCTGGGCACCTTCCGGGCCTTGGCGAAGTGCTGGCGCTTCTTGTGCTGGGCCGCGTAGCCGCTGTCCCCCAGGGCGTCCTTGGCTTCCTTGGGGCTGTGTTTGCGGTCGTCCTCCTCCGTCTCGCTGTGGCTCTGGAAGCTGCCCTCGCTGCCCTCGCTGCCCTCCTGGCTCCCCTTGGTGGCGAACTCGTAGTGGTCGTCGGCCGAGGAGGAGGAGACTGAGTCGCTGGCCGGCGAGGTGCTCCGGGCGTTGGACGACTTGGCACTGCTGTAGTTGTGATCCTCCTTGGGGTCGCCGCTGACCACCGGGGAGCCGCACGACGGCTCGCTCTCAGTCCGCAGCCGGCAGCCTCCGAGGCCGTTCCTGTGGACGGGGCGGCGGGGGTGGGGCGTGGGGAGGACGACACAGAGAGCACACAGGTTAGCCCCCCGCGTTCACGCCTGTGGCCCCCCGACCTGCAGCCTGGTGCTCTGCCCGCCTGGGACCTGCAGGCGGCCCTACTCTGCAGACGGCGTCCCAAATCCGGACCCGTGGCCTCCCTGCTCATCCCTCCTTGGCCGCAGAGATGAGCAAACCTCACTCTTGTGTAGCGACAGCCATGGGAGGCCACCACCTTACGTGAACCCAGAAAGATCAAGCCGTGCTTGGTTTCGCATGCCCGCCAATGCTGTGCAGCAGGCATCGCCAGGGGATGCTGGCTGGGTTCCTCAGGGGAACAAGTCCGTTATCTCCCAGAGCTGTGACATCAGGAGCCTATTGTCAGGACACCAAACCCAGGGCTCAGCCGAAAGGGCTGCCTCCCTCCCTTGTTCATCCTGCAAACATTCACAGAAGACCTCATACAACTGCACGGCCTCGGGGGGGTCCCGAGGAGCCATCCGCGGTGGGATGAGACATGCTGTCACGAAGATGCTTCCAGTGCAACAGAGAAGCAAGTCGCGGTTACTCACAGGTGCGAGAGTGCTAAGTTACCACCTGCTACTCTGACCACCTACCAGACGCCACGTGCCGTCCACAAGGACAGCTGTGTCCAGCTCTGCGACATGGGTGTGAGCATCCCCACTCCACTGACTCCTGGAAAGCCACACAGCTAGTATGTAGCAGGGATGGGATTGAGACCAAGGTCTGAGTCTCAAGATGGGCTCTTGGTGCAATCCGACCGACCAAGGCTGTTTTTCTGATTTCGCTATGACCAGGTCCCCTCCACACACTCTCATCAGGACCCCACCCCACGGATTGCCGTCCCGTGTCTCTACATCTGAGTGATGAACTAACCCCCCCGTGCTTCCGTCCTGGCAAAGGGACAGGGAACTGCACCCACTTCATTGTGGGGCTGAGGATGGGAGGGAACACCCGTCCATGGGGACCAGGGCCTGGCCACTGACAGGACACAGTGGGTGCTCAGAAGAGGTGGTGATGAGAGATGAATACACAAGAGTAAAAAGGGTTACTTCCAGCTGGAGGGCAAGGGCAAGGCCCGTGGAAGACATGTCATCTGACCTCAGACACGAGGGCTGAAGGTCTGGGGCAGAAAGGAGAGGGGTTCTACTGCACCACGCTGGCCCTGTGGCCTATAAGCCTATTCACCCAATGATGTCCTTCTAGGAGACCTGGGGTACAGGAGCACAATTTTCCTTCCTTCCTACAAACTCCCAGCCATACGCACTCCTACTAGGTTCCCTCCGCAGAGGGCATGTCCCACCATCTTTGCGAGCTGGGTGCTTCCCATTAGAGTGTTAGCTCCAGAAGACAGGGCCCAGTCATGGTATGTCCCCCAGAGCCAGGCACAGAGTGGACACAGAAGATATACTGAGCAAGTGTAGGAGCAGATGAGATTGTGTGGCAGAGAGCATGAAGTTTGGGAAGATACTGTGGGTCTCCCCCAACATGCCTTACTGGACAGTCCCTGAACATAAGGCACCTGTGGAAAGCCTAAGGGGTTGGGCCCAACAAGAAGATTTGGTCACGAGCTGTTACCCTCTCTTTCCTGCCATCCCTGTGGGCCCTGAGGCTCAATGAGACCCTGGTTACAGCCCAGGGAGAAAGTGAAAGGGGGAGGAGAGTCCTTGATGTACATGGTACAGCACGGAGTGAAGGCAACGAGTCACCCTCCTGGTGTCCCAGGGCCTGCGGTGGGCGGTCAGCAAAATGAAAGCGGGTGGTGAGAAATCCCACCGTAATATGCACCAGCAAAAGGCAGGAGGGCCATTATCCAAAGTCAACCTGTGCTACATGCCTAGAGATCAAGCTCAACCCCAGCAATGACAAGGCTGCACAATGACAATTTATTTGCACAATGGAGTCCTAGCAGTCTCCAGAGAGGTCCCGGACTGTGTCCTGCACTCCGCAATCCCAGGTTCCGCAGCACCTCTGCCCGGCCCTTCTAGAAAGAGCCTGGTTCTCCAGACAGACAGGCTTCTGTTCGCAGCACAGCCTTGCTTATTAGTGGGCTCAACTCCCTTACAGGGCAGAGCGATGATGAAATGGAAAGTTCCGAGCACAGAGGATGGCTCTTCAGTGCTGCTTGAAAATTCTGCCTTGGTTTCCTCTGCTGTCATCGGACGGCTCACCGCAGCTTCCTGTGCTGTGACGGGCTTATCTGAGCACTCTTGTTTTTTTCTCTACTCTGGGTCGGGCGGCTTATGGGGACATGGCATAAAGGAAGAGGAAAAGAGGACCCAAGAGAGGAATTCCTCACAGGTTTGGAGGGTAAACAGCCCCTGAGCTTTGGGGAATGGCCCTTGCAATATCTGTTTTCTGCAGACTTCCTGTTCCTTGGCTCCGTCTCGGGTGCACAGAAGTGGCTAGGAAAAGATGACTTTGAGGTGGTTCCAAATATGAAACTCAATAAATGTAACTAATTGCACTGGTAGCTATTAATAGTTATTAAACAAATGAAATTGCAAGTCTCAGAGAATGGGTCTCTTGATCTTTGTTGTTTCAGGTAACTGCTGTAAAATCCAGAAGAATTGGTCTACTGAACTAGCATAAAAGAGTCTCAGAGTGAAACCCACGACACTTGGATGAGTAAATCGAGCTACGGCTGGCTTTCAGAAAATCAATTTAGTTCTGAATCCTCATTTATTAACAACATGGGGCTTATAATTCACTTCACTACAACAGTTGAGCAGAACAGGATACTTTGGAACACAGAAAGAGAGAGGGAAAGAGAATCGTGGAAGCGAGAGTATGGAGTAAGGCAAGCACTGCCAAAAGTTAATTCTTAGGGAATCTAGGTGAAAGGCATATGGTGTTCATTGTGCTTTTCTTTCTTCTTTCCCACTGGTTAAGACATTTTTTTTGAGTAAAAAGTTTGGAGTAGGGGGTGGGAGATATATGCTAGAATGACAGCAATGAAAGAAACTTCTAGAACTTCTTTCTTAAAGGAGATAAACAAGCCCGAGAGAAGTACTAAGACACACTATAGTCAAATGGAGAACAGACGAGAAAGTCACTTGGATAGCCCATGAACACGTAGGGCAAGGTCTCTAGTCCCACCTGGAATCACGCCAACAGTGATTCCAAAATCCACATGCTGGGACACTGGCCTAACTCAACCAACCACTTTGCAGATGAAACAAACAGAAACTCAGGAACTCCTGTGACTGGTGCAGGGTGCCCCAGCTAGTTCTCAAAGACAGCTCAAGCAGGAATTTGAAGTATCTTTCTGTCTCTCTCGGGTAAGGAGACCAACACACCCACTGACCGTACTTCTGGATAAAACAGGTAGGCAGATGTTAAGTTCAGGGAGCAGGAATTAAAATATAAATGTATCTCTCTCAGTGGATAAAATGAACTTCCCCTGAGATTGCAGCCTGGGTACATAATCCATAAATTACACACACGCTCGGCAGGGGAGTGACAAGCTCCTTCAATTATGAATAACTTGATGTGATGTTGTTGGTGGCGGCACAAGCCAGCTCCACTGACTTGGTATCAAACACCTCTGGCTGCCAGGGGTCGTCACTACGGGACGCCACGTACTTAGAAGCAGGAACTGGTCATCCTGAACACATTGGAAGGTAAGTATCTAAGCACCTCTTCAAAAATCCTTCACTGAAATGCACATGCGATACATGAGAAATGCCTGCCATTTTTCATATGTAGCTGGGCTTACATGTACACCACTCAAAGCATTCATGTTAATTTCAAAAACCTGGTATGCATTTTCTCATCAAACTGATGGGCAACAGCAAACATAAAAGGTGAGAAATCACATTAGTTCAGGCTGAAAATGAGCAATGCTTGCAACCAAGAAGTCAAAGTATGGTTTCTAATGAGACATGGCCATTCTGCAGTCTTCTCTGTTGGTTCATTATTTGTCTAACCATACGTTATCACCTCTACCTTGCACCTGGGCCCAAGGGTCTTCTCTGGAACCAATAGTTTTAAACCTAGAGAACATCATTTAGGGTGAAGTTGTCCTCTTAAGTAAGGGACTGACCTGAGAGCTCTGGACTTTGGCATGCAATTAATGGGATCATGAATCAGGGCCAGCGCTGGAGCTAGTTCAGTGCTTCTGTCTAAAACCAAACACAGGTAGAAAGACACGGAAGACAAGAGATGGCTGGGAGCTTTCACTTCTAGCCAGGAGGCAGAAAAAACATCTGGAAGGCACTCTTCCGACTATCACACAAAAGATCTTGGGCAAAATACAGCAACAGTTTTAATTCACTGCTGGTGTCGCTGGAAAATAAGGGGACTTGGGAACCCATGCAAACACATGTGTACCAAGAGAATGTCACATACACACAAAACTTAAAAATAAAGGGACAAAAGCTGAAATGGGAGCAGCAGACAACCAAGAAAGCCAGGGTTTCCCCAGAGCAGATGAGCCTACTCTAGAACATGAGTAGAACAAGAGCCGAAACTTACGGTGATGGGAATCGAGTGGCAGAAGACTGATTCTGGCAGCTCCTACGGCTCCTAAAAGGGGATGGAGGTGGTCCCTGGGCACCCAACATAAGTTTTGAAAGCAAATCCTCTCTTGAAGTGCACAATCTGAATTTCAGCCATCAGGATTCCCCCATACTAAGGTTAATCAAATATTCAAGTAGAAAGCTCATCACCTAAAAATCACCAAACATACCAGCAAACAGGCCACTAGGAATGAATAAATGTGAAAATGTCATATAAATGAAAAAGCTAAGGCATCTGAAAGAGGATACTCTCAGTGAGGTCCCAGGGAAAAGTCACTTGCCCACCACAGGCAGACAATGGGGATAAAAGCCAGTCTTAACATCCACTCCAGATGGGATGCAAAGTAAGAAAGGCCTCCCCTGATATTTTTTAACCACAAGCCTTGAGTCTCGTGGGGTCGAGGCCAGAATTCCACTATGGGGACCCAAAGACCTCAAACTGAATTTAATTTAAAGTGCCCAATGGTGCCTACTAGAAGAAATTACCAACACTTTCTGGAAGAACATTCTTTAATCTCAGGCATAAAAAGGTCCCACAGATAAGACCTTAAGGAACATGGGTTTATAAACAAACAAACAAACAGAACCACAAAAGAAATAGGCCACCATAAGGCAGAGGCAACAGAAAAACCAACTGTTGTATCTCAACTGTCAAGCTGGCGGACAGTGAAGTAGATACATGATGTCAAGCATGTGCACAGAAATAAGAGGGAACTGAAAAGCATCAGAAAGGAAGATTAGATCATGAAACCTAGACAGAGTTTGGAAAGCATCAGAGTTGCCTGAGATGAAAAAACTACAATCCCCGAAATTAACCTCCATGAAACCAAAGGAGAAAAATCAGTAAAGAAAGAAAGAAAGAAAGAAAAAAGAAAAAGGAAAAAAAAAGCAAAGCAAAGCAGTGAATTGGAAGATGAATCTGAAGAGACTATATACCACACAGCAGAGATAAGGAGGAATACAGAAGAAGACCCGGCAACATGGAACACAGTAAGAGCCAATGTAAATCCAACTGGAGTTCCAGAATGAAAGAGAATGTGGGTGAGGACCCAGTGCCTGAAGAGAAAACGGGCAGAGAATTTTCTCCTTTGATGCTAGGTACCAATCTTCAGACTTAACTGACAAATACCACAGAAGATAAATAAGAAGTAATGTGCATATGGACACATAATAGTTGAACTGTAGACTTTTTTTTTTTTTTAAGATTTTATGTATTTATTTGACAGAGAGAAATCACAAGTAGATGGAGAGGCAGGAAGAGAGAGAGAGAGGGAAGCAGGCTCCCTGCTGAGCAGAGAGCCCGATGCGGGACTCGATCCCAGGACCCTGAGATCATGACCTGAGCTGAAGGCAGCGGCTTAACCCACTGAGCCACCCAGGTGCCCCCTGTAGACACTTTTTAAGAAAGATTGTTTATTTATTTGACAGAGAGACACAGCAAGAGAAGGAGTGGGAGAGAAAGAAGCAGGCTCTCCGCCGAGAAGCGAGCCCGTTGCAGGGCTTGATCCCAGGACACCGGGATCATGACCTGAGCCGAAGGCAGACGCCCAACGACTGAGCCACCCAGGTGCTCCTCCAACTGAAGACATTTAAAAGAAAAGAGAGGGATGCCTGGGTGGCTCAGGTCATGATCCCGGAGTCCTGGAATCAAGTCCCGCATCGGGCTCCCAGCTCCATGGGGAGTCTGCTTCTCCCTCTGACCTTCTCCTTGCTCATGCTCTCTCTCATGGTCTCGCTCTCAAATAAATAAAAATAAAATCTTAAAAATAAATAAATAAAAGAAAAGAGAGACAAGACAAGAGATAAAATAGCAGAAAGAAAACATTTCATCTAAAGAGTATCAGCAGGGAGCCTGGGAGGCTCAGTTGGTTAAGCATCTGACTTTTGATTTCGACTCAGGCTGTGACAGCAGGGTCCTGGGACAGAGCGCTGACATGGGGCTGGGCCCTGGAGGTGGGCTTTGTGCTCAGCGGGGAGTCTGCTCAGGATTTTCTCTCTCCCTTGGCCCCCCCCACACGCACGCTCTCTAAAATAATAAAAATAAATAAATCCTTTTAAAAAAATAAAGAGGAGTATCAGTTAAGATAAAACAAGCAAAATAGATGAAAGTGGAAAAACCACTCTTGAAGTTAGAGAGGGAGGAAAGATCGGTCAAACTAGAACTATATGCGCAGTAACATTATCTTCTAAGAATGAAGGCAAAATAAGTATGTTTTCAGGCAAAAAGTCGTTAGGGCTTTAGCTAAAAGCAGATACGCACTATAACGAACTTCTTAAGAATATATTTCAGGAAAAAAGGAAAATGATCCAAAAAGAAAGGTCTGAGATGCGAGAAGAAAGGATAAGCAAAGAAAATGTAATCAAGTATTTTTTAAATTTAATTTTTTTCAGTGTTCCAAAATTCATTTTCTATGTACCACACCCAGTGCTCCTGTAATCAAGTATTGACTGAACAGCACAATGATGATAATAACTGAATGACTTTAAGGAAAAAAAACCTGAAATAGAACCAAAGTACTGGACAAATGTAACACATCATTTGGGAGGCAGAGAGAATAGCAGTTAAAGCATTCTAAGGGCCTTGTATCGATCAAGAGGTTAAAAGTATTGATTAACTTTAAACATTTTAAAATATTCATGCTACAAGTTCTGGGATCAACACTAAAAGAAGAGAAACAAAATGTATTAACTTCTAAACCATTAGAAGGAAGAAAATGAGGGATGGGAGACTCTTGATCAATTTAAAATAATGCAAGAAAGGAAAAAGAATCTGGAAATAGCGGAGCAAACAAATGCAAAATAAAATGGTAGAAATAAATCCAAATATGTTATTTAAAAAGAGGCTAAAAATCTTCACTAAACGGTAAAGATCATTAACACAGAAAAAATTTTAAAAGCCATTTATTTCCAAGGAAAAAACCTAAAACACAAAGACAAAAAAAAGGTTAAAAGTAAAAGTATGGAAAATGTTGTCTCATGCCATGCCGGTGTAGCTATATTAAAACCAGAGAAGACAGATTTTTAAGGCAAAAAATCATTACTACAGATAAAGAGAGTCATTAAACATTCATAAAGGCTCAATTCACCAGGAAGATAAAACAGTTCTAAACATGGATACCACCACTAAGATAGCTTCAGAATATATACAGACCAAACTGAAAGAGCTACAAGGAGAAACGGTCAAATCCACATTGTAATGGGAGATTTTAATACATCATTCTCAGTATCCAATTAATCAAGTGCGCGCCCCCTCCTCTCTCTCACACACACAGAGTTAGTATGCAGACTTGATCTAATGGACATAGACAAAACATATGTTAGTGACGAAGGTGTATTATTTTCAAGCACACATAGAATATTCATAAAATCCGACACATACTAGACCATACGGCAAGTTTCCCAAATTGCGAAGCAGCAGTATCTTACAGATCAACTCCCTGACCACAAATGCCTGGTAGTTAAGAAATCAGTGCTGAAGAGGTAACTAAAAACAAAAATAAGAAACAATCACCTTCTCCTCAGTTTGGAAATTTAAAGACACGCTCCTAAAAATACCTCTGGGTCAAAGAAATCAAAATAGAAATTAGAAAATACTTTGCATTGTGAATGATGAAAATAACAGGTATCAAAACTTATGGGACAGCACTAGTCAGTAGTTTCAAGGATATTAAAACCTTACATTTTTATAGAAAAAGAAGAAAAGTTTAAAATGAAAGTAACCAATCCAGGCAAAGAGAAAAAGAGTAAACCTATAAAGAGAAAGCAAATTATAAATGAAAAAAACAAAACAAAACAAAGTAAAACAAAAAACAAACCAAACCCAAAAAACCAAAAAAAAAAAAAAAAAAAACCCCAACAACAACCAAAAACCAAAAACCAATCTGAAAATTGACTTTGAGAGGAAAACCAAAAAACTAGGGCAAGATTAAGCAAAAAAGGTGATGTTAAAATGAAATAAGGACTGAAAAAGGAACATAATTACAAAGGTATTTTAAAAGATGATAGCTTTATGCCAATAAATCTGAAAACTCTGGTGAAGTGAACAAATTCCTACAGTTTCATAATGAATTCAGAAAGAAATTAAAAATAAGCCATACTCTTCCTGAAGTATTTCCTCCTCTCCTTCCTACCATAAAGCATAACCTGAGTTCCTGAGTTTCAGTTCTGAGTTTCAGAACTGCCTTCAAAGACCATGATTTCAGAAGACAGAAGCAACAGGTGCTCGGTTTTTTTTTTTTTTTTTTAAGATTTTTATTTATTTATTTGACAGAGATCACAAGCAGGCAGAGAGGCAGGCAGAGAGAGAGGAGGAAGCAGGCTCCCTGCGGAGCAGAGAGCCCGATGTGGGGCTCGATCCCAGGACCCTGGGATCATGACCTGAGCCGAAGGCAGAGGCTTTAACCCACTGAGCCACCCAGGCCCCCAGTTTTTAAAATAAACCAAAATACAATACAAAAAGACCAGTAGCAGGTACAGCACCAGGAATAGTCAATGATATTGTGACAGCGTTGAACGGTGACAGATGGTTAACTTTGCCTCTTGTGAGCACAGGACAATGTACAGACTTGTCCAATCACTATGTTGTACACCTGAAACTAATGGAAAATTGTGTGTCAACTATACTTCAATTAATAAAAAAGAAAGCCCAGGGGCACCCAGCTGGCTCAGTCAGCAGAAGATGCTCCTCTTGATCCTGGGGTTGTAAATCTGAGCCCCATGTTGGTGTAGGGATTACTTAAAAAATAAAGAAGGGCACAGCTTTGTCTCCTTAAAAAAAAAGAAAGAAAGAAAGAAAGAAAGAAAGAAAGAAAGACAGACAGACCAGGGGCAAATCTTCCTTCAAGTTCTGTTGTTAGACTATACCCTATCTTAAAACTGAACGTTGTCAGCTTACTGAACTCCTGTGACAAACACCTTCTCAAGGAGAAAGACAGTTAGGTGACCAGGAGCAGATCTTAGTCTGAGAGGAGTTTTCCTGATGTTCCATTCTGACAGCACCTCAGGCACTGATGCTTTGTATTAGAGTAAGACCATTCATTCCTGACTCGCTTCCTGTTCCATGGGAACTGTAGTTTCCATCTGAGGTCCAAATAATATTGAGAAGCTTTAGAAGGTGACTGGATGGAACTTTCTTGTTATTTTATAAACTGCTGTGGTTCAGAAGACGGCCCCCACTCAAGACAATGGGTTGGGCACAGATGTACACTGTCCTGAAGGGGGCGTAAGACGCTCAATCTAAGCCTTTTCCTGGGGTTTTCGGCTAAGCTTCAGGTGCTGGGAAAGGGGACCCGGGAAGGTGTGTGGAGGGCAGGCTGGATGAATCCAAGGCTCCCCACATTATTAACTTTATTTTTTTCCCCAACTGGTTTTACTGTGGTAAAACACACGAAAAACTGACCGTCTTAACCATTTTCAATGGTATCGAATGTATTCAGAATGTATTCAGAATACTGTGCAACCACCACCCCCAGCCAACTCTAGAACTCTCCATTTTATAGAACTGCAACCCTGTCCCCAATGAACACTAACTCTCCACTCCTACCTTCCCTCAGCCATTGGCAACCACCCTTCTACTTCCTGTCTGTAGGACTGTGACTACCCTAAATACCGCAAATAAGAGGAACATAGCATTTGTCTTTTTGTGACTGGATTATTTCACTTAATGTCCTCAAGGCTTACTCATACCATAGCAGGGTATCAGAATGTCTTTCCTTTTCAAGGCTGAATGAGACTCCATTGTGTGTATACACGACACACTGCTTATTCATTCATCTGTTGATGGGCCCTTGGGTTGCTTAAACATTTTAGGTATTGTGAATAGCGCTGCTATGAACATGGATGAACAAATATCCCTTCAAGATTCTACTTTTGGTTCTTTTGGGTACAAACCCAGAAGCGGACTTGCTGGATCATATGGTAATTTGATTTTTTATTTTTTAAGGAACCGCCATACTGTTTTCTACAACAGCTCCACCATGTTACATCCCTACCAACAGCGTACAAGGGGTTCAAGTCTTCCACATCCTTGTCAACACTTGTTAGTTTCTGCTGTCGCCGCAGGTCATCCTAATAGGTGTGAGGTGGTATGTCATAGTTTTCATTTGCACTTCCCTAATGATTAGTGATGCTGAGCATCTTTTTTTTTTTTTTTTAAGATTTATTTATTTGACAGAGAGAGATTACAAGTAGGCAGAGAGGCAGGCAGAGAGAGAGGAGGAAGCAGGCTCCCCGCCGAGCAGAGAGCCCGATGCGGGACTCGATCCCAGGACCCCGAGATCATGACTGAGCCAAAGGCAGCGGCTTAACCCACTGAGCCACCCAGGCGCCCCGTGATGCTGAGCATCTTTTTATGTGCTTTGGCCATTTGTATTTTCTTCTTGGGAGAGATGTCTATTGAAGTCCTTTAACCTAGGTTGTCTTTTTTTCCACGTTATTTGTTTTATCAAACACCTACTTAACGCATACCATGCGCCAGGCATGGAACTCTGCATTACCCTAATATTCTGTAAGGCCGCTTTTCTCGTGAGAAGCCCAGGGACACAAACACACACAACCACAGGGTTAAGGACTGGGGAAACTTGGTTCCTGAGTTCTTGTGTGTAACATCTGGCTCCGGTGCCTTATAAAGGACCTCCACCCCCAGCAATTTCCTCCCAGTCCTCTTTGGCAAAACTTTTTAAGGACATTTAATTCCTCTCTACCACCTGAATGATCACTTGGAGTCAAAGAGAGCCCTCCGAGTTGAAAGCAAGGGGGCCCAGATCCCAGAGAGTTTCTATGGCCCCTACCTGGGAGGCAGCCCATAATGCTATAAATGTAAGAAATTTGGGTTCCTGTTTCCCAAGAGGGCCAAAACCAGTTCTCCTATGGCTCTAATCGTTTGTTCCATCCAGTGTATTCTCTGCAAGAAATGTCTCTGGGAAAACCTAAGACACAGGCATAAAACTTTAAGATGTGTGAGAGTCATTTTGAGGATAATGTTTTGAGGACTCCATGCCCAGGCAAATGTAAAAATAAGCAGGTTTCCAATGACTAAGGATGGGCCAATCTCTGAGGTTATTGAGTAAAAAGTCAACACTGTAAAGTCAATTACACTATTGACAGATACTCTTACAAGGAGATTTCACATCATAATTATATGCAAAGGAACCCAGCAAATACAAGCTGTGTAATGATCAGCTAATAAAAGTAACACTTCATCTATGTCAATAACAGTTTCAGAGTTAAGACAAACAAACATGGCCTTTGCCACTCAGTGGTGGAAAAAAAAATCCCTGAAAGACAAATATTTTCACTTAAGGAGAAGTCGCTTAGACTCACACAGAAAACCTGTCACACGAAGCAGAGTAGGAAATCGGTCTTTAGTGGGTGCTAATGACGCTCCAGCCCTCCCTCCACACTCCCCCCACCCCTGCAACGATGGGGCAGTGGCGGAAATGATGAACATCCCTAGAACCCTTGGTCACCGCCACGGGGTCTGGCCGCCATCTGCTGTTGTTCTGTTCTCCTGTGGACTGTTTTCCTTTTAACCTCAGACACATGGTGAAATTTTAAAAAAATTTTAAATTACAATGAATGTGAAAGAGCAAAACAAATGCGCCTGCCCAAAGACTTATTAATGGGTTTTACAAAGACATTGGTTTTGCAAATAGCCCCGTGGCTATGTTTATATGTACTCTTTCTGAAAGCATCTCAGGGCCCATTATTTGCCAGGCATGTGGGGCACAAAGAAGGCCAAGTATTCTGAGCAAGGGCAATTTACCTTACAGAGCTTGCAACACTCCTGTCCCTAATTCCTCTTAAAAACGGAGCTGGAAGGTGCGGAACTCGTATTTGGATAATGCACTGCAAAAGCACCATGGTTTTCTTGACTGATTCTCTCTTCTTTATGCAGACAGTAACCTGTCTAGTTTTGTAAACCAGCAGTTGCGCATTTCACTGAATACTTCTTAGCACGCTCAGGAAGGTCACTCTTGGGCTAGGCATGCTTTCCCAGTGGACAGACGTCAAGCAAATGGTGCCGTTCTGAGGCTACTGTCACTCAGCCCCAAACCTACCCTTCCACAGTGCTTTGCAGGCTGGGGCTGGGGCTGGGGCTGCCGCACCATCAGGCTCAACGTTAGGCTCAGACCACAGGAGGTGTCCCAGAAAGGCTGGGAAGGGGGCGGAGGAAGAAAGGACACGCCTCTTCCCATGTGTCTCCTCTTCACTGGAGGCAGCAGCTCATTCCTGTAGAAGCTGCTGAATCCAGCTTGCACTCCCTCTGACGCTTACAGAACACGCTTCTTCACATTCCCTTATAGGGCTTGCACCAGCAGGAGATCCTGGGATCTCCTGAGATCCTTCTGGTCCTTCCACAGGTCGCTCCTCCCAGCTCAGAGACTCCAGCAACCCCAGTAAGGGCTACCGGCCAGAGGTCTACATCCCCGCCACCAGCTCCTCCGCTGAGGTCCAAGACCCACCTCCACTGGGCAACCATCATAACCTCTTCCCTTTCCTCTCTTAGCCCCAGGGGATACGGCTGCTTCCAGCAACTGCTCTCCCCAGGACACCTGGAGTTCTCTTTTTACCCTTCCAGTTACTTGGTTAATAACTTCCTACCTGGCTAATGGTTCTTTACATGAAAGTCTCCCCAAAACCACTTAGTGTGGTTTTAGTCTCCTGAATGCACCAGAAACCTGTTCTATGGTCTCTCACTGTGGCAGAGCCAAAGTGAGGTGCTTCCTGGACTGGAGAAGCGGCGACTCTAATGAGAGACAAGATGTCACTGTTCTACGGTGGTGCTTTGTTATCGCCCGCCCAAAACATAACCAGGGGTGGAAAAAAAAGGAAATCAATATTTTAAATAATCCTCTAGGGAGTACGAATCAGTGTAGTTTATGCTAATATATATGCTATGAGGGTAATAATTAAAATTAGGGGCTGGCTCCTGCTGAAGGCCAAACTGGTCTTACGCCCGTCTCCCTGTGTGCCTGGCTCTCCCGTGCTCTGCTCTAAGAAATGGCCGAAGCACCTCCAGCTCCATCCTGGGAAGGGCTGAAAGAATGAATGCTCAGGACGACGAACTGATATCTATGCCTGGAATCTGCGAACCGGGGCTGCTGTTCCATGAGAAACCAGTCTACAGTCTCAAAGTCCTGTCAGCCAAAAACGTAAAGCAGCAGGTGAGGCTGAAAAGATTTTAAGCAAGAACAGAAAATGGAATATGTCTCTCTTCATAATGGGAGGCAAAGGCATTGGTACTTTGGCTTCATGGAAGAGGCTTTTCATTTCCGAACTCAGGAATTACTGATTTACAGATAGCCATGGAAGATACTGGGAAAGTATGAGATAGAGACCCTTCCCATCTATTTTTGGAAAGTATCACCATGTTGGATTAGTAGAAATGGTATGTAGTAAACCAATTCCAGCCAAATTCCCTCTTCATCAGGTCCTAGACACCAGTGTCTGCCCTTAAGATCGGAGGACCTCCATCCTGGCAAGAGCAGGCTCGTTTGCCACAAGAGCGGAAAACTTCACGTGGTTGCTTCACATGAGGGAGCTCGACCTTGCATCTCCCTCAGGCCCCCTAACAGACTTTCTGGGCTGGTTTCCTATGGGACATGAGACACTACGAAAGGGAAATGGCATTCAGATGCAAACTTGATCCAAAAGTGCAGAGAGTGAGCAAGGAGAGGAGGCTGTGGGGGGCACAGCTCAGGGCGACGGGCCTTCCGAGTGAGAGTCTGGGCCCAACACTGTGCAAATGTGAGGAGTCATCAGCCATCAGCCTCTGTCAGTGGTCAGTGAGTGAAAACCAGCCTCTGTCTATGGCAAGCGAACCACTGAGAGGAGAGGAGGACACACAGAGGAATTTTACCACACAGGGTCACCCATCAAAGGACCGCAAGCAAAGTATGGGACTTTCAAAGTAAAGAGAAATCCAACAAGGGTGGCTCAGAGGCCACGTTCAGAAAAGCTTTGTGAAGCAATCGTTTTTGTGATGGACCTTGAAGGAGGTGTCTGAGGCAGACTCAGTTGCCTTATCCAGTTGCCTCTGTGTGGGTAAGATGGGCCAACACTGGACACCTTTGGGGAACAAATCTGACTCAAGGAGATGGAAGGACCAGGGTGATGTCAGACTGATGTGTGGGAGTCATGGAAGGTGCTTCTGCAGACAGCCAGAGGCACATTTTAGAAAATCAGTCTGGCAGTGGCTGATGGGTGGGCAGCAGTAGGCAGAGAAGCAGCAGGAAAACAGAAGGTGGCATCCACAGTGGCACCTGTGAGGGGTCAAAGCTAGCGAGAGACCCTAACCCAGGGCTGGCAATGGAGTAGGAAGGACGGAGCAAAGCAACTTCCCAAGGAAGAGTCCATGTGGCTTGGCAGCTGACCTGATTCTTGGAAGAAGGGGAGTGATGCCTCCTGTTATTTATATCCCACTTACTAAAGCACTTTTCACACAGGTTTTGCGTTGCATTCTAGAGGTAGACCGGTTGGCCTAGAATCTAATGAACAACTTGCTCACCACTTCCTTTTCCCCACCTTGCCCCACCTTCTTAGAACAAACATGCTTAATTTGTCTTCATCTCCTTATCTGCCAAGAGACCAAGACCATTTGAGCCCAGGAAGAGAAGCTGGCGCCTAGACTGGGGTCCCTGGGAGTTACTCTGACTTTTCTGAACACCCAAACCAGGTTACCCGTCTTCACTATTTAGAGGCCCAGCCGCTTCATCCCAAGTGACTCTGGGGGGAAACAAGACGATGCCCTACCCACCCTTTAGGCAGGCTTTGCCTAGCGAGTGTCTCCCTTACCTCACAGCTGCCGTCATTCCAATGGGAGTGATTGGCAAAGGCCGAACTCCAGGAAACAGCCCACGGCTCAGAACCCGTGTTCCATTTTGTATCACTCCTGGAGGAACTGGAAAGACAAAAAGGAGAAAGGCACCACACGTGAGTTCAACTGTGATTTGTGTTTTGAGTCAGAAACTTTGGACACACCAGAGAGAAAGAGAGGGAAAGGGAAACTGAAAGAGAGAGAAAGTGATTATTATTGGCATAGAGAGTGAGCAGAGACAGAGAGAAATACATGTGCGTGTGTCCCCGCGCACGCACACACACACACACACACATGCACACAAGGAAAGAAAGCTACCATACCTCAAGAAAGAAATTCAGTCAGCCGTGTCAGAAAAATACCTTACAATCAAATTACTGATGCGCTGGTTTAGAAAAGGGTGAGTATTAAAAAAACGCGCCTCAAACATTATTTTCTTGCATTTAAATACAAGCTCTCATCTCCAGTCAGACCCTAACAGGATCTCAAGAACACTGACAGAAGTCTGATAGCAATGACCAAACAAAAGCCATTTCCTCATGCTTCCCCGATCATGGTCAGAAGCTGAGAACACCTTTCTATTTGTCCTTAATCCAGCAAGGGAAAAAAGAGCCAAAATAACGGCAAAGCTGATTTTACAAAAGCTACTTGGCATGCTCACCACACAGTTCATGCTCCATGATTTCTGCTGCTGAGGAAAGACCCCTCTTCAGAGGGTTGTTAAGGGAAGCTCTGGCTCCTGCCTCAGAATCATGCAGAGCCCACTTGGGAGGGCCCACTTCCTCCTTTCTCGAAGCTTCTCCTGAGCAAATCTCCCGAGAGTTCTCTCATCATCCCGTCTTCTCCTAAATACCCTCGTCCCTGGTAACCCTAAGTGAACCTTTTTGCCAGTGACCATCGGATCCCGTCTGTTTCCATACAATCCTACAGCGGCCTCACACCTGTCTGAGAAGTCATGCAACAGCGGAACCACAGGAAGTCCGACAGTCCATCTTTTTCAAGCTCCCCAACAGCAGTTCCATTTGGTTCAAGCTAATACTCTCACTGTACTACCAATTCTCCTCCCTGTGTCCACGGGGCCAGGCGTGCCTCAGGAAGTGAGAGCCCTGGTGTGGGGCTTGGAGTCTTAGCTTTCATCTTAGTTCCTCTTGTGTGACTTTGTGCAAGTGACCGAAATCTCTTCTTCCTTCTCTGAACAGCGTCCTGAGTCCCCCGAGCTCTGGCTGTGCTCATACAGCCGCGGGCACAGTCATCCACAGGCAAGGTCGATAAACCAGGCTTTCCCAAACAGAGGCCACACCAAAAAGGATCTAGAAAATTATACATTCAAAAATGAAAACCCTTCTGGATATTAACTTCCTAATGCCTATATTGAGTAGAATATGCCTTACAAAACGCAAACACTACTTTCTACTCCTATAAATTTTAGGCTTCTAAGGGAATGTTTACATTAATATGCCACACCTTCAACAAGAGGTCCCTCATACAGGATGAATGTCTACTCCTAAATATGGGGTATATAGACTGATTCCTCGAGAATTCTGTGGCTCTTGCTAATATTTTTGCTACTTTTAAAAAAATAGGTCTGTGTAAAGCCCTTGCCATTGGGTTTTCTAAAAGGTAGATGGGAGACAGAATTAAAACTAGTGCCCGGGGCGCCTGGGTGGCTCAGTGGGTTAAAGCCTCTGCCTTTGGCTCGGGTCATGATCCCAGGGTCCTGGGATCGAGCCCCGCATCGGGCTCTCTGCTCCGCAGGGAGCCTGCCTCCTCCCCTCTCTCTCTGCCTGCCTCTCTGCCTGCTTGTGATCTCTGTCTGTCAAATAAATAAATAAAATCTTAAAAACAAACAAACAAAAAAAAACGAGTGCCCAAAGTCAATAGTCCCAGTCTAGTCCAGTGGTCCAGAATCTTCCCATTCTCCTACCATATTTAACTGTGACAGTAGGCTGAACTAGATCAGGAACTCTTACGCATGTCCCTTACCCTGATTTCAGACAGGAGATCATCTGAGACAGGAGACTTACCAATTATCTTAGAAGCATGAAACCTGTATAATGTGATATTCTTAGTAAGTATCCTATTTTGCTTAGCTGATAAGTTCTAAGGAAGAGGGTCTAAAATTTATATTAACTGACTTATATTACTGATTTCAAGACGTCCTATAGAGCTATGAGACAGAGTGGGATTAGTGTCAGTAGAGATCTATCGATCAAGGAAGAACACAGAATTCAGAAATATATCTACACATACACGGGCAAGTTGATTTTTGGCGGAGTTATCAAGACAACACAATGGGGGAAGACAGAACAACTGGAGATCCATTTGGGAAAAAATGAACCTTAGTCCTTACTTCAGGCTATACATGAAAGTTACTTAGAAATGGATCATAGACATAAAAACAGGAACTAAGATTATTAAAGCTTTTAAAAGAAAACCCAGGAGGAAAAATACCCATAATTCCCAAGGACAGACACACAAAAATCAGGAGCGCTCTGGGGTTTACAGACATGTGCTACGGATAGGTTGAAAAGAGAGGCTTTTAGTTTGTCTGTTTTAGAGACCTTGGCAAAGGGTTTTTTTGGTTATTTTTCCGTGTAACAGTCTCTTCAAAATGGCCCAACTGCCACAGGCTGAATTCAACTTTGATAATACTGTTGAAGACAACAGTTACTAATGATCTGATTCAGAACAGCAAGACAATCTGACAGAAAGGACTACTTGTTAAAATAACTTAAAAGTTTAAAATTGATAACCACAGTTGTAATTCTCGCCAGCAAACCATGACAGTCCCATATACGGACTGTATCGATTAATGGACTGGCATACCAAGTGCCTGCTTAGGTATTCGGTGAAGGGGACACAGGGTTGCCACAGTTAAGCGGGACAGACGGAGAATTAAAGAGGCAAGGGAGGGACGCCTGGGTGGCTCAGTTGGTTGGACGACTGCCTTCGGCTCAGGGCGTGATCCTGGAGTCCCGGGATCGAGTCCCACATCAGGCTCCCAGCTCCATGGGGAGTCTGCTTCGCTCTCTGACCTTCTCCTCGCTCATGCTCTCTCTCACTGTCTCTCTCTCAAATAAATAAATAAAAAATCTTTAAAGAGGCAAGGGAAACACACCACGGTAGGTGCTGGGGCCGGGGGTCTGTAGGCACAGAAGGATGGAGACACTTGACCCATAGTAAAGGGTTCCTGGGAAGACTTCCTGTAGAAAGGGCCATCGAAGGTAGCATTCCAAGGCAGAAGAATGGCACACACAAGGCCTGGAATTAACAATGGCAGCATGCACAAGAACAAAAAGTAATTTTGTGAAAGTATGTGATCCTCTGCAAGAATGAGGTCCTTTGGGCTTTGCCCCATGGGGACTGGAGAAACCATTAAAAGGTTCTGAGCAGAGACGTGGTCCAGAGTGTAGTGGCTGAGAGCCAGACTCTGGTGTTGGAAGGCCCTAGGTCTGTGTCCCTTCTCTGTCATTCACTGCCTGTGTCTGCTGAGCGAGCTGCTTCAGTAAGAGGACGGGGACAGAAATGGGATTTATCCCACGGAGCGGAGATTTCACAGAGTTAAAAAAGGCACTAATGTTAAGAAAATACATCTCGGCCGTCATCACGACCACCACGGTCCTCAGAGCACCCCGAGGCAGCCTGTGCTGTCTCCACTCCCCGTGAGCCGAAGTCCGTAAGAACAGAGGGAGACAAACCAGAAGGTGCCAGAATTTAGCCACCTTCCTGGTCAGAGCACAGCTGGAGCGGCAGTGACTGCTCTCACCAGTGCTTCTGCTCCCATGGTGGAAATCATGTCAGGGTCACCCCTGGGAGAAAAATGCCTCTGAGACACCCCAAATCCTGGGACAACGACTGGGGTGCCCTGGGAAGTGAAGACAGCAGATGGGAGTCACAGAGCACAGGCTCTCCGGACTTCGATATGGCCAGTGAGTCATTCGCCAGTCAAAAAAGAAAAGCAACCCCAAGGACACTGCCCCAAGACCAGAGTCCTCTGCCCAAGTGCCTAGAACCTTTAAGCCCCAAGGTCATGCCCAACAGGGAGGGGAACAAAGAAAGGAAGGCAGTCCTCAGCGCACACAGACTGAAGCCCCGGGTCCACTGATGTGTCTCACCTCATTGAAGCCTCCATGGAGGAAGTGTTGTGCAGTGGATCAGAGTACAAGCTCGGGGCAACATGGCTTTTTGTCTCCACTGAAGTCTTGTCCTACCACTAGCTCCGTAGTTTTGGACAAGTGCCCTAACCTTCCTGAGCCGCTGTTTCCTCACCTCTAAACTTGGCATAAACACAGCTCCTAGGATGGTTCTGAGTATTAAATAGGAAGACTGAAGTGAAACAGGCCTGTTGTGCAAGCTCATTATCGCCATCTTGTCCATCCCTCCACCATCCCATCCCAACCCTCTAGCATCTTCTTCCCGACGATCTAGAAGGAAACAGAAGCTAAGGGAGGGTGTGTCAAGACAGGGGGACATTCTTCTAGCCTTTTATGCTTTTTGCAGTTATCCCCAAATCTGCACTCACCCACTAAAACATCTTCCTGATTAATGAAGTGTGCTCACTTCAGAGAGAATCTCATGGACAGAGCTATCCCGCTGCATTAAAAGGCTTTCCCCGAGCTATTTCCTGAGCCTCGCAAGACTTCTGGCACATAAACTAGGCTCTTCTCCTGACTCCTGGAGTTTGGTCTCAAATGAGCTGCAACCGAATGCGGCTTCTGCCAACCCTGGCACTTCTCAGTCCTTATCACTGGCAACGCTCTCCCTGTTGGGATGACGATGTGTTCGTATTTGCTCACGGGCTGCCAGAAGCCAGCTGTGGCACTTAACTATTCTCCCATCTTCCCTCCTTCCAGGCCCCATCCCCGAGCGTCAGGAAGGAGGCTTCTGAAAAACGAATCACAGCCAGACTAAAACATCTGAGGAAAGGCATTCTGAGGTCCGTATTTAACTAGTCTTGGGTCTGGGGGACTCGGAAGGAGCGCGAATGCATTCCTCAGCCCCTTTCCTGTCGGCAAGCGCCCCCTCCTGCTCCTCTGTATTGCCCTCAGGGTAAATCAGGACACCTCAAGACGAAGCCCTTTACAACCAGCCCAGCCCACCCAATGCCCTGAAATGGGTCCTTCAGCTCCGGCTGGGAAGGGATGTGGTGAGAAACTGCCCATGTCCGGCGCAGGCCTCCAGCACCATTCTGCGCTGTGAGAGCAACTCAGTATTCAGCTTTGACTCGCAAGCAGACAGAAGCCCGAGATCCTCAAGCTGCTGAGAGGAGGCGCCAAGGACAGGACCCCCAGAGCTCCCAGTTCTTGCCGACTGACCGCTTTCTCCCATGCTACAGAGTGACTTGAAACTTCTTTATTTTTAACCAGAAGATGGGAACCCACACACAGAGAGCTGAGCCCAGCAGCACTGCGCACCGTGATCTAACCGTGATCACCTTGGAACCTAAAAAAACGCCGATGGCACAAGACAGACTTCCCTCCAGGCTCTGCCAGCCCGGCACTTCTCCATCCCGGCTTCCTCAGCTTCCCTCCTGAGGCTCCGCTTCCTTGATTTTCACAGCTTCTAAAATTAACCTCGGAGCTCCTACTGCTGCCTTTGGAGGGCAGCCCTGGCTAACGCTACCAGAGGCCATAAGTTGAGCAGCAAGTGATACTGATAATCCTTCCCCTTCCCGAAGTCGGTCTTTCCACCTGCTTACTTGGAAGGATGCTGGGAAGGGGGCTGGAATGGGGGAGCCTACGTGCTGGTCGCCTTTCTTCTCCAGGGCCTGGCGTGTTGGATACATACCCTACTTCGAGGCAGGGAGCGGAACGCCGCCTCCATCCCTCCCCTCTGCTGTCCCGTTTGTTGTTCTGTTTATGATCCAGAGTTCCTCTCTGGGAACATTCCAACTAGGGCTTATATAAGCCTTTGAAGATGAGTAATGGTGATCGGACTTCATAACAATCCCTCCATGGGGGTTAAAGATGACTCCCAGGGCTTGTCAAAAGGGAACTGCAAAGCAGGTACTTCGGTGGACTCTAAAAGCTGGAATTAGTCTCTTTCAGCCACTTTTATCAGTGGTTTCAGAGGCGGGGGTAAGTGGACGGATCTGATGAGGAGCATAATCTAAAATTCAGAACGAACGAGGCAGCAATGCCCTGTGCTGAATTTTCTGGAAGGAGTGTTCTAGAGCGCATGCAAGACAGAATGGCACAGCTCAAAGATAAAGGGGCGTGGCTGACTGGAATTCTCCCCAGCTTCTTGAGAAGCCTCCTTTGTATGACCTACTCAGCTCAGACTGGATGGTAGCTGGTCTGCCAGCCCCGAGCTAGCTTTGCAGAGCCTGGGCCCTGGGACGATGAGGAACCCATCCAAGCGGCTGCCATCTGGTGACCTTAAGTGCAGTGGCTACGAAGGTCGATGGCAAAGGAAGAGCCTTTCAAGCCACCCGGGGCACCCTCTTACGGCTGAAGTGACGATGGCAGACAGACCAGACTGGAGGCCTCTGTTCAACCAGGGCATCACACAGCCCAGGAGGGGAAAACAAGGGGCTATAAATAGCAGCACACGAGGAGGCTCTGTAAGCAGGGCTCGGCCACAGCCCAGGCCGGGAGCTGAACACAGCGTGCTCCATGCAGATGCCAGTCCGTGCTCACCACGTGTGGGCAGAGGGGCTGCGGGAGCCCGGCTGCCATGCACATGTCCCCACCGGGTCTCGTGCACACAAACACCACCAGGCGGGCTGCCCATCCTCTAGCACGGTGGCTGGGGGCAGAGGAGGGAGGGTGCTGCCTTGGAAACTTTTTGGTGAGGAATCACCTCCCACTTATTCCAGGCCTCGGGCATGCTGGCAAGGCAGGGGGGACGGCGCGGCACAAGGCATCCACCGAATCTCAGGAAAAGCAACGTGACACAAGTAAAATGAAAACAAGGGGGAGAGAGGGGAAGAGCGAAGCCACGACATGCTAAGAGAAGACCAAGGTCCCAGGACAGAAACACACACCTTGGGCCGGTTTACCAGGAGGCTGACCAGCGGCTGTCTGGCTTCCCAAGTGCACCCAAGTGCACCCAGCAGACACTCACTGCCAGCTCACTTCCCTCCCTCCAGTCCTCCTCTCATCTTCAGGGGCCGGATTCTGGCCTGTTGACCAGCGTCTAGCTGGACCACTAGGGGATTTTACTAGAGACTGCGGCCAGATGGAAAGGTGAATACACAGACAGTCTTCTACCCTCTCCCCTACCTTCACATCGATTTCCTGGCAGCTCCTGCCAATGGGCTCTCAAGGAAGGACCCTGGAGCCCCCTTCTTGGCATGGGGCCTTCATGATGGCAGAGGCTGGACTTCTCACAGTGGTGAAGACCAACATGGGAAAAGAGCCTTCTAAAAAGGACCCTACAGCTTTCAACACATAAACACTGAGCATTCAAAGCTCAACTTCAGTATTTTCACGTAAGACAGACTATGGATACCTTGAAAAAATAATTATTGAGAGTTTGAGTGTTCTAGTGAGGGAGTGGGAAGGAGTTCATTCAGCCACGAGAGCATTATACAAACCATTAATTTGTCAACTAATCAAAATCAGTTCTGTTCCTCTTCTACCTGGGCTCAAGAATTCAGTAACAATGGGCTTTCACGGATGCTCTGTCCAATCCCTCTGCCTCTTTCCCTCTTAACTCCATTATTCTGGCTCATCAAAAGCATCTCTCGAAGCCCGTTATCACTGTGCACCATGGCCGGGACCCAAGGAAGATGCTGCAGAACTTGCACAGCTCGGACAAGAAAAGTGTATTTTTCTCATGACAAGTTATGCAACCTGGTTTTGGAAACCCTTTCAGATGGTAACTTGGTTACAATCTGGTCTGTACGCTTCCTGCCATGTCCTCTGAGAATGGAGTTTTTTGTTTTGTTTTTTAATTTCTCTGTCACGTCAAACATCACTGAAAAACCACATCACAGGGGAACCGCTAGTTACTGGACTGTACTAGTTCTACCAGGGCTTGGCAGTGGTGCCTGCTTTTCGGTGGGGTGGGCTGGCTGACCCTTCCGTTGCCGGCGATCCAAGTTTAGCAAAGAGACAATGGGAACTCGGCACCTTTCAGGGCACGTAACAGTAGCCCCTGCCAGAGGGACAAGTCTCTCCCGAGAATGCGTGGCCGCATCCCTCGGGTCTTTTAAAAGAAGGAAAGAGAAAGGATAGAGCCAAATTCCCTCAAGCTCTGGGGAAGGCTGTGGCTCAGGGAGGGCTATGAAGGATGTTCTGGAATTCCACATCAGTCCCCTACTCAAAGAAGCCCCCAAGAATGGATGTTCTCTGATGTAGGGGGGATTCCCTGACTCAGGAGGCCAGGCACCCTTCAGGAGTCAGAGGGTCCAACCAGCTTGAGGCCCAGGCCCCTGGAGGGTGCTGTGGCGCGGGGTCTGCTATGTCCTGTTACCAACTCCGACCTGTGTGTTCTGTCAGTGGGAGTCTGCAATGCAGCAAAGTCCTGAGCAGACCCTGGCAAGTGAGCTGGCCATCTGCTCAGCGGGCTTCCAGCTGGGGGGAAAGTGCGGGCAGAGGGACCAGATTCCCGTCAGCAGGAGGAGGAGACAATCCTCTCCATTTAAAGTCATCACTTGGGAAGAAGACCTTTCTAAAACCGCACTACTCTAGGCTCTAGAGGTGGGAAAAAACAGGAGGCGGTGGATAGGAGAGAAGTTCAAGGGAGGAAAAGAATGGTCTGAAGCTGGACATTGCTTCACGGCCGACAGAAGGTGAAGACAGGAGGCCTACCCCTCTCCACGACAGCGGGGAGGACTGGTGGGCTTGACACATGGGGGCACCCACGGTCCATTTCAAGGCCACCCCGAGCTCCTGCAAACCCACCTTGCCTCCTCTCTTCTCTAGCTGTAAAATGGTAACCTGCTATCAATGAGGTCCCCGAAGGGAAAGAAATTTCTAGAAATACACACTGCTCGGTTCCCTGTTATGCTGGCCCCACATAGCCTTGTCTAGCAGAACCTACCAAATCACAGGCACTACTCCCGCAGGAGAACGGAAGTTCTCTCCACGGGGACTCGTTACTGGGTCCACTTCCCTTCCCGCAAGCCTCAATCCCTGAGATTATATAAAAACTCTGTCATCTCAGAAACACACCGATGCACTCGTTCACATGTATGCACGGCAGCAGGCTCGCACGCGCATGCGTATGTGATCGTGCACTGCGGCAGTTTTGGAGTGATTCTACAAGGAGTTCTGCTTGAGTATTAGTTCTTCCTATGGCCTGGGATATAGAGGAGAAGGTTAAGTTCACAAACTATGGCGCTGTAGGCTATAGAAATATCTACTCACAACCTGCTTGTATCTCAGGGGGAGTATTCAAAAGCATCATGGCACTGGCAGCATCAATGTCAGGATCTGGAAAAATCAACCAATAAATAACATTATTTACAACGGGGCCGGTGTGTGCACGTGTTCTTCCCCCTGCAAGCTACAGTTCATGAAAGCAACAGAGGAAAAAAAAATGCAGGAACTAGATGAGCTATCCCCAAGGTGACTTTCTTCCCATGTGGATTTGAGAGGAAGAAAGGGATTCTAGAATGAGATTTAAAGGGAAGGTTGGTAAGTTTTTCAGACAAAGCATGGTCCCCCCTCATTTTGCTGATTTCATAATTGGTAGGCTGCTGACCTGTGCATCCCCAAAGCTTGTTCCCCTGGCACAGGGGAGGAAGGGAGTGGGGTGACAACAGGTTTAGCTCGAGGAATCTTTGGAGGAACTGGGGAAGCTCACAGCACCAAGAAGAGAAAGCCCTAAATATACCTGCATCTAGAAAGCTACACACAAGACGTCAGGGCATTTCCGTCTGTCAGTAGAATGCAAATTGTGTTTTCAGAGACTGTGTGTGTGCATACAGTGGTGGTGTTGGTGGTGGAGGCATTTAAACAACAACAACAACAACAACAAAGACAGAAAAGAAAACTGCACTTCTTAAAATATAAAGAAAAAAATTAAAGTTATGATGTCGAGGGCACAATGTTGGCTTCCACATCCATTATTGCTTTTAATACGGGACAAAAAAAACACTCCTCACTCCGCTGCTCTAATTCTTAATAGGTTTCTGAATCCTTCCTGATCCCCCAGTTGACAGATGGCAGGTTATATAGAGACAGAGAAAAATATTATCCTTTTATAACTAAATTCATTTTCCTCTGAGAAACAGCGGCGCCGCTGCTATGGAAATGAAAGTTGCCATGGCAACAGTAAACAACCCCCAAGAATGGTCACTGAATAGGCTGAAAAGAACATCTGCCCCAGCGCAGCGTCCCAGCTGCCCTGGGGCGAGACTCGCTAATGGTGCGGTGCTGCTGCGTGGCCGCGCCCACCCGTGCCCTGTCCAAATAAATGAAGTGTGCAATTGAAGTCGACATCAAAAATGCCTGCCTCTGCAGATTACTACCTCGGTGTCCGCTAAACCCAGTGACTAATGATGGGGGGCCAGGGGGGCTCTCACTTGTCAGTTTTTGTACAAATTACATACCAAAAAATTCAATTTACTACTAATGGCTCCGCAGCACTTTATTTGGGGTATTATGCTAGGAAATGACTTTTTCACTGTTTAAAAAAGTGCATTTTTCATACTCTATATGTGCAGTTTAATTCCGAGGGAGTAATGTGATGCAGCATAAAGTCCCACAAGCGATTAATAACGAGGACGACGCTGGTTCTAGAAGACAATGTCTCCAAAAAAGGTGATGGCTGGGGGTGGGGGTAGTGCGGAGGAAAGGAACTTTACTCTGCAGGCCTTTTTCGATTTTGCCTGCAGGAGGCCTGTTACTTACACTCAATAATGGAGTGAAGGTTTATTTTAATAGTATGGTGTATGAGAAACAGGTAAATTAACTTATTTGGCAACTCCCGGGGTGAAACTCCTAAAACAGTCATCACTCCCCACTGATATTAAGATATATATATAACTATATATATATTTTAGTTGAACTGCAAGACTTAAAGTCCCAATCACGGCTCCTAGGGTTCTTGCTGTCCCTATGCCCTCGCCTCCCCACAGGGCCTGTTGCCAAGAGGCAAGGCTCAGCTTCTGTAAGACACTGCTGAGGCCTTTTCCCACCCCTCATTTTGGAAAAGGCCCCTTCCTCTCTCAGAGCTGAGAAAACACACACCTGCTTCTCAGCAGAGCAGAGCAAAGGTTCCTTACTATTCGACAATACAAATGTTGCCAGCAACCAGGGCTGGCTGGGCTGCAGGGCCCCTGCCTCCCCAGGTAACTCTTTCTTTTTCTTTCTTTCTTTTTTTAAAGATTTTATTATTTGACAGAGAGAGATCACAAGTAGGCAGAGAGGCAAGCAGAGAGAGAGAGAGAGAGAGAGAGAGAGAGAGAGGAGGAAGCAGGCTCCCTGCCAAGCAGAGAGCCCGATGCAGGACTTGATCCCAGGGCCCCGAGATCATGACCTGAGTTGAAGGCAGAGGCTTCAGCCACTGAGCCACCAGGCGCCCCTCCCCAGGTAACTTTTACCCAGACTTTTCCTCAACAACCAGGAGGTTTGAGGGGGACAGAACAAGAAGAAATACAGGTTAAAAAAAAATTCAGGAGACTTTTCCTATTTGTTTCCCCAGAAAAATTAAAGAAAGGAGTTCTTTATTCTTCAAAGACACATGGGACCACAGGAGGAAGGTGCAAAGGGCCACAGCTAGACACAAGGAAAGAAACAAGAAGGAAGAGAAAGAGAACCTTTGAAGGAAAAGAGTACCATCAACACCCACATGAATTTCGCAGAACCTAAGGGGCAAGGTGGAAAGTGCTTCAGACCCACAAAACATCACCACGACCACCAACCCCATCCCAGCTGAGCCAAATCAACACATCAACCAACTGAAAATAGGATATTTTAGGACAAGTCCCCCAATCCTTCCTTCCACCCAAGAGCTGTGCATGCCCGAGGCCTCCAGAAAGATTCCCCTGGCACCTTGGCCCTCCCGCTCGCCTCCAGGCATTCACAGAAGGTGCTACACCCAGTCTTGCTGAGATCTCGTTCATGATCAATCCCTATGGCCTCACTCTTCATTCTGAATGGACCAGTTCCTATGCCGTATAAGCCCAGACATGCAGCCCCGCGGGTAGAATGGGGGAGAGTAGGCATGGGACGCCCTCCTCTTGACGTCTTGCCCTTGGAATTAGCAAACACGCAAAGCACAATGGTCTGAGAAAATGCCCTTCCATGTTCATCGTGTGCACACAGGCATCATGGGGGCGGGGGGCTACCCAGTCCCCAGGGAGACACAGGGAGTGCCCTCCCGGGTGTACAGTTTGATGAATTTTATACCAGGGTAACCATCACCAGAAGGAAGACAGAGGGCACAACCAAGATACAGACTTCATTACACCAAAGTTTCCTTGTGCCCCTTGCCTACCCACCCTTGCCCCGGGCAACTCCTGGTTGGCTCTCTCTCTCTTCCCGACGGGGCGCCAGCAGCTCACTCCTTACTCCATCACTGAGCAGTATCTGCTGTGTGGGCAGAACTACGCTCTGGTTACCAGCGCACCTAGAGAAGGACATTTTGGCTGTTTCCAGCTCGGGATCTTACAGAAGCCCCCATGAACTTCTGCATCTGTCTTTGGTGAACATACATCCGCTTCCCTCGGGTAACTGCTGGGAAGAGCATGGTTAACTTTACAGGGGACTGAAAAACTCTCTTCCAAGGAGGCTGGACCATGAATGAGATTCCAGTTGTGTGAAAATACGTGAAACTGTCAAGCTTTCACATTTTCTCCCCATCCTCATAGCTGTGTAGTGGTCATTCACTGCGGTTCTAATCTTTATTTCCTTAATGACAAATGAGGTTGAGCATCTCTTGATGTGCTTAATGGCCACTGGGGCATCTTCTTTGATGAACATTCTGTTCAAGTTTGTGCCCCCCGCTTAATTGGGTTGCTTAACCCAACTGTAAAGTTGTAAAGTTCCTTAAACATTCTGGATAGAGTCCTTTGTTACATATATTTTTTCCTCAGTCCATGGCTTCCCCATCCAGTTTCTTAATAGTGTCTTTTGAGCAGCTTCTTTTTGAGTCTCACACGTCAGTGTAACATTATCTGGGCTCCGTACTCAGATTTACAGGGTAATGAACATGAACATCGTCAACCAGAACTCTCTTCATCCGCACACCGAGAACGGTACAGATCAACACCAGAAAGACCCGCTTGGGCTCCAGGTGGGTTGGGGGAACACCAGGCAGCCTGAGAGACGATATGGTCCACCATGTTTCTATGGAAAAAGGTCTCTCGGACCTGCGGCTAGACATCGCCATGCCCTGACGTTTGTCACACCCCGACATCCTGTGTGTGCCTCAGAGCTCACACCCTGCCATCCCTTCTCCCCAAAGAGATGCCACGATGCTCAATCATCTACCTACTATTTCTCAGTTTTCTTCCCTTTTTAAGAAAATATGAAGGTAGTATGTTAAGAAAAAATAAACACAATCGGGATATAATGTGAGAAATACATGGCTTCCCCATAGACCCATTCCCAGATTCACGTTTTCTCCTACAGATGTCCAGAAGTGGGCTACACAGATACAGACACTTGGGTGAGCTCACTGATGAGAGGCATTTATACTCATGCACATATACTGACTCTTTAAAAAGAGGTTTATACGGGAAATACTTTTCTGCCATTTTTTTCCTTCAAGTTTTCACTAGGTAACAGATCTTGGCCACCTTTCATATTCATGTACGTTATCTGAAGTTCTTCTGTGGTGATTTTTTCATGCATAAAAACAAGCCACACTGTTTGGGCTGACATTTTCTTTACTTTAGGCTGCAGATTACTGGGAGGGCTAAACACAAAACACCCGGAACCAGTGCCCAGCACACTGCCTCTGCCAACAAATCCTGAGCCCCTGAAGACTCGGCCTCAGCAAAGCAACCTCCTCTCCTTCCCCAAGTCCCCATTCCTCAGAGGATGTGGCATGGCCCATACCCTCCCTTCTCTGCCTGCTAACAGCTCTTACTTCCTCAACGTCTCTCTGGCCCACTTGCTACCGTGGGTGACGTGGTACTTTTGTGAGCCCACTCTGGGTTTCCCTGGAAGATTCCATTCTCTGTGGTCAAGAGAGGCCAGAGGTGGCTCACTTCTTTAGACAAGAGCAGCTTTCTGATGGAAGCTTTGGAATAGGATGCTTTTGATCAAGGATGCTGGTCTTGAGTTTTTTGACTGGAGAGATTTGGGGTGATGAGGCAACTGGTCTGGGGCTGGGGGATGCTTCTGCTCCGAGGGCATGGCTGATTCTGAAGGATAAAAGGTCCTGAACCCGATGCAGGGGAAGGAGCGGTGGGATGACTGAATGGGATTCTCCCGGGGCTAAAAAGAGAGGTTTTCTTCCCCCCAAATGGTTCAATCCAGCTTATGAGCAGAAGAGGAAGATATTTTGGTCAGGAATACTTTCTAGGAATGAAGATCCACTTGGCAGGAAAAGCCTTCACGTGTTGCCTCTCTGGGGGACGGGGGTGAGGGGTACAGGAGCATTAAAGAAGCATTACCCTCTTTATTTTTGGAGAGGAGAGTCTTCCCAAAGTACGTAATTCAGCATCCTCATACAGAAACCCCAAGTCATTTACCACTGCTTAATTCAGTAGAACATCAAGTGTGCCATCATGGACGCCTAGTAAAGTTATGACCATCTTTAAAATGGAGCCTATCTCAAACCGGGATTTAAAAAATGTCTTCCTCTGCTCATGCTTCGGTAACAAATGTTACTTCTCCTCTGGACCAGCTCCCAGCATCCCATTTCAATTTTCCTCTTTAATGTGGTTGTCTTATCACACTGCCTCCTCTCTGCAGTACGAGACTGAAAAAACGGCCACACATCTCAAAAAGGCTTTCAAATCCTCTTCTCGTGAAGGTACATACACAATTAAATTACGCTACAGCAAGATAAATAAGTAGCAAAGTTTCTAGAACCAATGGCTCAGCTTTTTAGATGAAAAAAATATAGATTGCACTTCATTTCTCCAAAATGTAGAGATGGGTTTCTTTGGGGCATGGAGATGAGGCCGGGGTGAGGTGGGAAGAGACCTTTCGTCTGTGGGTGTGATGGGAAAAGAACTGGTCAAGGCACGAGGATCCTTGGAGTCAAGAATCTTGGGTACTCGTGGCTAATTAACGTGTGACTTCAATTTTGCTGGGATGGAATTCATTTCTTTTAAAATGGTGGGGGGTGGCTGCAGACTTGGCAGGGGACAGATTGTTTTTTTTTTTTTTTAACTGCATTCCACATAGTTCCTCGCTTTGTCTCGAAAGTCCTCCAACTTCCTCTTCCCTTTCCAGCTAGTGGCTGCCAGAACTATGGGACTCCATGGGGCGCCTACCAAATGGTGTTTTTTGTTCCAACATCTTTGGAGAGAGCGAACACTCTTACTAAAGCTAGTGGAGTACCCTACCGTTTCTGGACAGCCATGACCTGTCATTCTGGGCATCTGCGGGGTCTGCTTTGAGCACCCATCCAGCTGACATCTTGTGCAACTTGTGATTCCTAGTGTGGCTGCTGTCTGCACTCATTCTCCTTCCTCTGGGGGGGTTACAGGGGAGACCATCTTACTCTGACAAACCAGAACACAAGCGACAGCTGGAAGCCCTTGGTTCAATCCTCATGGCCCTAGACGGCTACAAAGTGTGAGTACCATCCTTTGCATCGCTGAGCTGACCGATCTAACAAAATGATAACAAATTCCCATATGGGAAGCCTGAGAATTATAAGCAATGATTCTCTTAGCAATGGTTTAAATGGTGCACAGATCCCATGTGTTTATTTCCGTCTACTCCCCATCACACCTGAAACGTTTTATAGGAAGGTGAAAAATCTTTATATAACTGAGTAAAAAGGATTCAAGAAGCAGGAAGAAACCATCAAACAACAGATGACACACACGGACAGAAATTATGAGACAGGACCCCATACTCATTCAGTCAAGTGCACACATCAAAGTGCACATATTCTCTCAAATTCTCCACCAGAACGTGAGCCCTGATGCAGGGCTCGCCCTCTGCGGCCTGTGTTCCCAGCACCTGCAGCAGCGCCTGGAACATAGATAAAGAGCTGCTGAACAGACCAAAGCATGGCTTACCCAACAGCTGTCTGAGGCTGAGGATGATGATTCCAGGGCATAAGCCCCTCTCTCTCTTTCTCTCTTTATTTTAAAAGAAAGTTAACACTTTCGTAAAAATCTGTTTATTTTTAAGTGAGCTCTAGGCCCAACGTGGGGCTTGAACTCCTGACCCTGACTGAGATCGAGTCACATGTTCTACCTACTGAGCCAGCCAGGTACCCCAGGGCATAAGCCTCATGATATGCAGTGGAATCCCCTGGAAACTACAGAAAACTAATGTCAGGCCCCAACCCAGACAACACTGAGCTTTGCAAAAATTCACCAGAGGAGACTGCTATGTAGGAAAGGTGAAGAACCACCCTTAGTAGTAGCAAATCAAGAGCATATGCATGCCATCCAAAGAAGTCCACTGAGTAAGACAAGTGCTCCCCAGAAATTTGTTATCATCTGTAACATCACTAGATCTTTTTTTTTAAAGGTATTTGCTTTATTTATTTATTTTTTTAAAAAAGATTTTATTTATTTATTTGACAGAGAGAGATCACAAGCAGGCAGAGAGGCTGGCAGAGAGAGAGAGGAGGAAGCAGGTTTCCTGCTGAGCAGAGAGCCCGATGCGGGCCTCGATCCCAGGACCCTGAGATCATGACCTGAGCCGAAGGCAGCAGCTTAACCCACTGAGCCACCCAGGCACCCTCACTAGATCTTTTTGCTTTGAAATATCTTTTTTTTTTTTTTTAAGATATTTATTTATTTGACAGAGAGAGAGATCACAAGTAGGCAGAGAGGCAGGCAGAGAGGGGAGGGGGAAGCAGGCTCCCCGCTGAGCAGAGAGCCCAATGCGGGGCTCGATCCCAGGATGCTGAGATCATGGTCTGAGCTGAAGATAGAGGCTTTAACCCACTGAGCCACCCAGGCGCCCCTGCTTTGAAATATCTTTATCCACTTGCTGCAACTCTGTATGAGTGACACATCTGAAAATATGTGGTTAATCCATGCAAATGGAGAAAAAAAGTACCTGGGATAACTTTTAGGGCCAAGGAGATTAGCTGAAAATAAACAAACAAGCAAGCAAGGAAAAAAAAAAATCCCAATAAGGTATACATTTCCAGCGGGGATCCTGGATCCGCCTGATTTCATTCATGCACACTCCATATACCAAGTAAGTGGTTCTCCATCAGGGACAATTTTGGATCCCTTCCCTCTTCCCTCCAAGGGCACACGTCAGTGCCTGGAGACATTTGTGATCGTCATGACTGGGCCGGAGGGGAGGGTACCCAGGTATCTCGTGGGTAGAATCCAGGCAGGCTGTTGCTCAACGTCCTGAACGGATTATAGGACAGTCCCCGCCCCCCGCCCCCCATGACGAACGATCCACAGAATGTGAGCAGTGCTGAGCCTGACAAACCCTGTACTAAGCTTATGTGTACATGTGCTGTGGTCAAAAAAGCAGGTTTTTTTGAATCAAATGACTGCAAATAGTATACATCAAATATAAATTGATATGAAATTTACTTGTTGCTGCTGTCTTTTTAAACTTTTCCTTTTTGCAAAGTCCCTAGGCCTGGGTTATGAGAAAGGATATCTATGTTTGTGGCTTTGAAACCACTGAAGTAGGGAGTGGCACTCTTTGGCCACTGCAGCAATCAATCAAGACCTCTCTTACGGCAGCCTCTGATCTCAAAGGCAGCAGCACAGGGGAGTGCTGTCAGATGTACTGAGATCATTTACCGCGAATATTTCTTTCACTTCCCTGTTGGCTGAAGGTTCTTAAGATGCGGTATTCACTATGGGTAGGAGATGCAAACATCTGAGGGGTTCGCACAGCCAGACTGGGGGCAGGGGGGAAGGGGAGGGCGCTGTCACCACAAAGTCCAGTGGACAATCTTCACAATGGATGGGAGTCTAGGGAATAAAAACCTTAAGCAAAGATTGACTCCAAGTGGTGATTTAAAAATCATCTTTATGATAGAACTTTGAGCTAGAGAACACCAACGGTCCCTTCTCCAAAACACAGAGTCCAAGAAAAGCCCGAACTCATGCTACTCTGAAGAAATGAGGCAAGTTGAAATTCCTAAGCAAGCTGAACCTAAGAGTTGTTTTTGCAACAAAAGAGAATCTAAATTAAGCTGAGAGGGTAGGGGATGAATGATCAGCAAATGCATTTTAAGCATTATTAGGCTCCCATTCACACATCTTCTGATTTTTTTTCTCAGCTTAAAAGCAGTGCCTGGTGAACTCAGCTCTGAGAAGCAACGTCACCATCCCCTCTGCAAACTAGGAACACATTTATCCGTCAGATCCCTTTCGAACTTGTGTAAATTGCCCATTTATTGCCCCAAATTCCATTTCATGCACAAGCGGATTTGAGGAAAAGGTTCTGGATGAAAAGTACAGAGCTCAGGGTGCACCCTGGGCTGGGAGACGGATGACTCCCTGAGTCAGTCGCTGTCCCTGCTGCTTCTCTGCTTGAAAAGCAAAAAAAAAAAAAAAAAAAAAAAAAAGCTCATGGACACGCCTCACAGCAGATGCTTCCAGCTTGTTTTCTCCGGGCAACAAGAAACGCTTTACCTGGGTATCTGCTGGGTCTCTTCATTCAAATGTCTCCCTTGCTTTCGCACTTCTGAGAGGTCTGCGTCTCATTTTCTGTCTTTCCAAATCTGTGCTTCTAAGCCCTTTTCTGGGGGCACGGGAGGGCCCACCCCGTCTCTCTGGCACTGCCACTCCTGTACCTCTTTTATCCAATCTCTGAACTTCCCTACTGATGCATGTTTACCTCTTTAATGTCCCTGACCAGTTGTGGAAGTTTTTCTAGCCCCTACCTGGGAGCAAACAGAGGAGCCACATGGACCCTGGGTGACAGTACAAAGGTCTAAAATTCTAGAACCTGAAGACCAGGGTAAAGGTGACAGGAGAACCCGAACAGGGTATGACCTCTATCCTAGGAGTCGTAACCATTTTGTAGGAGGCAAGGAGGGAATTCTGGTTTGGTTCTGTTTGGCTCATTCATCTGTGTTGCAGCTGCTTGTCTGTAATGGGGTAAAAACATATTTTTTAACTTCTTGCAGGTGAATGAGAAACTGTATCTTCCTTGCAGGTGCCTTTCCCTTTGCACCTCATTCAGCGGTAAATCCACTTAATGGGTTCTCTGGTTCTCTTGACGTTTCCCTCCCTGGAGATGTGGTTAACTCAAAGCCAGGGAGCAGCGGAGACATCAGGGATTTTGGAAAAGGGGATTCCGACACAGGGAGGGAGGAATACAGGGAATTAATGCTGAAGGCCTCTAGACTCTGGAACTGTATTTGTTTCGAGAACCTCCTGCTTGGTCCTGGCTTCTTCAAGCAGGGATGGAGCCAAAGTCCACCACTGAGCTGGGACTTGGAATGGGGGGGGTTTTCCTGAGAGCCCTGAGAACCGAAGGTCCTGGCCACACTCATGTCTCAGTTAAGAAGACTGTCAGCTGTCAGAGGCAAACCCAGTGAGAGAACCAGGCCCAGAGATCCCCAGCACAGGAACCGAAAGGCAGCAGCACAGTGAGAGCACCCGAGGACAGACAGGGCACGCCCCCGGCCAGAAGTCCTGGGGAGCACCGGGGCGTGCGTCTCGAGTCCTCTTCTCCCTCTCCACTGTTAGCTCTTCTTTCTCAACTGCCGCTTCTCCCCACCAACAGAAGATCCATTCCTGCCCAGTGCCCAGCCAGAAAGCCGCCTCCTCTGCTCGTGAAGGTCACGGGGCTGCAAGCAAGCCCGGCGCGCTATCCCGCGGCTCCAGCTGCTCGCCTGGCAGCCCGGCCCCCACCCGGCAGCGCCGCCTTGCTGCTGCTGACAACTGAGTATTTCCATTTGCACGGCAGCGTCCGTGAGGTCGGTCTTCAACTGGGAGATGTGCAAAGCCTCTTTTTCCAGAAGCAGAGATCTCGTCTTGGAGTGACACTGGCAGGTGTGTTAGCAAGAGGAACCGTCACTCACAACCCTGACATCAGAATTCCAAGGCACAAATCAGCTGCTTGCCCCTTTGCATTGCTTTCCTCCCTAAGATGAAAGCAACAGGGACCGTAGGGGGAACTCTGAACGCCAGGCTCACTTTGTCCGGGAACGTGTGTATTACGCTGACTCACAAGAATTTCAAAAGGGACCACGGAAGCATTGATTTCTCCCAGCTCTGACAGTAGACTGCCATCAGACAGACGCATTAGCAACCTGAAGCTTACCCCGTGCCTTTTGCGCAAACGTCTACCATATTGAATCTGACGCACTGTCCCATGTAATGCCCAGCATCTGTAGGTGCCCATGCCGCACACAGTTATGCAGCTGAAACGATCTTTGTGGCAAGTTTTTCCTATGCTGAAATCAACTTCCTTCCTTGAGAGCTCCTTCTCAAACACCTGGAAGGGGAGACCACTGCGACACCAGAGTTGACCCCAGAGCAGTGAGATGCCATGGCGTGGGTCATGTTAGGCTCTCCGCCTGGGGAGATGCCCAGCACTTCCATTTACTACACCCAGACCAGTCCCAGGGTCTTCTAGGAACCCATTTGCAGTCAGAGGACATGGATGGGTGTGGGGAGAACAAATAAGAAAATAATTCATCTGTTTACGACCCAATGAGTAATCAGTTACGGTATCCCCAGAGAGGACGCCCCAGAGGCTGGAACCGGAGAATCATGCAGGAAGGAGAGATTCACAGCTGGAGGCAGCATAAGGGGAAGGGAGTTCAGAGGCATGTGTCATTCCCCACCTTGACCCTCTGTACACCTGTATCGTGGGGATGGGAGTTCAAGGACCTATGGCAGAATTCTCCCACTTTGCTGTAATTGATTTTTCAAATGAAAGTGTAGTATGTTCTCTGGGGAGTGGCCAGTCTACTCACGGCCCAGAATGGCTCTCCCCACCACCACGCCATGTGCCTGTGGCAAAAGAGGAAGACCAGACCCCCAGGTCTGCACATAGAGGGAGACGAAGGGCAGCAAAACCAGTGCCTAGCCCACAGGGTTGTGTGAGAAGATGGACAATGAAGCCAGCCCACAGGAAGTCACCCTCTGGGGAGGCCGAGTGTGACAGGGAGGTGAAGGGCAGGGCAGGATGGCCGAAAGCTCACATCACTGTCTTTAGGTTTTTCGCTACCTAGTCAGGAGGTCTCTGAACGCCCTAAGGGCCCCAAGGCAGGAAGGCGATCAAGAATGAACCAGGGAGGGGGGCCTGGGTGGCTCAGTGGGTTAAAGCCTCTGCTTTCGGCTCAAGTCATGATCCCAGGGTGCTGGGATCGAGCCCCTCATCGGGCTCTCTGCTCAGCAGGAAGCCTGCTTCCTCCTCTCTCTCTCTCTCTGCCTGCCTTTCTGCTTACTTGTGATCTCTGTCAATAAATAAAATCTTAAAGAAAAAAAAAGAATGGACCATGGAGGAAGGGGACTTCTGCATGCCTTTAGCCCTCAGAAAGCAAATGGCTCTCTGGTCACCGGCTTCCCAAATGAAAATCGGAAGAATTTACTATTAAAACACAGTTACTTAAATCCTGCCTGGGGCATCTTATCAAGAGATCAGAAGGAAATACAGATACAAGCAGGTCCCCTTCCTTACAGATAAACAGCCAGACAGACAGACACACACACACATCACCCACGGACACCTGCTGGCAAGTGGGTCCTTGAAAGTCATCTCTTTCTCCCTTAGAGACCCAAGCTTCAGATACAGAGAGGAAAGAAAGGAGGCGGAAGCACGTTTCCCATGACAGACTTGGGAGGTCCGAACTCCTGCTTCAGTCGGTACATCCCTCAGGGAGGACCCCAGCGCTGCTTTTGGGCAGCGGGAGCCTGGCCTTCCTTGCTAGGCAATGATGCTCAAAGCTGCCAGTCCATCCCCTCGGCTGTTCTTTCAACGCGAACTATGGCTGCTGAGTCTTAGGACTACTGGTCACTGAGCCTGTCTGGGCCTCAGTTTTTTTTTTTTTTTAAAAGTCTTTTTTTTTTTTTTTTCAAGATTTTATTCATTATTTGACAGAGAGAGAGAGATCACAAGTAGACAGAGAGGCAGGCAGAGAGAGGGGGGAAGCAGGCTCCCCGATGAGCAGAGAGCCCGATGCGGGGCTCGATCCCAGGACTCTGGGATCATGACCTGAGCCAAAGGCAGAGGCTTAACCCACTGAGCCACTCAGGTGCCCCTTAATGCCTAGTCTTTAACGCTTTCTGGTCTAATCCTCTCCACCCTGCCCCCCAATGCATTAAAAGGGAAAAAAAAAAAGACTAAAGCACATCTTTATTTGCTTGGTATTTTTTTTAACCTTTGTGTAGTTCTTTGAAACACATTTGTTCAGAAACAACCTACATTATGAAATATTATCAGTTGAGAAATAAAAATAAAGGTACCAGCAAAGCACTTCTTTTCCTTCATCGTACAGGGTCGTTCCCTAATGTCTGTCTCAAACTGGCTCCTGGGATGTCCTGAACCTTTTAGGGGTGCACAGTCGGTGGGTACACTGAGGAGCCTGTGATAATATACCGGGTACTGACTCCGTTTCCACACTCTGCTGAGTGTGTCCTCAGTTGCACATGAAGACCCACGGGCACCACCCACCCATTGCTGAGAATGAAAAATACCACCACACTGATAATCAGCAATTCCTTTCAGATCCAGTGCAAAACCGACATAAAGACTCAAGACGAACACTGTTCGTATCATGAGCATAAAAGGATTAAGCTTCCCACTCCACAAAATCGAAGCCCAACACGGTGCTACTGGGAGAGAAATGAGGGGGAGTTGAGCCCGCCCCAACCCTGAAGGAGATTCCAACCTTCTCTAAGGAAGAGCCCAGAACTGCAAGAGTCCACAAGCAAGGAGGTTGGGAATGACTGGCCTGGGCTTAAAATTTAGTCTGACCATAAAGCAGAAGGCTGATCTTCTGGTGGGTGAATGGGAAATCTGTTCTGAAGACAATCCTCACAGAAGTTTCCAGAATGGTTTTGTTTCTGGGAATGGATGCAATCCTGAAACAAGGATTGTGGTTGTAAGGAGTCTACCTGGAGGATCCCCCTTTCTGGGGGGTCGGGGAGGGGATGTGTTCCATAAAAACCAAACCAAACCAAACCAAACCTGAGCTCCTTACTTGCCAGCCCCACAGAATAAGTGGTTAAAAATACCTCGTACATAAAAATACTAAGGGAGTGTAACGTGGAATAAAGTAAACCCAAGTGCTGAGGGCAAGAGCTCCGTCAGGGAGCATGCTTTTAGAAGAAGTGAGTTCAGGCCAAACCTGATGTCCTCTTACTTATTCCAGAACTATCAATGCTAAGCCAAATAAAGGTTTTCAGTTTGTGTCTGGGGCATACCTGTTTTTGAAAAATAATCAAGAGAGACGACCATCACCAGACACTATAATGAACAGACGCGGGCAGGCTCTGAAGGTGAAAGTGACAAAAGGCGACGGTGTGGTCGGGGACCGTCTGCTCCCACTGGGGCTGCCGCAGGGACAGAACCATCCGGAGACAGCTCCGCAGGCCGCCCCAGCAAGCTGGTGATCAGGTTACTTCGTGAGAACGGAGTTCATTCCCTTACCACGAGACGCGTATTTCACCTTTCCATAGGAAAAACGTTCCAGCAAGGATGATGCGGGCAAAACTGCACAAAGACTAGCGCAAGCCAGAAAAGGGGAAGGGAAGGTCTGTCAACTGCCACTGAGCCAGCCGCTGTGGCTCTCTCTCCCTTGCAAGACTCTTCTAGGAGGGGTTCAGCGGATTCTCACCAAGCCCAAGTCCCGCCTGGGAGTCTTCAGGCTCTGGCTGAGCGGGAGAGCAGAGTAGCCACTGTCCTTTCAAAGTAAGGGCTTTGGTGGGGGGCTGAGGAGTGGAAGAGAGGGGAAATGAAACTGACGATCTGTTTTTAAGCATATCCAGGCTTTGCCACCAAGGGAGACTCCTGGAGATGGGAACTCGGCCCACCCTTGGAGGCCGGAGAGGCCCAGCTGACCGCTGTCCCCTGAGATGATTCCGCCCTAGACAATGTGCGTGTGCAGTGAGGCAAGACAGGATGCAGGAGACAGACTTAAGGACGAGAGACACCCCAGAAATCTGGGCTTTGGCTTGAATTATGATGGAGGGAAAAATGCTGGGAGGCCTTCATCCTGGTTAAGAAAAAGAACAGGTTTTTGGGGTACCTGGGTGGCCCAGTCATTAAGTGTCCACCTGCAGCTCAGGTTATGATCCCAGGGTCCTGGGATCGAGCCCCGCATCCAACTCCCTGCTCAGCGGGAAGCCTGCTTCTCCCTCTCCCACTCCCCCTGCTTGCGTTCCCTCTCTTGCTGTGTCTTGCTCTGTCAAATAAATAAATAAAATCTTAAAAGAAAAAGAGCTGTTTTTTTTTAAAGGTTTTTGCTTTTTAAACAGAAATGCTCTTGACAGAGCCAATCTCACCTGAGACTGAATCCACATACTCAACAGTCTTCTTTGAAAGCTATTTTTCAGGCGGTCTGCTGTATTTTGCACGTGGATGACAGGATTATGGCAAAACGGGATGAATGAACTAAAACCTGGTACACCCCCCCCCCCTTTAAGCAACTTTCCCCAGGAACCCCCTCCCCTTTGGCGCCTCCTGCCAAAGAAGGCTCCAAATCCCTTTTAGAACTAGCATCCGGTGCCGGTGCCGGAGTCACCTGGTGGGGGGCTCATGGGGTCCTGGAGCAGAGGGATGGCTGCCTTGAGTGTGTGGGGACAAGCCGTATATGGCCCTGCCACACGCAGCCCCACCATGAAGCCTCCTCTGCAAACCTCCACAGTGGTCTCTCCCTGCCAGACACCCAGGGCTCTTCTCAAGGTGACCAGTAACCTGCCTCGGGGTAGCTCCTAGTCACTTTTCGGGCATATGTAGCATCTTCTCAAAGAGATGACCTCCCTTGTCAGTGGGGACACTCTTCCCCCTCTCAGTAGTCCCTGTGGGAGGCTAGTGATCATTCACCTTCTGGAACAATACCTCTCTTCTCACAAGCCTGCCTTATTTGCACTCTGGGAAAAAGGAGGAATTCTTGTCATCGAATTCTTCATTTAGAAAGGATGCTGGCTTCAAGAGCAGAAGATACACTGAGGGCCGCAGGTGGCCATACATTCTACAGACTGAGTCACAACTTCAGGTACCTGAGTAGAACCTCTTCTCGCTTGTTGAACTGCCACAGATGGTTGGCAAAGTATAAAGACAGTGACTCTACCAGGTTGTCAAGACCTGACCGAGAGCTTGCCTCCATCAAGGGCGTTCTGTTCCACAAGAAATGGACTTTCAAGGATGTCTCATTCATTCCTAGGTAACTGATGAGTTTCCAGGCTCTGCTACTTCCAGAACCTACCACATGATCAACCACAAAAGCCTCCTTGTGCTTAGTTCAGGCTTAATATTTCTATATTCTGTGATATAGCCTGCAATGCTGACTTCAAAAGCCAAAGAAACATTAATCTTAGTCTCCAGAGGGGCTTAGGGTTATAGGCAAACAGGATGTGCTTCTGAGTAGTCTGTAAACTCATCAAAGAAGCTATACATACTATCAAGGTGCTAAAACATTTGGGTGGAGTCTGAGATCTACAGCAAACGAAGAACTGCATGGTTAACTTCATTTGTGGCAACAGACTGGAGTCTCCAGCACTCCCACTTAAAGCCAACTGGTCTAGAGCAGGAAACATACACAATAAGCCCAGAGCACCTTGTTGCACTAGAAAATGAGGACACTATCGAAGTCTATGGACTTCAAGTCTAAAGGACTCAGGAACCTACTTGAGGGCCCTCCCATTGGACAAAGATGGGACAGTTTGAATTCCTATGAGGATGATAACTGCATTAAATTGAAATACATCAAAAATGCGTACATCCAATAGTTTGTAATGATATTTAAAAAGAAAATATTGGAGCTCATTGGCCATCTGTGGGAAGTGCTAGGGAACTGACTCATGGTTTGAAACCTGATGAAAGCAAGAAGCAGGCAATGACTCTGCCTTTTGTATACGAAATATACCTGACCTAGCGAAGTGATTGAGATGTTCCTCTATATAGCCTGGGTGGCTCAGATGGGTGAGCGTCTGGCTCTTGGTTTTGGCTCAGATCATGTTCTCAGGGTCATAAGACCAAGCCTTAAATCAGGCTCAGAGCACGCTCTCTCTCCCTCCCCCTCTCTAAAATAGATAAATAAATAAATAAATAGGTAAATAGATAAATCTTTTTTTAAAAAAGTATCCTAGATAATACATGAAAAAGGAATGATAAAATCTTGCAAGCCCCTAATGAATTAATTTATCTAAGCAGTGATAACCAATAGCTGTTAACATCACACAAAAAAGAAACAGATACAATGTATTACCCAATAGAGGTATGAACCCCTCTTAGAACTAAGTAATCTTACCCCCCAAAAAGGGTTCATTTGGAGACACTTGGCACTGTTTATGGAGATACTTCGGTTGTTGTGACTGGTGTGTGTGTGTGTGTTTGTACACTATTGGCATCTAGTGTGTAGAGCCCAGAAATGCTGCAGACTATTGTACACTGTAGAGGACAGCCTCCCACAGCCAAGAATTATCTGGCCCCAAACATCAGTTGCCAAGGTTGAAAAAATCCTGTTCTGGATTTAATACCCAATTTATAGAAAATCCAGAGGACAAAGGAACAAGTTAAATGGCAACACAAGTTGAATCAGCAGAATTCAGACTGTAGCAAACTCTACAGAACAACTCAAATTCTTAACCAGCAGCAGCAGCAAGAAAAAATGACAGACTGGACAAATGATTATGGAAGGGAGCCAAGAGACTGAGAGATGTAAGGGACAGACCAATGGATTACAATGTATGAACCTTATTTGGTTCCGGATTTGAAAAACTAGTGGTTAGAAAAACTACAAGCAAGGGGGGCTGGGTTGTGCAGGAGGTTGAGTGTACTGTTCTTGATTTTGGCTCAGGGCCTGATCTCAGGAGCATGGAATTGAGCCCCATGTTGGGATCTGCGCTCAGAATGGAGTCTGCTTGAGATTTTTCCTCCCTATTCCTCTGCCCCTTCCACTTGTGGGTGACCGCGCTTTCTCTCAAGTAAATAAATCAATCTTAAAAACAAACCCCAAAACCAAAAAAAAAAACAAAAAGCAAACAAACAAAACAAAACAAAACAAAAACCCTCCAAGCAATTGGGGAAAAGTAAACATTGATGAATTCCTAAGGAATTATTTCTGAGATGTAAGGACATATAACATTACATAAGTTTAAAGTATACAACATAATTTGATATATGCTGCAAAATAATAATGAAAAATAAACTCCCTACAGTAAGTTAACATCCATCACCTCACACAGTTACAATGTTTTCCCCTTGTGAGGAGAACTTTTAAGATCTAAGCAATTTATTAAAAACTTTAAGGTGTATTATTGATACTGTGACTGTGCTTTTTTACACTTGATCTTAGCCAAAAGGCCGAGAAGCAATGTAACTGTGTTTTTTTAAAAAAAATATTTTATTTATTTATTTGAGAGAGCACGCATGTGCACGAGCGGGGTGAGGGGGGTATTATGGAGGGGGGCAAGGGAGCAGGAGAGGCAGAGCTCGACTCAAGCCTTGATCCCAACACCCTAGGATTACAACCTGAGCAGATGGCAGATGGTTAACCAAATGAGCCACCCAGGCGCCCCGTGACTTTTTTTTTTTTTTTTAAAATATATATTTTCTGTCTTTTTGAGCTACATACCGAAATATATACAGAAGAAATTCCACAGTCCTGGGGATATCCCGAATCCCTGTTCCTTGGGGGTGGAAGGTGGTGGGGAGTGGGAGAGGTACAGATGCAGCAACACACCTGGTCGGGATTTACTGATCATCAGGCGACAGGTGACAGAGGCCTGTTCTGTTTTTCGCAACATATATTGAAATGTTCCAATAAAAAATTTTAACAGAAAAAAAAGCAAAATGAAGGCAAAATAATACCAGTCCAACCGCAGCAGGTGTGGAATGTGCTCTTCATGAACAAAAATACGGCCCACGACATGGAGCTCCGGTGACTCTGGGCTCCCAGAAGGCCACTGGGGAATCCTGGCTAGGTCTAGACTCACGGAAGTTTCACTTCCCTCTGGAACACGAGTTAAATTTGACCTTCCGCTGGAATAAGAGTTAAACAGTGCTTAAACGTGATGCTTAACCAGCGTGATAAAGCACAGCAGGCCCAATTTACTTTGTCTTACGGTGCATGCCTGGTTGAGGTTGGGGGTGTGTGCGCGGGGTGGGGAACGGGGTCAGCACCCTCCTGACCCCTGAAGGCAATTAACTTATACTTCCAAGCAGGAGGTACCATTCTCTTTAACTCAGCAGGCAGAACTGTACATAATTAGAGGTCATAATTACGGCTCTCTTTTTAAAATGTGACCATAGTATCCAAATTGACCTCTTGCGGCAGCGCTGCCTACACGCTGGGAGTACATAAAAGGCGGGCACAGGCCCTACTGGGCGTCACAGTGATGGGCAGCCCGAGTCCCCAGGCAGTTTGCGAGGTCAGGCATCTATGCTTACTCCCCGTGGAACTCCGGTCTGTTTGGGGGTTTACTAATTATCATTTTTCACGGAGAAACGTTTCATTTCTTTAAATAGACACGGACTAGCCAAAGCTTCAGCACTGTCTCTTTGACCATGGTAGAGAGGCAAAAGGAACCACTCAAATTAATAGGCTAGGAATGACTGCGTATCGACTGTCTGATTCGCCACGCAATAATGCCAACGTTGCAAAGATCAGTCCCCGATCATTTTCTCACTTGGGTGTTTTGTGAAGTTGCTGCAGAGACTCAACTTTACTAAAAATTTGGGTTTATTGTTATTTTATGACCCCCTCGTAAGTGGCCTCACCTAGCAGTATTTCTAGCTTATACGGCCCGAATCATTATACAGAACAAATCGTTTTGTGGGCAAATAAAACCCAGCCGGACTGCTTTCCGTTTGCAGCGCCGAGTAATAGCATTCCTGAGCTACCAGAGACCCTCGGAAGCCATCCTACAGATGAAATGCCCGAGGCAGGTCCAGAGAGAGGGGAAGCCAGAGCCAGGGCAGAAAATCACGCACGGGGTGAGGAACTCCCGGAAACACGTAAGGACCCACTCGTGGTTTGTGCCTCACTTGGTGGCCACGATAATTCCAGTTCCCGCTTCCAAGAGAAAACCCCGGCAGCTCCTCTGTGTCTCTCCTGCCCCTCAGGAGCACAGCCTTTTCACTTTTCACCAGGACTCATTAAATAACCCTGACAAACGGCAGCCAAGTTCCTTCCAACAATATTTTAAATCCCCAGTCAACGCTTGAAAAAATTGGAAAGAGGGATGGTACGGCACCAGTAATCTTTTCCTGGCAGTAAAAAAAGAATCGAAAATTCCGAAGTTTGATACAAGTAGTTTCAAGTGGATAAGACAGTGTCAAGTCACAACATTTACACAGTCGAGTGACAATCCTCGCTTGGAGGCAGAAGCTTCACAAAACGGCCCTGAGAAACAGGGTTGTGGGGTATTTTTTGTTTTTTTTGTTTTGTTTTGTTTTTTAAACCAGTGTAGTTTTCTTGAATTGAACAGCCTGGGAGTGAATTATGGTTCTCTATATTTGTAAAAGCTCCTCTATTCAGAAAAGAAAAACTTAACGACTATTCAGAGATGTCCAAAACTAGAGTTTAAATAAAAGAATAATTGCCTTACTGCTTTTATAGGCATGTCAGTAGGAAGAAATACTACTTTACTACTTTATTTTCTTTTGGTTCAGTAAGAGAAGTCAAAGGAAGGAGTCTAAATACATCACAACAAAGGTACTTAATTGCGACCAGTTCATTTGCATCTCAATGTAAAGTCACGGCGTGAGATACCAGTGCGAAAGCATTGATAAAAGTTCAGGTTTCAGGGGTAAATTTCTTCAAGTTTACATTATTTCTTGAAACACTGCATGCAGCTACTCGGCCCACAAACTCCAAGCCCATGCTTCACAGGGATTTTGCAAAATACCTACCCATGTATGTCACAGTTCCAGAACTGTGGCTTGACCCAGCACCCAGCAGAGCGTTGTCACTCAAACATCCTATTCACATGAAAAGGCTCGGTCCCTAGAGCTCTGCTTTCCCCCTCAGTAAATCAGCCGCCACCATATTATCCCCAAGTGTTATTTGCTACAGTAATTTATATAACAAGCCATAAATGAAATCCCATCAGTTCCTAGATTTTGGTTCTGAACCACACACTTCATTTAGCAGTGGCATCAGCCATGGCCCCAGTACCTGCTGATGGAAAGGGTTAAAAAGAGGGGTGCTGTGAGGTCAGCCCTTCCCGGCAGTGGTTCATCAGACTGAGCGTGTTTAAAAGCAAAACATTCCTTCCACATCACAAAACCCTGGGCATCTGCTGAGTGGCCAATTTGGCTTACTCTGCCGTGTTGCATTATATTCTCCAAAGAAACCACACAGTTTGGACCCCAGAACACAATTAAGTTTTATGTATCTTCACACTGTCTTAGCTGCCTACTTTCTCCATCTAAGTACTTTGCAAAAAGCCGAAACCCAAAAAGAACAGCTAATGAATCCAAAGCGGACTTCATTTTACCGATTCCATTTCACATAAAATTGTTAATTCATCTGATTCTTTCCTTTATTTCATTACCTTTCAACTGGAATAGCCCATGTCCCACCCAGTCAGCTGGTATCGTTCTGCACGTTTCTCTCTCTGCAGTTGTCCGTGCTGGAAGGACCAGAACCCAAACTCAAAGCAAGTCTGGAGATAAAGCTTCTCGAGTAAATTCATTTTTATCACCATCTTCAATGTTCCCAAGTGGCCAAGTCATCTTGGTCATGTTTATTAACTAAAGGTAATGGGAAAGATCCCAATCAGAGCTTTGGTGTATAGAACCACACAAATCAATTCTCTCTCTGTGAATGCGGACAGACGGTTCTGAGCTTCAGCCACGAAGTCTCACTGAGCCATCCTGGGACGGGATCAGCCATACCCTGGCTTCTTGATAACCACCCGGAACCCAGCAGTTTGTTAGGAAGGAAAGAGCGGCTCACACTGAACCCTGCGCAAGAACCATCCAGAAGGAGGGGCAGGGGTACGTGGGCAGTCCCTAGAAAGACTGAATGCAGAAAGTGCAAGCAAACACTGGTATTTTGTGACATTTCTAGAAAGGTCCGCAGCTTTTATCCAGCTCCCTCTTGGGTGGATTATACAGAACAGGGTAAGAATCACTGGCTCTGCACTCCCCTCATCAGAGACAAAGTCTCAAGCCAGAGTGCATCATTAGGACAGGACTAAAAGCTGTCCCCTTGCTCAAAGGAAGAATTATGATTCTTTGGTTTGAAATAATTTTGAAGTTTTTGCAATGCTAAGAAAAATGCATTTTGTTAAGGACTTAATGTATGTATGCCCCCAAGATGTCTATGTTGAAACTCTAAACCCCTCTGCCTGTGAGCATAGACAAAAGGCCATGGTGGGGTGGGCAGAATTCAGGGAGAGGCAGCAATCTTGCAGACCAGAAAGTGAGCTCTGTGAGCTCTTACTGGAAACCAACCCCCCTGGTGCACCTTGGTGTTTCAGTTGGTTAAGTATCTGCCTTTGGCTCAGGTCATGATCCCAGGATAATGGGATCAAGTCCCACATGGGGGGGGGGGGGCCCTGCTCAGTGGGGAGTCTGCTTCTCCTCTCCCTCTGCCTACTTGTGCCCACCCATGCTGCCCTCCATCAAATAAATAAATAAAATCTAAAAACACCCCCCTGGATGGCAGAGTCGTAGTGACAGCAATCTCTCTCATGGTTAGTTTCTAGAGGATTCTGGAAATCATTTCTGACAGGCCAGCCTGGTTTCGGCTCTTCCAACAATTTTTTAAGTCCTTAACTCCCCGTATGGCCTCCCTTTCCGCTTTAACCACTTAGAACGCTTGCCAGCTCCTGCCCTATATCCCAGACCACAGAACCAGGACATCACTGAAGAGGACCAAGGGAGCACTGCCTGCCTCCCGTGGGGGCAAGGAGAGGACAGCTGGTTAAATGAGAACCAGCCTGAAGCTGTTACATTCTGCAGCTCTCCGTTTTTAAAGACAGAAACCAGGGAGCGCAGATCCATTTAACTGATGGCATCTCTCTGGGCACCCGGCTGGCTCAGTTGGTACAGCGTGTGACTACTGATCTCAGGGTTGAGAGTTCGAGCCCCAAGGTGGGTGTGGAGATTACTTCAAAAAATAACACCTCTGGGCGCCTGGGTGGCTCAGTGGGTTAAGCCGCTGCCTTTGGGCGCCTGGGTGGCTCAGTGGGTTAAGCCGCTGCCTTCGGCTCAGGTCATGATCTCAGGGTCCTGGGATCGAGTCCCACATCGGGCTCTCTGCTCGGCAGGGAGCCTGCTTCCTCCTCTCTCTTTCTCTGCCTACTTGTGATCTCTGTCTGTCAAATAAATAAATAAAATCTTAAAAAAAATTAAAAAAAAAATAACACCTTTAACTGACACAGTTTCAGAAAGATATACAAAGAGGGACCGGGCTTCTGTGTCTCACTAGGCTGGCGGGAGGAGGGGGAATCTCTTCACTCCCTTTTCGGCCTGAGCGTACGTGTGTGTGCTGGGCCTCGATGGCCCGTACCCAGCTAGGAGGCTCTGCGTCTCCTGTCTCCTTTTAAGGCGTTTTGCAGACACAGCTTTTTGTTGTTGTTGTTGTTGTTTCAACAAATTGAAGGTCTGTTGCAACCGTGAGTTAAGCAATTTATCAGAGCCATTTTCCCAATAGCGTTCAGTCACTTCGCACGCACGTGTGTGTGTGTGTGTGTGTGTGTGTGAGAGAGACCTTTTGGTAATTCTGTCAATATTTCCAACTTTTTCACCGTTATTCTCTTAGCTCTGATCAGTGATGATGACTCGCTAAAAGCTCAGAGGATGGTTAGCATTTTTAGCAACCAAGTATTTTTAAATTCAGATGGAGCGGAACCTGCAGGATCTCTGAGGTGCAGCTGTGCCCAGGAAGAGTCAGGACGGGTCAGGGCAGGTCCCGGGGATGTGACCAGCCGCCTGCGACTCCATCGCTCCCCCTTTGTCCACACAGCATGGCCTATCAACAACCTTTTTGCTTTCTTTTTCTCTTCTTTTCTCCCTTCTTCCTCTTTTGGTGGTTTCCTCTGTACTGTATGTGCCTCTTACCTTCCCCCCACATTTTCAGTCCCTTCCATCTACTCCCCCCAAAAGAAAGGAATGTTGGGGTTCTGAGCTCCCGGGGCAATGAGAAAGGGAACAGAAAGAAAATAACCACAGATGAGACAGAGACTTATAACAAAGTCTAAAGCAGAGGGGCACCTAGGTGGCTCAGTTGGGTAAGTGTCTGACTCTTGATTTTGTCTCGGTATGACCTCAGGGTCATGAGATTGAGCCCCATGTTGGGCGTGGAGCCTGGTTGGGATCCTCTCTCTCCTTCTGCCTCTCCCCAGCTTAAAAAAAAAAAAAAAAAAAAAAAAAGTCTAAAGCAGAGTGGGAAAGGTGGTAAGGGAAAGAGGAGAAAGGAGAGGTACTAGGGCCACCTTCCCCATTAACCCTCCTGCTAAGAGGGGCTGGAGGAGAGCCTCAAATGTTAGGAAGCACAGGTCAAGGAAGGCGGGGGCCACCTCTCTTTGTAGAATGGGACCCCCCCCACCCCCCAGCCTCAGCGGCAGCAGCTTCACAGACTGAAGATACTTTCATCCTTGTAGACGAGCCAGAGGAAGTATTTGTCACGGAGTAGCTGACCCACTGTGGCACTCGGCGGTGGAAGGTCATTGTTGACAAAGAAAAACACAGCATCCTCAGCTCGGAGACAAACTGCTTCCGGATCAAGAAGAAGATCTGACCAACTGCGAGATCAGAAGGCACCAGATAATTCTTTTTGTCCAGCTCTCCTCTCTGAGTTCTGGGAGCGTCCCTTCCACACAGCAGCTTTAGTCAGCACTGAGTCCTTCCTTTTCACCAAGGGCTTTACAAGAAAAGGGTATGCGTGACACTTTCGCATCTGTTGTTAAAATCTGTTAAAGGCACTATTTCTTATCCTCAAATAAAGCCTTGAGGGGCGTCTGGGTGGCTCAGCAGGTTAAACTTCTGCCTTTAGCTCCGGTTGTGATCTCAGGGTCCTGGGATCGAGCCCCGCATCGGGCTCTCTGCTCGGTGGAGAGCCTGCTTCCCCCTCTCTGCCTGCCTCTCTGCCTACTTGTGACCTCTCTATCAAATAAATTAAAAAAAAAAAAAAAAGTCTTGAGATTGCCCTTGTTCTCAGAGCGAGGCACCTCAATGGTATGTACACTTATATTAGACACGGGCTGTGCACCACATTTCTCTCTTTGCCTTCGCCACTAGGAAACTCGGAGGTGGGTTTTGAATCCATTGCTGTTATTCTCACAGCCTGGACCCCTGAAGGATAGTTCCTGCAGAGCGCCCTTCTCCCCCTTTTCCTCCCACAGAGGCATTAAAAAAAAAAATCCTATATTAAGCACTGATGGCACTGGTGTTTCTTGGGCCTTTATCATTTTGGGGCACTTCTTTTTTTGGAAATAGGTGAGGGATATACAGATAAATAAAATAAAACCTACGTTTTGGGCAAGCCACTGGTCTGACAATTCCAGCTCACCAGAGGAGGAGGACTAGGATACGGAGGGGAGGCGGGGAGGAAGAGGAGGAGGGAAAAGAAAGAGGAGGAGGAGAAGGAGGAAGGCCCTTTCTTTTTGCTGTAGAGGAGACAGGAAGACTGCCACCCAGAGGAAACTGGACAACTGTGTTTCTGTGTTTCTAGAGCTGCAATTCTAAAAACTGTGGTATAATTGCTCATAGGCATGTAATAATTTAGTAAGTTACCGCTTCTTCCAAATGTTACACTTGCTTTGACGGTATCAAGAATGATGAGACGATCACTGTGCCTTGTTAATTATGGGTCTCTCCTCTGTGAGCTTTCTCACGGGGCCTTCAAGATTGAAAACGCTGTCTCCTGGGGCAACGCACAAGCAAAAAAGTATCCGAATGTTCTCAAAGAAGTCAGAACCCCCCCTACAGACTAATAAATAAATCAGTGTGTGCTCTCAACTTTGATGATGTATCTCCTTTTTACTCTCTACCAACTGGACTCCGGCAGGTTACTTAGCACAAATGGCTTGTGTGTCCTTATCTGTCAAATGAGGGAGTTTCCTTATCTGTCAAATAGGGTCGGACTGAAACTCTAAAACCCAGGAAGCACGAAGCACGCTCGGGTTCTACTCCTCAGGTTCCACTTGCTTCAACCAGCGTGGAGCGAGGAAGGTGACCGTGGAAGGCTCTACCGGAGAGACCCAGGCCCCGGGCCCTTGTCCACCCAGCAGCTGCCCGCACCCCCCCACAGGCTACACGCTCCGTGCAGAAGAGAAAGGGCTCCTCCGCCCGTGCTGGGCCTTGTGTTTGGTTTAATCTCCTCACATCTGTTTGCTCTGCTGCCCCGACAACTCCACAGCAAACAAAGGCCTGGGCCTCCCGCCGCCCATGCCAGCGGCTCCAAATTGGGAACCTGCCTACTTTGTTTGCTCTGGGGCAGAAGGAGGGAGCAAACAGCAGCTTTTGTAAGTCAAGTTGGTTATATTCTTCACTCAATTAGGGCCCTGAAAAGATGGAGGGATGCAAAGGACCCTTCCCAGAGCAAACACTTCATGCTGACCCGCCTCTCAGAAGTTCCCTTTCACTGCATCTGCCCCCTGGAAGGTGCTTCAACTTTGATGGGAAAGAAACGTATTTTCTGTATTTTGTTAGATTTTTCTCCTCTAGCCTAGTGGGGACCAGGTAATGTGAACGCCTTCTATCTAAGCAGAGTATTTTCTTTAAAGAAAACACACAGGCTCCTTGGAGTAACACAATTCCATTTTCTGATCCGTATCAGAGGGCCAGACTCCGCTTCTGACTGTAAATTGTTTATCAGGTAAGGTGAGGCAAAGCCGAGCCCTTTAAAAAGGCAAGAGAATTAGAAGAATTTGCCTTCAGATGGTTAACAAGGGGACGTACAGGAGAACAGCAGTATAATTCTATGGAAAATTATTTTGCAAGGCGTCTAAACCAGATAAAAACAGGATTGGTCGGTTAATTATGTAATTAAACTGCAGTCAGAAACGGGAAGGGTCTTCCATCTTTCAAAATCCAAACTAGTTATTCGAGCTTTCACTGGGTACTGTTTAGAGATTCTATTTGGGGAAGGCGCCCAATTTTTCTTGTCTGGATTAGAGTTCAAAAAAAAAAAAAAGTGCTGCTTTGCAAATCTAGCTTCTAGTCTTGAAGATAAAACAATCACAACCCCTCCTCCTTCCTCAAATACCTTTTTGCTTCATTTCTTCAGAGTTAGGAGAATAAATAGAGGATTTTTTTTTTTTTTTTTTGGCTGAAAGCCAAAGTAATATCCCAGCAAGATATCTGACTTCTTTACAGAGACACATACTGTTTCATGTTTGATTTTGATTTTCAAAAGCAGAACAATTTTCACATCATTATATAAAAGGCTTCCACTATTTAAAATGTCGTTTCTAAATTAATTTCATACCCCCAAGGCAGAATGCATCTGACCAGACTGAATTCTAGCCATTCAAATAAGGTGAGAACAGTTCGAGGACAGGAACTTAGTGGAAAAAAACATTAAACACTATCAGTCTGTAAGGGAAGGGCAGTTGTCCCTGGAAGCTTGGTTTTGTTTTCTTCGAGGGCACATGGCTGGTTTATCCCTGCCTGCCCAAACACAGAGGGAAAGTGGCTTCTCTGTGCAGTTGCTGTTGTGCGGGAGTCGGGAGAATTTGCTAGACCGAGAGACCCACAGCCACTGACATTCGATACGTGTGTCTGGTGGTTGGTGGCCAGACGGCTGAAAAATCTGACGCCTGGCTGGGTTAAATTTTTAACAGCTGGACAGATGCGGATAGAATCTTAAAATGGTTCCTCGTCTCTAAAACTCTTTATTTCACCTTGAACATGGACCAGGTACTTAATAAGGTCACCTTAGTCCCTCAGGATAAGTTTACGAACTTGCTGGGAATCGCTCGAGGCGTGCTCCCCTGCTCTGATCAAAAGCCAGAAATAGGACATTTTTGCCAGTGAGCAGAGGTCAGTCAGGGGAGCAGCCCCACATCCCTTACTGGGCCAGACCACTGGCAGGTGTGGCTCAGATCACGGGGGGCGCCTCCAATGACAGGGAAGTTCCTTAACAGGCTTGTGTGGAAGTTCCTTGTGGACAGACAACAAGCAGAGTCTGTAAGCAGGGTGTGGCTCTGTATGTGTGTGATAGGGTAGGGGGCATTAATATAGAGTAATAAGACATTATGCCCGGATTAGGTATAAAGTTTCCATCATCCCTGCTGGATAAAACCCGAAAATAAAATTATGAATGTGTTTTAAAAAAATGTATTTTTTAAAACACAAATTTTACCCCAAACAGAATAACCAGCAAAACACAGGTCAAGGTGGGAAACATGTTGGCAGTAAGGAGTTTCCAACATAATCAGATTGTAAACGCATTTGGAGTGTACCCAGGCCACGAACTCACACCCTCGACCTCTGGCGCGAGCTCTCCCCCTGCTAAATCCTTGTCCACAAGGCACCAGCCTCTTGGGCCCTGTGCCTCCTAAGCCTCTACCACTTCTTTTCCATCCTAGAAGCCCTGATCCAACCTTCCCGCCTGGCATTCAAATCTAAATGGTTGGTCACACTCCTTGCAGCCATCCAGCCAGCTCTGGCTCCCCTCGTGGGCATTTTAATTCATCATTACCAACTTGGAGTCCCTTCCCCACCCTTTCTTCCTAAGGAAACCATTCCCCACCCGTTAGTGAAAACCCAACTCCCCAACTGTCACTACAGCTTACGTGACGATTTGCTTTTTAATCTTTACCCAACAACCAGGCCAGATACTTCCTGCAGGCAAGGAATGTTGCACTCACATCTTGGTGTTCTTTGTATCTACCCTTCTCCAGCTCGGACCTGCAGTGCCCTGATTTTAAAAGAATACCTAAATTTAGCTTTAAAAGGCTCCCAAGAAATGGCATCCATTTCCTGGAAACTGCTCAAGAGAGGAGTGGGTGTCTTAAGAAAAGGGCAGGAGTGTGAGATCCCACAATGTTTTCGTGCGGTCTGCCTCCTGTACCCCTCAGTGGCTGGCGAGAAGGGCACTGAAAAGTCAAGAGTTCTGGAGCCAGACGCATCTGGGTTCTAATTCACCATTCAGGGGCTGTGTGACTTTGGGAAAGTTGCTTCACCTCTCTGAGCCTCAGTTTCCTTTCCAAAGCCAGGCAATCTAGTTCATAAAATGGTTATTAACAAACGAAGAGTAAAATAAAAACATATTAAAAAAATTATTTTTGTTTAGTTGCTTTAGAAACATTAGCTTCCCGCTCTGACCAATCAGTCCCAAAAAACTACCAATGGAAATGTACCAAGGCCAGCCCAATAAACTTTGAAGTGGCCTGTACCTCCCACCACCCCCCTTTGCAGAACCCTCCCGTGTGCTGAGCCTGCAGCATTGCCGCTGGGCCTGGATCACTCTGCTGGTGGCTCCCCAAGGTGCCGAGGCACTCAGGCAAAATGAACCTAACATCTGTATTCTATTTGCTAATGAGCAATCATCATTTGTACCTTTCTCCAGCCTGGGATTCAGCTGCTTGGAATACTAATGCCATTAGAAACTGGAGTCCTTTTTGAAAAACACACATTCATTTAGCAAAACCCTGTTTAACTCATTGGCATTTGTATGGCTCCCGGGATCCCTTGACAATACATGGCTGGTTGAGAAGTGCTGGACCACCCCTCCATGGGGGTATCTTTAGGTGCTTGAGTCGGGACTGGGGGGGCCAGACTTGCCTTGCCTTTTCTACTACCTCAGTGTGGATCATCAGACAATTGTCCCTTTCCTTAAAAACTTAATTTGGGGTGCCTGGGTGGCTCAGGTTGTTAAGCATCTGCCTTTGGCTCGGGTTGTGCTCCCAGGGTCCTGGGATGCAGCCCTGTACTGGGCTCCCTGATCAGCGGGGAGCCCGTTTCTCCCTCTCCCCCTCCCCCTGCTTGTGCTCTCTCTCTCTGTGTCAAGTAAATAAAACCTAAAAAAGAAAACCTTGATTTTTAGTCACAGGACCAATTTAAGAATACAGTTGCTTATTTTAAAAATTAGCCATTGACAAAAAAGGCTGCCCAATCTTATCGCCCTGCCCTTCTCCAGAGGGAAACTTCCCTACAAGAGTGGTATCTGCCCAGAGCTTTTCCTCTCAGAGGTGCAGACAAGAACCTGTATCTTTGGAAACTATTTATAGTGTTGCTGCCTTACATAAATAGAGACAGATGTATACATTACTTTGCAACTTGTTTCCTTCATTCAGCATTAAATCTTCGCCTCTGTTCATTTGGGGGAGAGATGCGTGGGGCTCATCCCTGGACATTTATTTAGTTTTCACTGTGGGGCTTTTACAAAGAAAGCAGCAGCAAGGCAGCAAGCGTGTGTGGTACTGCTCTCCCAGGAATGCACCTCAGAGAATCTCTCTGGACCTTGCTTTCCTTGTCTGCAAAACAAGGGGTTCTGAACAACCCCCTGCGACTGCAGCTCCATTCAACGTTTGTGTCATCAGGGGCCATCGTGAGAAGGTTCTGTCTCTACACACAGACTCTTCCAAGGCCTTCCAGGATCTGAGCTCATTTATCCCCCCCTCCCGTTTTTGTCTAAGACATCTAGTTATCCCTGATCCTCCATTTTTGTGAACTCCTTTCTCCTAAGAAATTCCTGCCCCCCTCTTCCCTAATACTTGCCAGGAATCCTCAAAGATGCTCAGAGCTTGTAGCTTGTGAATGTGTGTGCACAGATGCGAATGGCAGCCCCAGGAGGGAAAGGCCTGGTCTGTTTGCTCATCAGCAGACCCCAGGAGCAGAGGGCAGTGTGGCATACACAATGGGCTCTCCTCACACACCCAGGGAACAGACAACTAGGCAGCCTGGCCACAGACTAGGAGCATAGTCTGGGTGAGTGGACTTGATCGCTCTGTGCCTCAGTTTCCTCAAATGGAAAATGTGATAGGGTACCTCCCTCCCTTAAGGAGTTGCCATGCAGATCAAACGAGCTGATACACGTAAAGCCCTCGGAGTCATGACTGGTGCATCCAAACGGTCCGTGAATGTTAGCTGCTCCTACAATCATCTTCATAACCCGTGTACGTGCGCTGTCCCACTGACTCAACACAGCGGTGTACGCAGGGGTGCCCGACACTGCTGGGGTGCAGCGCTGAGCTATCCCGGAGATGGGTACGTCAGCCACTGTAGGCAGTCCGAGGCGGGGTCCTCTCCGTTCACGTACGAACTATTGGCTTGTAGCCAACTATCCTCTCTCTTGCACTCATGTCTTATTATTTACGGAAAACCAGCTCTGAGTGAATTTCTGTTTGTTCACCTGTGTTTGTGCAAGTCATGCTTTCTCCTGGAGTTTCAAAGTCGCATCTTTCTCCTTTGCCATCGCCCCATTTTTCTCCTCCTTGGTGCGCCCCGATCCCAGAGATTCTCCCCGGAGGACGCAAGTGCCCTGCATGCATTTGGGGTCTCCTTGGTTCCAATTCAGATTCCGGGGAGCAGCCAAGAGGGGTGCAAGAGGCTCTGGGCCCCTCCTGCACCTGCCGTCAGCGTGCTCTCTGTCTAGATGCTTCACCCCTCCTTGCGTCAACTTCCTGCCCCACGAATGGCTGTAGTCGGGATTAACTGAGCTGACAGGTGTCAAGCAAGAGGGAGGGAACCTGGTGGTCACTAAGTGCTGTATCATTGTCATCAGACCAAAACGATGCCACTACAGCCCATGACCTTAAGGACCTGCGATTCAAGCACTGTTCTCAGGGGGTCTGATAGATTCCTCTGGGCTGTGTCCACACCTGGCCCTGGGCACACGACCTACCCCATGCTTCGCCGGACCACGAATGTGTGTTCAGGGGTTGGACGATCAGGAGGGATGCAGCTGTGGCCGTGCCAAAGATGACCAATCTGGACTCCAATGGTACCCCTGACCTTGGCTGGCCCTCTAAGAACCCTCTGAGCTAACATGCCCTGGCAAATGAACACAAGAAGAACTTCATCAGCTGTATCAGAGCGCATGCTCTGAAAGACAGGCCCTGACCCACCAGAAGCTCCCCCACACGAGGACAGCCTCGAGAACTGCCGGCAAGCAAAGCTTAGCTTCAGGGTCGATGGTTCTTTGGAAGAGCTGTTCACTCACAAGCTAACCAGGACAAGGACTGAAAAACAACCAAGGGGAGGTAACCCTGAGGGCAAAGATCCACAGGGAAATCAATCATGGGCTCTATGGAAGTGTTTAAACCCTGAGCTGTGCTGGTGGCTGAAAGTGAGCTCAGGGAGGCATTAAAAACGTAACCTTGTTTGTTTGTTTTTTAAGTTAATAATCTTGGGTTTTACTTTTTTTAAAGATTTAATTAATTTACTTATTTGACAGACAGAGATCACAAGTAGGCAGAGAGGCAGGCAGAGAGAGGAGGAAGCAGGCTTCCTGCTGAGCAGAGAGCCCGATGTGGGGCTCGATCCCAGGACCCTAGGATCATGACCTGAGCCAAAGGCAGAGGCTTTAACCCACTGAGCCACCCAGGCGCCCCCATAACCTTGTTTTTTCACCAACGAGGAGCACATGCAAAAGGTACAAAACTCTCAATGAAGGCAGAAGCTTCTGTGTGTAATAGAAGCCCCGGAATGCCCATCAGGGCCGCTCAGAATTATCACCAAGAAAACAAACAAAAAACCGGAGCACACATTTTACTATTTGACAACAAATAGGGTGCTAACAAAGATCATTTTGTTGCAACCGTAGTTCTAGTCTAGCGAAGTGTCTTCTGCCAGCTTTCTTCCTTTCTCGGGGATGGTGTTCTATTGCTATGACAACTGGAAACATTCTGCACAGCACAGAGCACTGTATCATGTATCACCAAGGCAGGAGAGGAAATGCCATACTGTACTTACAAGTCACCTTCTTTTCTCTCTCGTTCTCTTTTAAAGTCTGTTATCACTACCCATGCATTATTCACCACACCATATTATATATAACCTTTGGTTACAGTCAGACTCGTGATATATGTAGTGAAAGCCAGGAAGCCTTGCAAATCCCTTAGCATCTTCGAACAAATAAATGATAACAGAATTGCATTATTCTGGCTTTTCTTCACTGCAGTTATAAAGAACTCGCTTTTACCAACTTCTTCATTGGATCAAGAGCCCCTGTCAGCCTTTTACAAATGTTTGTCTCATGCAGCGAGAGAACTCTCTTAGCCACCTTGTCGGGAAATACAGCATTCCCTTTAAGACCATCTTCCAGTCCGTGAAGCAGTGCCTCTTGAAATACTTATTTTCTTTCCATTTTAAGTATTTTTGCAACGTTTAAAAATCGTATCATATACTTCCCTGTCTATATAATCCTTGCTTCAGGACTTAGTGGTCACCATGGAAACCCATCACCGGGCATTGCTGGAACATATGATGGTTGCCAGGGCTAATGTCCCTTATGGAATGGCCGGCTGCGGGGATGGGGGCTGCAGCTAGTCAAAGGTGGGGATCTACAGGCCCATGTTAAGATGTGGCATCATATGAAGATCATGTAGAATCGGATAGATTTACAAGGTCTTCCAGCTCTCATGGACAGACATCTCCAGTATAGAAGATTGAGAAAGTGTAAAATCCATTCTAGCAACAGCCAGGTTAGTGGATACAGACCTCTGTGACTGGACAGAAGAATCTGGTTATGTTTGCCGTGAATCCAGGCCATGCGGGCCAAGTGACACCCACTTCTCTGGGTTGTAGCCACATTTACAAAGTGACTCAAAGGTGGCAGGCTCGCCCCGGCAGTTGAGGGCAAGAGATACTCAATGGACTGCAGGCCAATACCCACTGGTCACGATGAAATCCCAGCAAGCTGAGAAGGCTACCTCTCCTCCACCCCCCAAAACTCACTTAGATAATACCCCAAATTATCTAAGGTGGCCTCAAAAGACAATTAATTGTTGTTCAGTCAAAAATAAGCATCCCTTCCTTCCTTTTTTCTTTATAAGAAAATGTAGGCAAACTGTTTATTTTTTTAACTTGTTATTTGGGGGCAGAAGTTCTGATGAAAATATTTGAACAATGTGATGCACCCTTCGTGTTTCTGCAGGGTAAGAAAATACTTAGGCTCAAATTTTTTAAAAAAATGTGAATCAGAGAGCCAGATTTGGTCTGACTTTTCCAGTAATTTGAGTGACTGTAATGGTTCTGACCCAGGTCGGCATTCTGAATTCAACCTCTGCCCACTGCGTACTAGATTATCTGAGAGGGAGAAAGATGGGGGACTCTGATCACCAAGAAGCTGGGGAGCCTGTGGTGGGTGGTCCTGACGTCAGGTCTCCAGTGGAGAAAGCACTGGGTGGAGGCGGCATACAGACCTTCGACAGTGACGCCATGACTGAACCCCCACTGTCTTCTGTCTCCTGGAGTCCACCGGGAAGGCAGTCACAAAGACCAAGGGTATCTGGGCACAAGTAGTTGATGGCTCCCGCGCACTTTACGTAGGGCTTATCTGTCCACCTCTGTGAACTTCTTTGGGGTAAGGAAGATTTATTAGAGAGTTTGAGGGCTAACTTGTGCCTCCAGGCAGCCTCTGGACACCTCAAGTTCCTCAGACTTTCTCTCTCAAAGCTGCCAAAAGCAACTGATAATAGCTCCCTTCAAGGAGCACCTGATGGGGATTTGTGCCAATTCTCCCAATGGACAGTCAAGGGCAGAAGGAGGGCATCAGTGGGTGCTGGTGAATCGGAGTGTCCAAAGATCCCTGATACTTCTAAGGTTCTAGAGGGCAGAGGGGAGAGGTGTCCTTCTTCCCTTCGACAACACGAGTACCTTTCAATCCAAGAAGATTTAGAATAATGCACAGAAATGTAAAAGAAAATTAGATCCGTACATTTTAATTTTAAGTTGAAATCTCACTAAAGTCATATCTAGTATAAGAAAAGTTAAAAGACCATAAGGTGTAACATACTTTCAGCTTAATTAGATTTATAAGAATTGCTTAAGTGCTTTGGGAGGCTTGTTTGTTGAGTCAGGCAATTGAGTCCTTATACGTTCGATTTCCTTTACAAATGCAGTTTAAAATGTTTAAAGGAGTTTAATTAACTAAGTTTGCAAATCAGACCAAACATTAATAAAAGGGCCCCTTAAAAGTGATTGTTAAAAATGGCTAGGCTTATAAATAAAAGAGTGGGCTCTCTGAACAGCTCTTAGAAGTCTAAGGAAAGGTAAGGTTATAGATTTTCTATCTTTAATACTTTAAAAAGTAAATAACCCTTTTTGCTCAAAATGCTTTGAAATCCATCCTGCCTATAACACATTATCATTTTTTTTTTAAAATTCAGTCTTCAGTAAGAATTCACTGATGCTCCATGTGTCAGGTATTGTACTAGGTACAAGTGGTACATTCTGGCTCTTGTGGTCATCTGGTCAAGGAGAGAAAAATATGCCGACAAAGAAGAAAACAGGTGACAACCGACTGATGAAGGTGATACTGAAATTCACAGGAAGGCATCGTAACAGAAGTACTATTTGAACTAGATCTAATTTGGAATCTGCTCTTCAAGCTTTGTGAGATTCCCCTCCGGGCGTCACCCGCTGCTCTGAGTTTGCCCTACACACATATTTGTGCTTCTACAACCCTGTGAACCGGAAACTCAACTTTAAAAATCTGTTAGAATCATGTGTAAAGTAGAAGCTACTAAGATACGAGTGAACTTGCATTCACTCATGTGAAATGCAGGGCTTGCATTTTTATTAAAAATCTTTTTTATTTATTTATTTTTTAAGGTTTTTATTTATTTGACCCAGAGAGAGAGAGAGCAGAGGGAGAGGGAGAAGCAGGCTCCCCCTGATCATGGTGCTCTATCCTTGGGATCACGACCTGAGCCAAAGGCAGACGCTTCACTGACTGAGCCACCCTGGTGCCCCCCCCTTTTAAAGTAAGCTCTATGCCCAACAGGGGGGCTCGAACTCATGACCCTCAGATCAAGAGTCTCATGCGCTACTGACTGAGCCAGGCTGGCATCGCCACAGAGCCCTCTTTAAAGGATTTATTCTATGAATGCTGTGGCATCTCTGCTGCTCAGAATTCTGTTTTCTTTGTGAGCTGGGTTCTCCATTCCCTACCCCATTACAGTGAGGTTACCAGACAGACCTCTGGACAAGCATCCTACTACCAGAAATAGGTTTCTGACTGACCAATTTCTTTTTTTTCTTTTTTAAAAGATTTTTATTTATTTATTTGACAGAGAGAAATCACAAGTAGACGGAGAGGCAGGCAGAGAGAGAGAGAGAGGGAAGCAGGCTCCCTGCTGAGCAGAGAGCCCGATGCGGGACTCGATCCCAGGACCCTGAGATCATGACCTGAGCCGAAGGCAGCGGCTTAACCCACTGAGCCACCCAGGCGCCCATGACTGACCAATTTCAATGCAGAATGAAAGGAGCTTCATTTCTTTCTTTTTAAAAAAAAATTTTTATTAACATATAATGTATTATTAGCCCCAGGGGTACAGGTCTGTGAATTGCCAGGTTTACACACTTCACAGCACTCACCATAGCACATACCCTCCCCAATGTCCATAACCCAACCACTCTCTCCCTCCAGCAACCCTCAGTTTGTTTTGTGAGATTAAGAGCCTGTTACAGTTGGTCTCCCTCCTGATCCCATCTTGTTTCATTTTTTCCTTCCCTACCCCCCAAAACCCCCACATTGCCTTTCAACTTCCTCATATCAGGTAGATCACATGGTAACTTTCTTTCTCTGATTGACTTATTTCGGAAAGGAGCTTCATTTCTACAATTAAGTCCAAATGGCAAGGTTGCCATTCTCATGAGAAAATATATTATTGTTATGTTTTATGGGTTGAATTGTGTCTATCCCCTGCCTCCCAAATTCTTACACTAAAGTCCTACCCAGTACCTCTTGACTTTATTTGGAAAGAGGGCTGTTGCAGACATAATTAGTTAAGATGAATTCACACTAGAGCAGGGTGGGCCCCTCATCCAACAACAGGACTGGTGTCTTTATTAAAAGGGAAAAGGGGGATAGACACAGAGGAAAATGCCACGTGAAGATGGGTGTGATGTTGCCACAAGCCAAGGAACCACCCAAAGTTAGGACAGAGGCCTGGAACAGATCCTTGCCTAGAGCCTTGGCGGGGAGTCTGGGCCTGCCAATGCCTTGATCTCCCTCTTCCAGCCTCCCGAGCTGCGAGTCAGTGAATTTCGGTTGCGAGGCCTACCTGACTGCATTACTTCGTTACCACAGCCCCACCAAAATAACACGTTCAGTCAAGAGAGCAGGAGAAAAAGCAAGGTTGGGAATATCCCATCAAATTCTACCACAGACCAACTCACATTTCACTTCCAACTTTTTATTAACCTGGAATTAGACTCCAAGTGAAACAAGAATAGGGATGCCTGGGTGGCTCAGTTGCTTAAGTGGCTGCCTTCGGCTCAGGTCATGATCTCAGGGTCCTGGAATCGAGTCAAACATCGGGCTCCCTGCTCAGCAAGGAGCCTGCTTCTCCCTCTGCCTGCTATCCCCCTGCTTAAGCTCTCTCTTTATCTTGACAAGTAAATAAAATAAATGAAAACAACAAAAAACCCCAAGAAGGATGCCAGTCAACAGGCTGCTACCCTTGGCACCCACCAATGAAGAGTTTTAAGCTGCTCTGGGGTCTGGCTGCCTCCCATTGGTCCAAACCATGATTCTCTCTCTCTCTTTTTTTTTTTTAACCTCAAAAATTAGAGCAATTACAGCCACAACAATGACATAAACTAATACGCTGTTTGCTGTGGATCATCTTCCACACAGCCTAGAATAAGCTCTTTTCTCTCACTTAATACTTCACCATTGGACTCTCTCCATGGTGCCTACTCCACCTATATAAAATAAGGCTGACGAATCTTTTCCCACTCAGTTATGTTGTTTTTCTTCCTATGGATGTAATGTAACTAACTACTCAGTGAACTAATGAAATGTTCTTAAGATGTCAGACATGTAGTTTTTCAAAGGTGCCAGAGCCGTGATTCTTCTGAGCTTTCAGGAGGTGACTGGCAGACAAAGACCATGGTGATCCCGCTCCCCAGTGGGTCACGGCCTTATGTAATCGCCCCCAGCCCCCTTTCAGGGAAGATGGAATCTGTTACGTGCTTCTAACAATGTATGGCAAAGGCAAGGGGTAGTCGCTCTTGGGGTTGTGTGTTTCCCCAGCATCTGAATATACGAAACCTTTTATTAGTGCAGAAGCAATTACTCTTAATTTACATGAGAAAATATCTGAGCATTCCTACACCGAAAAAAATAACCTCTTTAGGCTTCCTGACACTTCAGGACACATCTTGCTAAGGGATGCACAAAATAAACGGAGGTGAGCACAGGTGCTCCCGCGGGTCAGAGCCCTGGAGGCTTGAGGCCCAGATGCAGGAGGGGCAGTGTGGAGGTCACGGGCAGGGGCTGGGTGGGACCGCTTTCACTGCCTGGGGTGCCTGCTGCCTCGAAAAAGGCAAAACACTCTTTAGAGAGAGAGAGAGAGAACGAGAATGTATAAAATTGTAAATTCTCCTAAGATCTTTGGCTGAGAAAACACAGGTATTCAAGCCCATTTTTTGCTAAACGCAAAGTGATGTCATGCGAACTTCTGACAAGTGGGAGATACTTGTACCTTCATTAGATAATACTGTCTCACAGTAGACCAAAACGAGGGGTTCTTGCTGGTCCTGAAGAAATCAACCTCGTGTCTGAGGGGCCCCCATGGTTGGGACCACGGGAGTCTGCGGCTGCGAGTGGACCCCGTCTGAGGGATGGTGAGAGAACCCGAGCTCCAGAAAGAGCTGCCACCTGCCAACACCGCACGCTACCTGGAGAGACCCCAGGCAGGGGACCCAGCTAAGCTGTGCCCAGACTCCTGACCCAAAGTGACGGGGAGATACCAAGGCGAGCTGTTTTAAGCCACTTTTCATGGTAATTTGTTACGCAACAGTGAACAAGGAGACAGGGAAGATGTCCTTTGAGGGACTGACGAGAAAGAAGGAATCTCTAATTAGAAAAGCTCAGTAAGGCACATGTTTTGAATATAATTTCTGGGATTTGTCTAAACCCTTAAAACTCATCAATGAACCCTCAAGATGTTCTCGGATACCGCGTTATGAACCTTTCTTTTTGTCTACTCAGTAAAACTCACTGCAAAACTTGCTAATGCGTGGGAAACTCACAAGGTCACAGGACGTAAGCATCACTTGCCGGCCCGTTTCTGCAGTTTAAAATGTGACTCTAAATAATTGTCGCTTCATGCTTAACCTGTAAGATAGAGTCGTCGTTTTAATATCGTATCATCTTCAACTTGCTTAGAGACAGAAAAGCACAGCTTTGAAGAAAACGCGATTTCTTATTTTTTTAGGAGAAAGTCTTCAATCTGCCTCTTCTAGCTATCATAGGAACCAAAAAAGTAAGTAAAAATAAACAAGTCTCTCTCAATCTCTCTCTCTCTCTCTCTCTTTTTTTTTTTAAAAGGCACAGCTGATATGAGCCTGGAAGTGTTTTAAGAGGACACTTTAGGAAGACAGGCTAGTTCATTTCCCCACACAAGAGAATTTATTCAGAACTAATACAATAACCCTGAAAGACATTGACTTTCTAATCCAAACACCTTTGGAGAGGTACACTAGAAAGGAAACTGAAGTGAAATTTTCAAAACCGGGACTGAAGTCCTGTTCTAGTACCCGCTAGCTGTGTGCCTGGGGAGAGGCTACTGTATTTCTCTGAGCCTGGGTTTTCCCAACCAAAAAACGAGTTGTTTTGAGAACTGAAAAAACAGTCATGAAAGAACCTTGCCTAGTGTCAGGCTTTAATAAGAAACAAAAACACCCCCCATGGGCCTCATGAAGGGAATTGGTTCAACTGCCCCAAAGAAGGGTAGGAGTCCTGGCCTGCGACAGGTTCATGAGGACAGTCACTCTCCTGCCCTCAGGTCTCTGGGAAAAGAGGTAAGCAGGACTGTCCCAGTGACGAAAGCAGGTAAGGTGGAGCTTCCCCGGGGACAGGACTCATCTTCCCAAGCCTGAGCAAGCTTGACAATGCAGACTTAGTCATGGACTTTGTCAGACAAAAGAAATAGGGAAGCCAACATAACCCCTAGCCAACGCACAAAACCCCCTAGAGCACAAGAGTATCTGTTCTCTGTTGTGACTCCCAGTGCTGACCAGGCGGTTATAATAGCTCGCCAGACAGAACATCCTTCTGTCTGGTGGCTGGGGGATCACATCCGTGGGAGAAAAAAAGGACACCATGTTGGGACAGCATTGTTACAGAAGGAAGACGCGTTGTGGGCACAAAATGGGCAGGAACGACATGGAATGGAACCCTCAATAGCAGGAAATAAACTGCCTATGGGCTTGTGTTCTCCCTGCCAGTCTTGGGACAGTGGGCCATGGGCAAGGCTGGTACGTCTCTGCGTGTGACGCGGAGGATGGACAGAGGCAGCAGGAATGACATCCAAAAAAGCAAACAGTGATGGCAGCACAGGCACCAGCCGAACAGAAGGGCATCCTGGGGAACCGGACATGCCCTACCGGTGTAGACAGGAGAAGAGGAGTCAGGATGGCCCAGGCTGTTGGCTTTGTGGCCTGGAGTCTAACCAAAGCAGCTACTGGCTTCATCTGCCTCTGCAGAAAGAGTGCGTACAACAGCACTGAGCAGTGGCCTTTGGAAAAAGGGAAAGATGCTCACGCCAGGAATTCGCTAGCGCCTGCCCAAGAAGAAAGGGTCAAGGAAATCAATGCTTTTCCAATATGGTGTCTCTGTTGTCCTAGGAAACCAAGGTTATCGCGTGGTTTGTGAATATGTCTGCGTACCCCTCTACCCTCCTCAGGAGACCAGTGACCTCCTCCTTCCAGGGATACTGCCCCCTGCATGCTAGACCCCAGGGAGCCAACATGATGCCAGGCACAGAGCACTGAGAGGACGTCTGCTGAATGGGAGACTCCCCTACTTCCTCCATGGTCTCACATTCACCAACACCTTCCATGATGAAGGCCAGGCTGGCTGAGACTGAATTCAAGCTCCGGCATTACTAGCTGCGGGACCTTGGGCAAGTCAATAGACCTCTGAGCGGATCATTTATAATAGCACCTACCTTACTGGGTGTGTTTGGGACTACAGGTAAAGGCTCAAACTAAACTTGGCATACAGCAAGCACTCCATGAAGTGTTAGTCTCAAGTTCTTATTATTTTTAAGACCACTTTTTAATTTGTTAGTAGATGTATTATTTCCCTCTGTCTCCCTTGCAAGGCTCCACATGGGAAAGGATTTGTATCTGTTTTTTTATTGAGAAATCCCAAGCACCATAACCTGTTCTAGGCACATGGTTGATCCCCCGAAAATATTTCTCTAAGGAACAGATGAACTTAAGTTCTTAGATCACAGAGGCCATGCCTTTCCCTATGTTCAACTATACACACATCCTGACGACATTCTGCCTTGTCTCAATGTAGAAGAAAGTTTTTTACTTTTTGTTGGAAATAATGGCTTCCATTTATAAAGTACTTTCACATCTATTTTCTCATTTGAGCATCCCAACAACCTTGTAATAAATCCCCACAGTGTCTACCGGAGCAGCACATACCCAGCAGCTCTGCAAAGTAACAGGACTTGAGGTCGATGATAATGATGGTGACGTCCCACACCATCTCACCTGTGCAAGGCCATTTATTACTTTATGAAGAGAAGCAAGCCTGCCTAATATTTTTGCATTGATTTACCTTGATGCTGTTATTCTACTGCAAAAAAAAAAAAAAAAAAAAAAAAGATACTTGTTTCTTATTTTTGGTCTCCCAAATGACTGTTTTAAAATATCTTTTTTTAATTTCCAGTGTAGAAAACTTGATTAAAAATTTTGATAAAAAACAAGAATATAAAGAAGAAAAATCAAAATTATCCTGGTACTTGGCTTTTTAGGAAGCACGGACAGCACAGTATTACTGTTTTGCAGAAAGAAGTGTAGTTAGCATGATTTCTTGGGTGTACTGGCCACACTGAATTCTGGGAGTCAAGAGCAGCCCACAGTCCAGGAGTCTCTGGGGGGCTCAGTCAGTTAAGCGTCTGCCTTTGGCTCAGGTCATGACCTCAGGGTCCCAGGATGGAGCCCTGCAGCAGGTTCTGTGCTCAGCGGGGAGTCTGCTTCTCCTTCTCCAGCTGTGTGTGTGTGCCCTCTCGCAAACAAACAAACAATCAAATAAAATCTTAAAAAAAAAAAAAAAAAAAAGAGCATCCCAGGCCCGAGGAGAGGAGGGCACTGGTGGGGGCTAAGGAGCCAGGGGCTTCTGAGGGAGGGCAGCTGAGGATGAAGATGAGTGCGTGTGGGTCCAGGTTCAAGTCGATCAGAAAGGAACAAAGCAGGGATCCCCCCAACCCTGAGGACTAGCAGCTCTTCATAAGGTCCCAGCCACATGGCTGGGGACACCAGGGCCCCAGGATCCTCACATCCGGGGACAGAGGCAGTCCAGGAACAGAACAGCTGCCCCATGGGATATTACTTTTCCTGCTGGGGCACGGGGTTGACACGCCCCTGACGCAATCCTTCCAGGTCAGGCTGGAGGGCAGTTGGCAGGATGGCGGAAACCGAGTCTAGGTCTGCTCAGGTCAACTGGCTGGAGGGGCAGCCACGTACGGCTCCGGAGTTTACCTTTGAAAAAGCTGGGCTCAAGCCCAGACGGGGTCAGGGCCTGCGGTTGCTCAAGGGTAAAGTGCAGACCCAACCCTCAAGAATCCTACCTGCCCTTAGCTGGTCCTGTTTCCTAACTGTACCTGCAGCAGGTCGGGCATAAGCCACGGGAGCCGCCTCACGGCAGCTTTGAGGGTCACGATGAGGTTGGACTTTTCCACACCGAGGCCTGTTGGAGGTTTCTGACCGGCTAGAGACCTGGGCCGAAACCAGAAGGTTCCCAGAAGCCGGAATCTGAAGGTCAGTTCTTTCAAAGGGCTTATCTGCGGGATGGCACAAGTGCCTGAAACTCACCGTCTACTCTTTAAACTCAAACCGGTCACCTATGCACACCTCATCCCGCATACCGTGTTCCGGACAACCAAGAGACCCCACGTGCTTTCATCAAGAAAATGACGCCATTCCAGGGGACTACGAACTGTTGCGATCTTCTAGCCTCGTTCCAATCGATATAAACCAGGACAAGAAAAAACAGGACCCTTGGTTATATAACCGGGAAGCATTATATAACAGAGGTCCTGATGCCACTTTAACCGTATCCATGCCAGCACCGACCGGAAGAGCACGTCCTTTCAGAAGTAACCCGAGCTGCCGAGAGTTGTGCAAACCATTTTTCAATATTGGTTTAAACTAATCCCACCTACTCACCATTGACAAAAGTCTCTGCTCTTCTAACCTTGTTCTCCTACAGCCCTGCATGAAGCAATCCCCCTGCAGGACGATGGTTTGTTAAAGTGACAGCGTACTGGCCGCACAAGAGACAGGAGGAAAGAAACCAGTGTCAATGTCTCTGGGAAGCTGGTCTCCGACGCCTGGCACGACCACGGTCACTTCGTAAGGGCTACAAATGCCACCTGTGCCATTTCAAAATGGCAGGACACTGGTCACTCGTGACGGGATGCATTTTGCACGGAGAGACTGCTGAAAGCCCCACGGCATTGCTTTGCTGGAGGACGCCAAGAAACAATAATAGTAACAGCAAAAAAAACACCACAAACCCCCACGCCCCCCATTCCTTTCATTGTGTGCTGCCAAGCAAAATGATCTCTCTTCTTGTCTCCTTTCTGTCTTACTAATAGAAATTACATTCCAGGGCACCCAACACAAAGGATGCTCGCGCAGCAATGTGCCTCGTGTAGGACATTCCTCCGAACCTTCAGGAGAGAGATTGATTTAAAGCCACCAAGATGCCGGGTAGGCACTGCCACCGCCGTAATGGATCTACCCGGCGTTCCATGCTTGTGATTTAAAGCAACTCCAGAAAGCTGCAGTCTATGGAGACATTAGTGGCTCTACTTCCCCCTGCAGAAGGACAGGAAAGTCACAGCGAGGCTAAAAGTGCTATCTGGCAGTGTCTGAGGTCCTGTAATAGCTGCTGATTTAATAAATTCAATAATCTGCAACACCCGGGGTGGGGGGTGGGGTGGTCAACCAAAGAGGCTGGGAACCAGACACAATCCCCCATTCACCTGAGGGTGCGGAATGGATTTCCCTTTCCATGATACACCATGAAACTAAATATCCATGGGACTTTTTAAAAAGTCATATAAACTTATTCTTTCAAATCCCCTTCCTGAAGGTCAACATGTTCCCCTGTTTTTCTTTTCCTTCTTCTTTTTTTTTTTTCTCTCTCTTAGTAAATACAGAATAGTCTGAAGACCTAAGTTAAAATTCTGTGCCCCAAAGAAAATTTTCCGAAGCCAGCACCACAGGCTGTGGAGTCCCTCTAAATCTTAAAGGGGCTGTGAGGTTTAAGACGCAAACTCCAGTCCTGACTTGGCTTTTAGCAGAATGACCTTGGATGGGTCACAGGATGCTTCCCAGGACAGCTCATCACCTGTCACGAGGAGCTGGAATAAATGAACCCTGAAGTCCTTTGTCTGTACAGCCTGTGATTCCAGGCCAGCTCCAGTTTTCTGGGAGGAACCACATCACCGTCAGCCGGGCCTGGAGAGTCGGGAGGAATGGAGTCGGAACTGCTCGCCCTCCTCCCCAACAGATCCCAGAGACCTGAGATTACCAGGTGGACAACCAAGATGCCCCTCTGATCACCAGATTCCCCCGCAAAGACCACCTATTAGCCACCAGTGTGACTTCAACAGGCACAACTGAACTTCCCCGACACGCCATGGTCACCTAGTAGAATCCTAGCCCAATTAGCATGGTACAGGGCTCGAGTACAAACGGTTAGTTCCTGGGGCTGCCAGAACAAGGAAGCTCGAACCAGGGGGACTTCCAACAACAGGGACTGCTATCTTAGGGCTCTGGAGGCTAGCGGTCTAAAAGCCAGATGTTGGCAGGACCATATTCTTCCCTCTGAAACCTGTACTTGGGATCCTTCCTCACCTCCTCCGGTGGCAGTCATCAATCCCGGGCCACTCTTGGCTTGCAGCTACACTGCTCCCATTGTCCCATGGAAGCTTTTCCCATGTGTGTCTGTGTCTCAATGTCCTATTCCTAATAAGGACACCAGTCCCATTGGATCAGGGCCCATGGATGGCCGCATCTTGGTTGTAAGATGCAAACTGATTATGACTGCAAAGACCCTATTTCTAAACTTAGGTCCCATTCCCCAGTACTAGGAGTGGGGAGGAGTGGGCTGGGAGAGGACTTCAGCATATCTTTTTTTCAGAGGAGGCACAATTCAACCCACAGTACTGGCTAACCACGTACTGCAAATTAACCAAAGAGCACAAATGTGTAAGGGGATGGCCGAAGTCCACTTTAGGTACAGCGGAAGGAAAAATGTAAGTAGAAAGGCATTATAGTTCTAGTGGTCACACGGGGAAAAGATACTGCTTTTCAATGTCTGGACAGGGGAGAGCAGGGGAGGAAAGCAGCGTTCTCAGCCCAACAGTGCCCTACACACCACGCTCCCAGAACATGCCCATGTTTCCCCTCTGGGCCCACAGAGTACCCACGACTTCCCTCACTGCTGAAATCCTCCAAACTATTTTTTTTTTAAAGGCTTATTTATTTATTTGTCAGAGAGAGAGAGAGAACACAAAAGCAGGCAGAGGCAAAGAGGGAAGCAGGCTCCCCGCTGAGCAAGGAGCCCGATGTGGGACTCGATCCCAGGGGATCATGACCTGAGCTGAAGGCAGTGGCTTAACTGACAGAGCCACTGGGCATCCAATCCTCTGAACTTTTTTTTTTTTTTTTTAAAGGTTATTTATTTATTTGTTTGAAAGACAGAGATCACAAGTAGGCAGAGAGGCCGGGAGAGAGAGGAGGCCGCCGAGCAGAGAGCCCAATGCGGGGCTGGATCCCAGGACCCTGAGATCATGACCTGAGCCAAAAGCAGAGGCTCTAACCCACTGAGCCACCCAGGCGCCCCCAATCCTCTGAACTCTTAAAGCTCAAGTTCCAGTTTCACCAGGGAGAAGCCAAGTCACATGCATCCCGCCTATAAGGCTGTTTTGTCTGTTTCTTGGTGACACCTGGACTATGGTCCTTTCTATCCTCTCTGCCTACCACTCCTGGGGAGCCGGGGTTATTTCTTACTCAATCACTGTACCCACAGCAGGTACTTGCAAATATTTGCTCAAGTAAACCATCAAGAAGATAAGAGGAGACTGGAAATAACTATCTCCTGTTTTGAAAACTTCACCATGGAGAAGAGACCTTTGGAACCAAGGGGCCCTTAGAACCTGTGGCCTATTGATTACCTCATTGAATTTCTGTAATCTCTACTCTTGGGCCCTATTTCTTGGAAATCATAAGGCCAAAAGATAGCTAATCACTCCAAGTAAAGAACAGGAGTACACCTGCGTGAGGGGCCTGGGCTGACACCACCGGCATCCGCCGCTCATGGGCCCCATCAGCCGCCATGACCTTGGCGCTTTCCATCAAGGGCTGACCCTCCCCAGCACTCAAGCATCTGGAACTGCAGCATGTTTGGCTGGAAGGGGTCTTAGAGATCACGGAAGGTAGAAAAATACCTCCCTCCCCAAAGATGTTGACATCCCAGACTCTAGAATGTGTGAAGATGTTAGGTTATAGGGCATGGGAGAACCCAGGTCCCAGATGGAGGTGGAGAACTTCTGGATTATCTGGGTGGGCCTAGTGTAGTCACAAAGGTCCTTATGAGTGAAAAGAGTGATTTCCGTGATCTATTCTTTTGCCTTTGAAGTTGGAAGAAAGGGCTCTGAACCAAGGAATGTGGGTGGCCTCTAGAAGCTGGAAAAGGTAAGGAAATGGATTCTCCCCAGAGCCTTCACCGAGGCATACCCTAAAATCCCTTGATTTTAGCCCCATTAGGCCCATTTTGGACTTCTGATCCTCACAACTACAAGATAATAAATCTGCATTGTTTTAGGCCACTAAGTTTGCAAAACTTCATTGTACTAGCCATGGGAAACCCCTACAGGGATCAGTTACTCCTTCAGCTGGGGGGCAGCTAAAGCTGCCCCGGCCCCCCTACCTGAAGCTCAAGTCATTTGTCTAAGGGTACACAGCTGAGGAGCAACAGAATTAACCCATGGCTGGGGACATGGCTGTGGGGTGAGCAGGCTTTGCCCTACAACACATCCCCTTCTCGGGTGTAGACACGAGGCCCCTGGCTCTCGGTGGAAAGGGAAGACACATCCCCAGCGGCTCATCTGTGAACTGTCCTTACTTCAAGGCTGGCCCCAGTCAAAGGCCGACTGAAACTCGTGGGCTGGAAGGAGCCTTTGAGAGTACAGGGGCTGACTCCTTTCCAAGTAAGGATTCTGGTGCCTTGGAGAGGGCCAGCCTCTTTCCAAGGGGTCACATGCGGTAACAGAAAGCTTAAGAAGCGGTGGCTCCTCGGAATCTGCCCTCAGTTTGCACGTGCTGGTTAGAAGCTGAGCCATCAGTGCCCCTACCCCCTAAGACTGAACATGCCCTGGCCCTGCGGACACCGGCAGCCACCGGTCTTCTGGTCTGGGGGCTTACCAGGCAGGCCTGAGTTCCAAGCCTTTGCAAAGTTCTGCTTTCTGAAAAATTACACCTTCTGCCTGCCAGACACGGCGCCCTGGCTCCTGGAGCTGGCCTAGGGCTATTCTCGCCAGGGAGACCGCAGCATTCATCAGCTCTCTTGGTGCGGACAGAAATTCTCCCTGACACTGAGAACCTCTCTCTCTAGCAGTTATCATTATCTGTCTGCAGCAGAAGACGGACTGCCCCTGGCCGAAGTTTCAGACCTCTTCTGACACAAAACCCCGCAAGGCACCAGAGAGCCTGCAGCCGTGCCCAGAGCACCTTCCTGTAAATATCCAGTTTTACCAAGAGCTTTCAGGTGACACAAGTGAAATTAATGCTGTGGGCACAGCAGGAGACAGAAGTTCCGCCCAAAGGTCTGTGCAGGGTACGCTCATGGCTCCGATGTCTATCGGTCCCTAAGGCTCTGATGACCTTAGCAGAGTCTCTCCTCTGCTGGGAAGTTCAGGAAGTGACGGTAAGGAGGTGATGTGGTTGTGCCTTTCTGCGTAGCCCAAATCTCTTTTCTCAGCTTCTTTTAGAATCGGGCAAGTCAAACCATGGTCGCTTGGTAGCATTTTTTTTTTTAATTCACCAGGCTCTGATCTCAGGATTTTCTATTTCGCTGGGAGCAAATTATGCATCTGCTTAAGCAGTATACCTAAAACCCACCCACCCGAAGGGAGTTCTACTTCCGGGAAAATGGTTACATGTACTTTTGCCTATTCTTCCCGCCGATGCGAGGAAAAACACTTAACATTAAATACAAGGCAAACACAAGAGGATTCTGAAAGGTGGAGAGAAGAAAACTGACTCACTAAGGGCAGTACAGAAAGGGCAAACTATAGACCAATATCCCTTTATGAATACAGGCATAAAAATCCTTAATAAAATATTAGCAAATATAATTCAGGAATATGTAAATGGAATTATATACCACGAGTAACGGGGGTTTATTTCAGGGATGCAAGGCTGGTTCAATATTTGAAAATCAGCATAATCCACCATTATCAACAGGCTACGGAAGATCGTTATCAACTGATGCAGAAAAAGCCTACGAAAAAGCCAACACCTAATCTTAATGATAAAAATGCTCGCCAAACTAGGAAAATAATTACTCAACTTATCAAAGAGCATCAACAAAAAATCCTACAGCGAACATTATGCTTAATGGAGAAAAGACTGAATGCTTTCTCCCTAGGGCTGGGAACAATTAAGGCTGTCTCCTCTCAACACTATTTAATAGTGCTGGAAATCCTAGCTGGTGCGATAAGGCAAGAAAATGAAATAAAAGACAAAGAGATCAAAGGGAAGAAATAAAGCTCGCTCTATTTGCAGACTGTCTACATAGAAAACCCCAAGAAAACTACCCAAAAAACTCTAAACCCTCCTAGAATTAATAAATGCATTCAGCAAGGGCTCAGGGTACAAGGTAATACAAAATCTACTTTATTACTATATGCTAACAATGAACGAGTAAATAAAAAATTTAAATGCCATTTACAATTGCTCAAGAAAAATGCATACACAAATAGGACCTGTATGCTGAAAACAACAACATCCCAAAGAAAGAAATCAAAGGAGATCTAAGTAATTAATGGAGAGGCTTATCATATTCACAGATTAGAAGACTAAATAAAGATATCATTTGTCCCCAGATTAATGCACAAGTTAAATGCAATTTCTATCAAAATCCCAGCAAGACTTTTTAGTGGCTACAAATGAGAGTATACGTACACGGCACTACAGTTTTGCAAGATGTTACCACTGGGAGAAACTGAGTAAAGGTACAACAGGATCCCTGTATTATTTCTTACAGCTGCATGTTAATCTACAATTATCTCGAAAGGTTAATTAAAAAACAAAAAGTGCTCTTTGTGGCATCATTCTCAGCAATCAGACTGTTGACATTCCAGAAAATGTTGACATCACTCCAAGCGACACACAATTATTTTGAAGGCCCCCCAGAGGAACCCTGCTGAGAAGTCATACCAGTGTAGAACTCAGTCTCCTTGCAAAGAAAAAGAAGAGGCTCCCATTGACAAGTGGGGAAATGGAAAGAAACTGGCTACCGTGCATATTATTTGTGTTGTGTACAGACCACGATCAAGAGCGTTACACTGTGCCTCTGTTACAAGATGACGTTTCAATATACTCCCTTCCCCAGCAATGTCATTACTCAGGAGAATGGGTCTCTTGTTGAAATCCAAAATTGCTTGGGCAAAAAATACATGCCTAGGGTTTGGATGAGGCCAGGTGCTGCTTGTTCAATATCTCAAGCCTGGAAAGATGAGTCAATTCTTGAAGGAAATGACACTGAACTTGCATGAAATTTGCCTGCTTGGATTCAGCAAGCCATACTAGTTAAAACAGGGTTTTCAGAAAATTTGGGAATGGTATCTAAGTCTCAGAAAGATGAACAGTTTAGCCGGCTAATAAGTAAGACCCCAGTTGTACCGCCGAAGAGTAAGATGCCAGAGGATTCTTCAGGCCTCTTTGTGATATTTTAAAGATGTGATAAGGGGTGCCTGGGTGGCCCAGTCAGTTAAGCATCCGACTCTTGATTTCGGCTCAGGTTGTGATCTCAGGGTCCTGAGATGGAGGTCCACGCCGGGATCTGCACTGAGCATGGAGCCTGCTTAAGGTTCTTTCTCTCCTCCCTCTGCCTCTTCCCACCCCTCACCCTTAAAAAAAAAAAAAAAAAAAAGAAAAAAGGAAAAAAAAAAGCAGTAAAAGCCCTGTATTGATTCGGGAATACTCCCCCCCAAAACAAATAAAACCCCAATCCTGACCCCTCCTCCAAGCAGTGTTTTCTTCTCATATTGGGCAGAACTGCCAAAGCCCTAGAAAGAGTTAGTAAAGCAGGACCTTGACAACTCGATTCCTTTACCCTGCTTTGTAACTCTTTGTAGCACCTGTAACTGTCTGACATCACTTCACATCACCTCACATCCGGCTGTCTATTTGTCTGTCCTGTCAGTCCGCCTTGCTTCTTCCACCGAAATGGAAGTTCCACACAAGCAGCGTTTCCATCTTGGTCTCACCCTAACACATCAGAAGTTCTAGAAAGAAATACCGAATTAACATGGGGGAACTCAATCATGTGCCTTCCCCCGAATCCTTTCCCCTCTAAGGAGGTGCCCTTCAGCAGTATCCAGCAGTAGGGATTCTGACTCCAGTGCTGATGAACCTCTAGTCTCCAGCTCTGTTCTACAGACCCTTGACAACCAAGCCCCATCCTTCCACCTTCCTAGCACCACAGAACTCAACCTTGACAATCATTCCCAGGGGTCACTTTCAAGGTAGGGGGCCGGAACTTCCCTTTGAGGGATGTGGCTTCAGGCCGTATCGACAGTCGCTCTGTTTACCTGGTCCTTATAGCGAGACCCTGTCCCTTAATCCCAGCCCTGTTTCTTGATTGGGTCAATTTGATCCATCTCTAATTTAATTTGCACGCAGACCCTGGGGATGTATGGAACTAATCTGATAATCTTTAAATTATTATGTTTTCCAAGTATGTCTCAGCTGCCAATATCATATAGGGGGGACTTTAATGTGAAATAATAACTTTGATTGTCAGTGGCTTCTAACTTCTTACCATAGTCCTCATTATTACAGTGCTGGGAAAGGTCAAGTGTTCAGCAGCCTGGGGGACACACACTCATCGTCACCAGCCCTACAGTGGCTTTAGTGGTCAGCTGGGCAGCTCCCTCAGTTACACGCAGAACCGCAGCCCGTTTTATTTTTGTTTGTTTTATTCAGATACAGCCCCATGACCTCACGCACAGTGGATGTTCCAGTAAGTGGCTGTAGAGTGAGTAAATAAACCAAAATTTTGGGTCTTTTAGGTTAGATTAAAGAGGGATGCCTGAGCTTAAAATCTGATAATGGAGATCAGGACCACAGCATTTACTCAACTGTCTTCAGAGTGTGCAGGAAATATATCAATTTCTTAAATGGTTTGGAGGGGCAGTTATAAATTAAAACTCTTGCTATTGGAAGAATTCTAGCTTACTACCCTTGCTGCCACGGGAATGACAAAAAGACAACATAATTACAGACTGTCTGTAATTAATATACACTCAGCTATAGCAAAAACGAAAATTTAAAATGAACACTTATATACTAAAAAAGAGACTGCAAGTGATCAGCTGGGGAAAGAGGCAGAAATCTATGAATGAGATGGTGTTAAACCGTCAGACGTAACTCCCTCCGGTTTCCCCTTCCCCGAGAATGTTTCCAGCCGGGCCCTGTGAATGTTTCCTGTCAAGCCAGCGGAACCAGAAAGTTCAATTGGTATCTCCAAGCAGGCAAGCTTCCTAGTTGTAAATAACCAGCAGCTTTGTGGGAATCACTCAGGAGGCTCCCATCTCTTCTCTGGGATTATTTCAGTCCATCCATCTTCCTTTGTCCCTCAGACTTCTTGAGGGTAGAGGAAGGATGGGGAGGAGAGTTTTTTACATCTTTCTCACTTAGAATTCAAGAAGAATACTTTGGAGTCACACTCCTCTTTTCCAGGCCAGAAAACCGGGTGGCCATTTTCTACCATGCCTACAACACAGGCATGAGACCCGAGGGGAAAAAGCTGGAGTCATACGTGAAATGGACACAGGTACAAGTAAGTGCTTACTGCAAAGATGTGGATGCTTTGCAGACCACACTGCGTCCTCTGGAGCAGGTTCATGAAGTCCAAGTCCAGTGGTAACATGGACGCCTCGTGCCCCCGGTCGTCATTCATTTGATTTATGGTCATGGCAACAGTGATGATCATGACAATGATACTAACTAGAAACTGTCAATTACTGAAAACCCATCATGTCCTAAGCACTTTATATATGTTATTTCTGTTGCTCGACAGCCTTCAACATTGGTATTCCTATTCCCATTTTACAGAGGAGGAAACTGAGGTCCAGAGAGGTTCATGTGGCTCATAAATTCTGGAGCCAAGACAATCTGAACCCATGTCCAGAGGACCAGCTGACCTCCAAAATAATCCTGTCCATGAAACTATGTTCTCTCTTCTGTTCATCTAGGAACATCTGGTCAAGCCGGACTCTGCGTGGTGCAGACACGATGCTTTCCTAAGTCAAGGCCAAGTCTGAGGCTTCCTGTGGAACCTGGCATGAGCCCACCTTAGTAACACTGGGGAGGAAAGAGGGACCAGGGAAACCACGCTGGCCCCCAGAGTAGGTGCCAAGCCTTTTCCTGGGTACCCTGGATTCTTGACAAACATCCATCTCTCTCCAAACTAAACTAGCCCTATTCACAGAACTGACTGGCTGGCCCCTGGATCATTATCTGTTTGGAAAAATGGGGTGAAATAAGAAAAAAATTCAACAGGAAAACAAATGAGCTGAGGGCACAAGCAGGAGATAGACACAAAAAGAAATGCAAGTGGCTTTCGACCTCACCCAACAGAGGAAATGAGTAACAACAAAAAAGTCACTTTGCAACACTGCAGAATGTATACTTCCAAGGGTGCATCCAGACAGTAAAATACTCTGGAGCCCATAAAAAATACAGCTCTGTCCTTTTTACAGCATAACAGCGATGGCACACCCCCATCTACAGAGGCATGCGCACACACGCGGGTGTGTAAAGGCACCAGTCATCAAACGCTCAAGACCCCACTCCTGTTGGGTACCTTTGAGGACGGGGTGCTGGGGAGCTGTATTTCCTCAACGGGAGAATGATTTACTTACTTTTCATTATACAGTAGTCCCTCCCTCTGATTTACCTATGGTTTCAGTTCCTCACACGAGTCAACTGTGGTCCCAGAGCAGGTGACCTCTCTGACGTACAACCCGAAGGTCAAGAGAAGCCTCACGCCGTGTCAGTTCCTCTCATCACGTAAGCATTTTACCCTCACACCTCACTTCACGAGGGTGAGCGCGGTAAGATATTTCGAGAAAGGGAGACCACAGTCACGTAACTTTTGTGACAGCACAGTGTTATAATTGTCCTACTTTATTACTGTTGTGGTTAATCTTACTGTGCCTAATCTGTAAGTTAGGCTTTATCATGGGCATGTATGCAGAAGACAAACCAGTGTCTACAGGGTGTGGCGTCATCTGTAGTTTCAGGCATCTCTTGGGCGTCTTAGAACAGACCCTCAGCAGCTAAGAGGGGACTACTGTAGATCTTTATGTACTTTATGATTTAAACAAACAAACACACAAACAAACAACATACTGAAAAGAAAGGGAAAAAGAAGCCTGAATGGTGTGGTGGGCAGGCCCTTGCTTGGGTCACTGCAGGTGGGACCCTGGCTCCCCGGGTCCTGACTCTCAGCCCTGAACTCTTTCCGCTGAGCAGCGTCTTACGGACCACGGACTGTTGGACTTTCTGCGCCTCACTCAGGATTTGCCACCAACGATCACTCTCAGAGGAACTGCACCCATCTCCCTGGCTCTGTGATTTTGTTACTTAGCACTACCTCGGACTGAACCCCAGTGTTCCGATTAGTGTCATCCCCCCTGTCCTGGACACTGCCATCTTTGGAGTGACAAGGAGGGGAAGACACGTGGCTAGGCCACACAGAACTTTCCCTGTGACAATCTGCCTATGGTGAAACCATCACATAACTCTTCGGTGCCTTATGGCTTGACGTCCAACCCAAACATTTAGACGGATTCTAGGTTTCTGTGGAGAAAGTTCTCATCAAGATGAAGACCTCATCATGTGCACAAATATCACTATGTGGGTTATTCCCAGGACATGTTCCACCCGGGGCCAACATCTCCCTAGCCACCTCCCTGTTCACTACCTCCCACTCTCCCAAGAAGCAGCCACTGTGAGCTCACAGAAATGCAAGCCCAGCCCACCACAGTGGCTGGAGCAGACAGCCTTGGGCTCTGCATTCTGGAATCAGATGGAACAAGCAACACGGCTTCCTGCTTTCCCGCTGTAGGATGTCAGGGGATACGCTCTGCCTTCCAACCTTGGCTTCCTTATCTGTAAAGCAGAGACATCAGTACCGAAGGAAAGAACCAATAAGTCTGGCTGGTTCTGTGGATACAGCAACTAGAGTTAATCATTCATACCACGGACTCCTTTCATTCCGCTGACTGTAAGTCACTTTCTTCAGAATGCCAGGCTCTTGCCCTCAGAGTGGACACCGGGAGACAGGACAGAGCAAGAAGCAGAGAGAAGGCCCAGGTGCTGCCCATGCTCTTAGGCAGCCTTCTGCCTCCCAGTCCTGCTGACTCCCGCCAACATGCCCAGCCCCAGGGGTCCTTGGAGACCCTCAGTTCTACCTCTAGGAGGTTTCTCCTTATCGCAATTTTTTCTTAAACTCGTAGCTTTCTGTTAGCTGCAACCAAAAGAAGCCTAAAATATTCCTAATCCCAACTTCCTAAATTTCAATCAGCACTGGTGGATGGCCTGCAGGTGGCACTTTCCATTCTGAGACAAAGACCTATTTAAAAAATGCTGAATTTGTGGCATCACCTTTATTTTGCCTGATTGCATTACTCAAACAGAAAGAGCTATGAATAATAATAATAATAATAAAGACACCATTACAGTAAAATATTTGACACTCACAAGATTAAAAGCTGAATACAACAATCTCCTTGTAATCATCTCGGGATGTGCAGCACTTAATCAACAATTACACCAGGGAAATGCCCACGAACAGGGGCTTAAGGACCAGGAAAAAGCAAAGGAGAAAGTCCGGAAATCAATGCCAGGGGAGAGAGGACTGTATCCAGCCTAAGTACTTGCATGAGTTCTACATTTTCCCATCAATGCTACACATAAAAAAGAACAAAAACAATCCAAGAACGCATACCCTGCACCAAAACACTCAAGCAAAGGAGCTATTTTAAAAAACCATCTCAAGTCTTTATACAACGGTGGCCCGGTCCATTAATCAGGGTGCTTGTGTAAAGATGGAATTTACAGGGGCGCCTGGGTGCCTCAGTGGGTTAAGCTGCTGCCTTCGGCTCAGGTCATGATCTCAGAGTCCTGGGATCGAGTCCGGCATCGGGCTCTCTGCTCAGCGGGGAGCCTGCTTCCCTCTCTCTCTCTCTGCCTGCCTCTCTGCCTACTTGTGATTTCTCTCTGTCAAATAAATAAATAAAATCTTAAAAAAAAAAAAAAAAAAGATGGAATTTACACTTTCTGTACCTGAAGGGTTTCTCTAACCAGTCTCGCCCCCTTGGTGGGAGAAGGAAGCAAAGGGGCCCCAGCGGAAAAGGACCCGGTGGGGCCACAGGGCCGGGTGACATCAGCTCCGGGGAGGAGACAAATCCTCCCTCTTGGCACGTTAGGGGCTCACATCCCGAGGAGGCTGCTAAGTGACCGTGAGGGGGTGCATATGCACTTTCTTATCTAGAACTTTCAAGAAAAAAGCAAAGCAGAGATGCCAGGTCAAAATATGTCATGCCCCAGAGGAAGCATCTGAGTAGCCCTGGGAGATGAGTGGCCATTGACAATGCCCGTGATCTCCCGAAGGTCTAAGTCAGATTCTACAATGCGGGTTTTCTTCTGAATGTTCTTTTTAAAGCGCTGATTCTTCATTCAGGACACATACAATGCAGGCAGCACAAATACCCACACTGTATTATAAATAGCCTCCTTTAAGGAGGGCTGGGAGTACAGCAACATTTTTTAACCCAGATACACTTCTGACAACCTGTGTATGTTCTTCCACAACCTCTCCGTGCCAGCCCCGTCGTGTTATGAGGACACCTCCTCGATGGCTGCAGCCGGAGACGATGGGGCCATGTGAGGACTTCATGAACACACAGTAATGCTGCCCTTTTCTTTTCCAAGGGAAGGTTTATTTTCCTTCTTTGCCAGGTAAATACAGAAAATCTGATATCATGAAATACGACTGAACGAGCAAATGATCAATGTCAACCACAATAACAGTGCTTCAAAAAATTACCTCAACAGCCCTATTTTTGCCATTTTCCATGACCCGCGGAGGTAAGGGAGCATCACAAATAGGCACCTGGTAACTGGGAGGGAAGGTTCTAAACACAGCCCAGCCCGCGTGGCCTGAGCCAGCGGCGTCACGTGAGCGCCCTCTCCGGGACGCACCAGTTCACATAAGGGCTCCCGAAGCTCCAGCTCGCAGGAGAATGAAAACAATAAAAAGCTATATTTGGTCCTGGCTGCACAAGAAAATCTCTGCACTGATGCTAACAGAGATGCTCAGAAGAAAGAGTTACAACTACTCCTCCCAAACCCAACTCGGAGTCAACTAGTAGAGACATGCAGTTAATCTTAACGCGAGGTATCCAGAAATGCTTTTTATACAGAATCGAGGCAACAATCAGCCTGAGAAACCAAGCGAGATGAAATCGAGCCTCTGCAAAAGACGAGATGTTTTCTTAGACATAAAAATACATTACACTGGGGCGCCTGCGTGGCTCAGTTGGTTGGACAGGTCATGATCCCGGAGTCCGGGGATCGAGTCCCACATCGGGCTCCCAGCTCCACGGGGAGCCTGTTTCTCTCTCTGACCTTCTCCTCGCTCATGCTCTCTCTCACTGTCTCTCTCTCAAATAAATAAATAAATAATCTTAAAAAAAATTATATATATATATATATTGCACTACTAGTGTCCTTTCTGGACCTTAAACTTGACATTACGATACAAATGCAACCCAAGGTGAGTTCCCTAGGTAATCCAGGAGTCCTCTGATTACTTCCCCTTTTCTAATCCATACCTAGAGATGTCATCTATAGGTAGGCAGAGAGACAACACAGGAATCTGCCTATGGCCAAGTATGTTCAGAGGTCACCTGCCAACTGTCATGCAAACCTTACGAAGTGTGAAGGGTATGAAAAGGCAAAGCTATTAGACTCTTTTTTTAGGTCCGCTCTCTGATTTCCCACAGGCTCTGGGCATGTGCTAATACGTAAGCTGACATAAACAGACAAAAGGAAATTTGCCCTTCAGGATAAGACATGTATAAGAATTTTACTTCAAAGCAGACTGTAAAGAAAACCTACTTACCTCGTCTTCTTATGGCAGCAAGAATGAAGATTTCCCAGCCTCCGCTTTCTTCTTACGATCAGAGAGTGGGGAAGCACACAGGGAGCGGAGATCAGGGTATATGGTATCTCCTTTATCCTTCATACATATACAAAAATGTACCTGAATGGTTTCTGGAGAAGGCTTTCAGCGTAGATGGTCAAAGGTTGGAGGCAGAGAGGCGTGGAGCCGAATCATCTACATCCGACTTCCTGACTTCATTTGGTACCTTATGTGTTCATTTCCTTCATCTCCTATAAACCAAGCACCTACTACTGCACATGCCATGGACTGTTCTAAATGCTGGGCTTATAGCAAAGAATGGGAAAGGGGAAGGCCCTGCCTTTCACTGCTGACACTCCCGGGGTGTGATAAAAAGACAGAAAATAACAAAAACGTATAGTATCAGGTAGTGGACATGCTATGGAATCCACAGCAGGCATCGCTGAAATGGTTCTTACAGAAGAGCGAACAGAAGCTTCATGTCACAAGCTAGCTTCAGGAGCAGAGCAAAGATGGATCACCTAAGTTTTGGGCCTTCTCTGTTTTCATGCAGTAAAGGAATACTAAAAAACACTAATAAAGGCAAAGAAAAAAAATCAAGTGTAACGAACACATCCAATTTTCCAGAAGCATCTGCAGAAGACCCATCGGTGGGCACCAAGCAGAGCTCCTCCTGCTTTCCATCCTTATGAAGCCATGTTGACCCTCCTGACCAAGAGCTGACCATCCTCTCTCACCCCAAAACTTGAAATATACAGAAAGTGTGTCTGGGCACAAAAATACTCAAGGGCAAGAAATGTTTTCTTTGTTTGACAGCAAAAAACATTTACTCTTGGTTTCTCATTTCAAAATTTCTTGGCCTTTTAGTCCTTCAAAAAGGCACTGGAAGGAATAGATGGAAAGAAACAGGTACTTAGTTTCTCCTGTCTCTTTCTCTTTAACTGGACTTTTTTTTTTTTTTAAAGATTTTATTTATTTATTTGATGGAGAGATCACAAGTAGGCAGAGAGGCAGGCAGAGAGAGAGAGGGGAAGCAGGCTCCCTGCTGAGCAGAGAGCCCGATGTAGGGCTCGATCCCAGGACCCTGGGATCATGACCTGAGCTGAAGGCAGAGGCTTAACCCATTGAGCCACCCAGGTGCCCCTAACTGGACGTTTCTTGCTATATGCCCTGCCCCACCTGTGCAATAAAGAAGGCTAGACCATTCACCAGGACCCTCCGTTGGAAAAACGGTTCAGCGTGAAAGACATTTCCAGATAAAAGAGACACAAAAGTATGCTTCAAAATTCCCATCTCTCTTTATTTCTCCAAAACATTGGAGCTTTTCCCTGTGTGTGCTCTTGTCAAATAACAAACTCCTGAGGACATCAGCAGGGAAAGGTGGGCCCCACAAGACACACGGCAAGCAGGAGGGGCCCAGAACCCCACCTGCCCGACCCCACACACCCCGCTGGCTGGAAGCCCACAAGATGCTCCTGGAGCGCCATGCGAGGCTCCTGGAAAACCGACTGCTTTCACCTGTTGAGGAACAGACTGAAGTATGAAATCTACTCCACCCCTAGGAATAAAATTAAAACTTCCTTAACTATAGAAATCACTTTGATTTGAAGTCAAATGAAAAGGCAAAAACTTCAATTAAGTAAATCTCAAGAGCCAATGATCCAGGAAACGGGTGAATTTTTTAAAAAGCCATTCTAATGGTTTAACAGCTTATTCAAGTGGTCTACTTTAAAATGCCAGGAATTCAACCTCTTGATTTAAGAGCTCTGGAATTCAAGTGCTTCAAATTGAGAAAATAATACACAAGTAAATGGTCATAATTTCTTCTTTGTGCATCCTGGCATCATACGCTCCCGCTCTGAGGCTCTTGGGCACAGTTACCTTCCGGGAGTGGCCTGGACCGGCCTGGACCGCTCTCACGGGAAAGCGGGAGCAAGTACAAACACCGCCGTACTTGAATCCTGAACATCATTCCTCAGTGGGAATTATAAAGCTCTTGCCTTAAAATTACAAACAAGGGATAAAATAAATATTTCAGGGGCTCATTCAAACGAGCCTCTGGAGAGCCTGGACTCCACAGATAGGGCTGTACTCTCAAAAGCCTGCCAACAATGGAGAGGAATGTTCTAAACATTCCTGTGGACCCACATGGTCTGTTTAATAGGACACCTGGAGCCGCCAAGGCCCCGGGGCTGTCCTAGCTCTTCTCCGCCCTCCTCTGCCAAGCCCCTTTCCCCTTTCATCTTGTTCACGCCGCCACCGAGCTCCTCCGCTGAGTGGCTCCTGGAAGCGTGGCTGCCAGGTAAGGGCAATTTATTTACAAGCATCACAGCCTTGGAAATGCTGGGAGGATGACTCAACAAGGCAGGCCGACTCTGCCATCCTCCCAATTCCCCTGCACGGTGGAACTACCCAAACAGATGTTGAAACAATAATGTCCCAGTGTTTCATGCAGATACAGTCGTCTGCGAGGGGGATAATTGCTACACCATTCATCGGAAAGCATTCACAGCAAGTACCTACTATCCACCAGGGACGGTGGCTGCCCCGCTCGTCAGATGTCTAGGAGAGACAGACACAAACGCAGTGACCGAAGGGACACTACACGCGACCCTGTGGCATCCGGGACCGCCACGGGAACTTGGAGAAAATCCCCTGGCCCCGGAGAAGGAGCAAACTCAGAAGGCAGCAAACAAGAGCCCACAGGCTAAACTTGTTTCCGCTGGGGAGGCCTATAAGCCAACAACGGTTTGTGTTACTTTTTTTTTTAATTACTGGAAAAAAAATTTAATGTCTTGTGACCCATGTGTATTACATGAAATTCAAATTTTAGTGTCCATAAACAAAAAAGCTCTCACTCGAGTTTGCCAAGTGACATTGATGGAACAATTTTGAGAGCAGCCACAGAAACTTCTCTCAGTCATCCCAGAAAACAGCCCTTTGGGTACCTCCCAGACCAACTCCTGCATTTTCCAGAGGAGGACTGGACCTTACGACACCATGTGACTCGGCCGGGGCCACACGGAACGGCACGGTCGAGAAGAAAAGTCCCCAGACCAATACAGGTTCCATCCCGCTGACCAGGACAAAAAGCAAATATCTTTACTGAAGAGTACCAGAAGGGAAAAAGGATTAGGATTTGCCAGTGCTAGAAAGATGCTTCACCAAAACAGCCTCACCAGAGAACTCGATGCTCCCTCCTCATCCGGCTTCCAGTCCCTTTCCCACCACACCACGCACTTCCCAGAGGCCTCCTAGAGCCCCGCGGCCCCCGGGGGGAGCCCACACCATGGAGTGCATCCCTGGCTACCAGCTCTCCCTCACAAAACCATCCCTCCACCCGTGACCCTCTCTGGAGTCTGATCCCAGGTTCCTCACTCAAGTGCCTCTGGCCTCCAAGCCTTCCAAGACCTATGAGAGAACAGGACACCTGAAAACTGAAATTCATGCCAAAAGCACATCGAAATTTGGCATAAAGCCTCGCTTAAATGTTTATGATAACGTCAACTAGTCAAGAGCAAATCAACTCGACTCTTACATATAATGATATTCCAAGTGGGAGGTGGTTGTACTTTGGTTAGTTTATTATGATATGGGGAATGGCGCCTCCAAATACTGAGTGCTTGGAGCTGACAAGAACTAACTTTCTTTTTAAGATTTTATTTATTTGAGAGAGAGCACAAGCAGGATAAAGGCCATTGGGAGAAGCAGACTCCCTGCTGACCAGGGAGCTCGGTGTGTGGCTCCATCCCGGGACTCCAGGATCGCGACCTGAGCCAAAGGCAGACACTTAACCAACTGAGCTACCCAGGTGCTCCTCAACTGCCCAGTCTTCTATGAAGTATTTCTTCAAGATTATTTATTTGAAAGAGAGAGACAGAGCAAAAGAGTTGGGGGAGGTGCAGAGGGAGAAGCAGACCCCCACCAACTGGGAAGCCAGATTCGGAGCTTGACCCCAGAGCAGAAGTCAGACACTTAACTGACTGAACCACACAGGTGGGTCAGTATTTCTTCATATTTATTTGTACTCTACTAGAACATGCTGTTTTAGATCAATAAAATCATTTCTATACACAAATAATGTACCTACACAATACCAATGATATATGATGAAAAATGCAAAGCAGTCCTAATACACGTCCCTGACCTCGAAGCATTAAGCAACAATAGGACAAAGGTCATAACTCTGAAGTTAAATGATCCAAAGATGCCAAGTAGATCTGCGAGAGACTAGCTAAAAATTCAGACAGTAAGGCTTGGCTGAAACAGTCGGGCAAAGTTCTTTGGAAGAACTGTGTCTCGAAAAACCACCATGTATTGAGAGTCTACTGGGTGTCATTTAACACACTTAGTCATTTAAATGATCACCTTTAATCCTTGTAACAACCTACAACGTAGTGATTCTTATCCAGGTTTAACAGAGGAGAAAACAGGTTCAGTAACCTGACAAAGGTTACTCAGCTAATAACTTGGCGACCCACAAGCCACAGGCAGGCCATCGAATTTAGGATTACATTTACTATGTGAGCTTCTCCAAGTGGGCATATGCTGCCCCACCCATGGTGTGTGAGGGTCAGGCTGCCAGGCCGAATGTCAGACGTTTGATCTGAGACTCAATTTTACAAGAACATGCAGGGATAGTTAAAAGGGAAAACAGATGAACAGATACACAGATACGGTATGAAATTGGAATCTAAAACTAACAGAGGGTTTCCACTAAGAGCATGGAAAACAGCAACGAAGGCACTGATGCAAAGTATGGGCAAGTTTAGGGCTGCGGAAACTGTCCCATCTACCTGGAGAGGGCAGTCACCTTGCAGGGACGGGCGACAAGGTCAGACAGAGCTTGGGAGGGGGTTGTCAAAGGCACTGAGTGTCTGGTGTTTTGTCTCTGTGCTGATCCTGGAGGACTGGGCCAGGGAGGAGGGCACTGCCTTGCGTTGCTCAGCCTGTGGCTACCACGATTCAGCTATAAATGGCTCCCCTGCTGCCCCAGGTTGTCAGGGCTCATCAAGGCATCATGTGAGACTGTCTGGGCCTGGGGGGACCAAAAATGGAGCGAGCGTGCGTTTGGAGGCGTCCTCTTGCCTTATTCACGGAAGGGTTCACGGGCATTGTGGATAAGGGCCTCCAGCAGGAACCTGGCATTCGCTTTAGGGCATGAAGTTTCTGGAAGAGCGAACCCAAGGGGCTCCCCAAGGAGAGCTGCTCAGGGCCGGTGTGTCTCTACGCTGCTTCAAGGCAGAGATTCACTTCAAGTTTTCATCACTCGATGAGGCCCGGTCTCTCCTGTTTGCCCTGAAATGCCGCCCACGCGGGAGATCAAATGGCTCCCTCCCACGAAACAGACTGGGTTGCAGGAATCTCAGTGGAGGGCACAGAAGAGACCAGATCTTGTTTCATTCCCGGAGTCATTTCCTCAGGTAAAAGCCTGGCCAGTGGGAGCTAATTCCTTTTGGGCTGGAGCACCAAGAAACATATGTCAAGTTACCTCAAGAGAACCAGGACGCAACACTGCTTCGCAAAGAAAGGAGCGTACAGACACGTTCATCTGGGTTCCTTCAGTCTCTGGCCTCCTCCCACTTTCAGGCTCTCTGGGCCCCTCTCACTGGCCAGCATTATCCTGTCTCTTGAGCCCCCAAGTTTCCTTCTTGAAACTTCCCAGGATTTCCTGATTCTGCTGCCATCACCCAGAACTCCAGCTGCGTCCCTCAGGAAATCCCTCCACCTCTCCATGTCCTCGTCTGTACACAGTACTTCTCCGGGGGGCTGGGGGGGGGGGTGCGAGAAGCCAAGGCGATGGGCCACACGGAGCCGTATCAGCACTCGGTGACGGGATGCAGGGGTGAGAAGATGTCAACGGGGGAGCAGTGGGAACTGGCACCCGGGCCAGCAGAGAGGGCGGCTGTGCAGGCCCAGCCCACTGCTGCCCCCAGCAAGGCAGTCCCAACACTGCCCCATCTCCCAATTATCATGAGAAGCCAGAAATCTAGATATTACATGAAATTTCCTGATTTCTGAGCACTGGCAATGAATTCAAATGTTCAAAATCACTCTGTCCGGGGAATAAAACTGTGTGCCAGATTCGCCTCTCCCGCCCCACCCCGGGGAGGGGGTCATCAGTCACCATTAGCTCAGCAGAGTGGGGTCATTATAAAACTATGCTTCTGAATCCTCCTTTCCTCTACGAGGCCTTCCCTGATGGCACCAGAAGAGCGGCGCGTCCTTCTCCTCTCCTCAGGCCCAGAGCCCTCAAGGCCACCTTCTCAGACCACCCCCTCCCTGTTCAGCCCAACACGGACCTTCTGCTGGTCCACTCCCCCCAACAATGCATTAGAGGCACTTAGCAGGCATCTGAAGGAGAGCTAAGTGCTTTAATGACACTCCTGTATTGATTGAGAGCTTTTCTATTCCTCGGCTTGGATTTCCCGAACACGGGGCATCTGTGGCAGTGCAAATGTCTCAGAGGCTAAGTTCCCAGAGGCCAGGGCCTGCTCCTCGGAGTTCTCCCGGGCACGCTGGGAGGGCGTGACTCGACTGCAGCAAAACCCCTCTGCCGACGAAGGCACAGACTGCTGAGGGCACAGGGCAGTGTTACAGGTCTTTTTGGAGAAATTCACAGTCCTGCCAACACTTCTGCTTCCACTGGCCATGAGCCTGTGCTGCCCCTTTGTGGACCCGTCAAGTGGAGCCCAAATTCCCACCTGTGTAGACTCAAGTCCAGCCCAAGGGAGATCAGGCCGTCCACGTTTCCAGCACATACAGGCTGCGAAAGGGGAGTCACGGCGGGTCCGCACTCATCCTCTCGCGCTCCTTCCTTCGTTCGCCGAGCACTGGTTCACCTGGTGTCAGATACGGAACGGCGTGCGGGAAATGGAGAGAAAAGTGATGTGCAGAAAGTCCTAGGAGGAAAGTCTGTTCCAACAGGCGAAGCAAGCCAGGGGCTGGGTGGGATGGCAACAAAGGATTCCATCCTGACAGAGCCGGAACCGAGAGGCGGACCCCGGCAGCACAGGCCGGTCTGGCTCCTGGGGAGCGGTGCAGAGATTGAACCAGAAGCCCCCGCTCCTCGTCCCATGTCCTTTTTTGTGTATAAACCATTCTCAACAGGATTCTAACTGGACTGCTAATGAGGCCCAGCACCCAGGCTCAGACGTCCCCCAGCTGTGACCTCCCCCCAAACCCTGCCCAAGGAGACCACTTGGCATGGCACTCAGCCGTGATCATCCATTAGTGCTTTCTGCACCCTTCCAGAACCATTCTCAAGTGGTTCTCGTGCTTTTTGGTGGTTTGTTTTAATGTCCCAGTGCACTTAAGGGACAAGACTTGAGTGACATGTCATGAGTGACAGAGGTTCACAAAGAGGCTGGAGGACAGAGTCAGAGGGGGTCTGAACATTCACCCAAGGCGTGCACCTATGTGTCCTTAACAAAAGGCCCAAGTGCAGCTGCCTGCTGGCCAGCAGGTAGAATTAGTGTGCTGGCACAGCCCTGGCCCTTCTGCCACCCACCCCCACACTGGCCCGTCTCCTAGGGGTGACTGTTGTCATTTTCAAAGGGGAGAAGGAGTGGTCCCTCATGGAACCACCGGCATAAAAAAGGCCTTTCACACAATGTGTCTCTGGTCCCCTCAAACGAGAATCAATGCATCAGTAAGACTGCGTCTCCGGTGATCAAAGCCGGTCTGTGTGGCCTCCACCTGGAGGGGCGGAGGCGGCTGAAGTCAGATGTGAGCAGATGCCTGGTGCATGGCTCAGCACGGAGGGGAGCAAGGCCAGGGGGTCACGGCTACTTCTTGGACCTCGTGATCTTACCACGTTCCACGAGGCCAAGACAAACAGGCTGTGTGTGGATCTATTTCTGTCACACAGCTGCACGCATAGGATTTATGAAGACGTCTGGTGCCTGGCTCCCAAGAGATTTGTGCACCAAGCCACTGCTCGACCAACCGTCCATCCTTCCCATTTCCTGCGGAGCCTGTTGTGTCCTCAAGTTCTGACCCCTTAGGACTCTGGTCCCAAGTTACAAGTTTTCTTTTCTTCTTCCCCGAACTCGTGAGAGTTGAAGCGTACTGTTATTGTGTCTGGCATCCACTGGCCTCCGTGCTCTATCATTGTACAGCCGGCCGCCTCTTCTTGGTGTTTGGCTTTATTGATTTCTATTTCTGACCTGCTCGGCACTGGCTCATTCATTATTCAGGGAAAATCTGGCTATGAGACCACAGTCTGATCTCCTGCCAACAGGAGCCTGAGCCGGGCGGGGGGTGGGGGGGACCCCTCTGTGAGCCTTCTTTTCGAAGAATCACAACCCCAACGAACGAGGCGTTTGATTTAGATTTCTCAAGTTATTCATGTAAGACCTGGTCACTCTGCAAAACATTATTTTCTGTGTGAGTGGCAGGTGAGCGTCGGAGGAAAAAAACATGGGAGTTAATGATTCGGAGGTCACAGATTTGACTAGTTCATAAACGAGTTATCTCTGAAAAGGGAAAATCTCGTCAGGTGGCAAATGAACCCACCTTAGCCCTCCACCCTGGAGGTACGTGGTGGGGGCCCCCATTACTCATGATCACCAGCTCTTCTGCTGACTCAGAGGGACACACAAGGACACACAGCCATTTACTGCTAGCGGCTGAGTCCCACCACCTTCCCACGCGGCCCCTGTGTGTTTGATGGGGAGGCTGACATTTTCAAGGTGTTGCAGTAAGATGTGGGGGACAAACTCATTTTGTTGTTTTATTGTTTGTTTTCTTCTTCACAGAGCACAGAAGTAAAGGAAGGTGTATTTAAACCGTAAGAAGAGAGGTTCAAATTAAAGAGTGGGAAGAAGTTCCTTCCAGAAATTCAGGCTAAAACATACTATTGGAGAAAGTAGTAAAATTATCCTCTAGAGAAATCTCGTAAGAACAGAACTAATTACCACCTGTAAGCACCAATTTGTGCATAATCCGATCCTGGGGGAGGAGGCTAGATGAGAAAAATCTCTCAAAATCCCCTCCGGGCTTCCCCACTAGGTTGAATTTTCACCATGAAAAGTTTGAAACACTTTGGCTGATCTCTGGTGGAGGTCCTGGTGGGAGGCGATGGCTGATCATAGTTCTACAGCCGATTTTAACCTCAGCATCACGCCAAGTGTGGAGTTCAGGCACTGTCGGGCGCTTTCCGAGGGGCGAGGGCACTTCCTCAGGACACACGAATGCAAAGATAATGGCATATGTACGTCTACCAAACCTCGCACGTGAGCTCCTAAATACCAGAGGAGAGGCTTCCTATCGGTTCCCCTACTGTATAAAAGCAAATGAGACATCATAAAGAATCGAACAGGAAATAACCATCTGTCTCCTGACTGGAGATTGGAGTCTGTGAAAACACACACACACACACACACACACACACACACACACGCCACGACACATGGGGCTCTGAGTCACATCACACAAGCGCTATGGGCCACCGCATGAGGCGGCAACAAGATGCTGGCGCAGTGGTTGTTTCCACGGCCTTTCTGCAGGAGTGACACTGGTGTCAAGGGGGGACACTGGGCCAGGGGCCTCTTGGCCCCTAACACTGTTTAGTTCAACTGGAACCGTTTCGATTTCATGTTTTGCCTTATTTTCACTTCACAGAAGGTTTTAGTTAAAGAAAAAAAAAAAAAAAAAAAGAAAGCCCAAACATACAAAAGGAAAAGGAGAGAGGGAAGTGAGAGGAAATCTTAGCGAGCACAAATGGAGCTCCAGCTTTGGGGGTTCTCCTGCAGCGCGCAGAGGTGGAGTCAATCCCAGGGCTTTTGTTCCCTTCCTCGGTGGCCTGCCTGTGTCAGGGACAACGGTGCCGCCTCAGCCGCCCGGTGCGGTGGTGAGGCTCCAGTGAGGGCGTGCAGGCATGTGCCGAGCTCAGTGCCTGACACGCAAGAGGCCAGGGTAATGAATAGTGGCCCCGGGAATAAAGCCAGCCTCCCTGGAGCCCTGTTCACTGGTAAACATTTTCTAAACTTCATTATCTTTTTAACTTAAAGAATTCACAATGATGACAAATATAACTAATATTAAAGTAATCCAACTTAAAAGTATTTTCACTGTCCTCTCCTTCCAAGGGTCTCTTTTCAGATGTCTGCTCAGCTCCGCCATCCCTACCTTTGTCTCTCTCTAGGCCAACCACCCCCTCAGTGAGCTTTGCCTCTCACACACTTGCTCACCAACAACTTGCTGACTCAGTGTTCCTAACTCTGGCCACTCACTGAGTTCATTACACATTTCTCACTACCTAAAAACAGAGGTTATCAAACCTGTACATCAGAATCATCTGGGAACTCTTAAAACAACAGATCCCAGGGCCCTACCCCAGACCTTCATTCAGGCCAAAGAAGGCAGCATCCCCAGGCTTTCACTGGAGAATGGGCTCTAAATGTCTTGTTGCTCTTGGCCTGCCTGCGGAGACATTATAGACCAACTCCCCTGTATCTTCTTAAGTAACTCAGGATTTCTCTCTCCATCTCTCTCTGTGAGGATCTAAAGGACAAATCTGTACCAGGGAGCTCTGTATTTTCCCTCAGTTAAAAGTCAGTTTTAATCTTCTGACCACTTAAGCCAAACAAGTGATCAAAAGAAGAAAATACAGGCGATCATGTTTCTCTCTTTGCCTTAGCTACTAGGAAGCTCAATGCCAAATTCCTGACAGACGACTCTACCCCTTAAACCAATACATGGATGTTATGATATTAATTTTATATATTAATGTTGGGGTCCCTACTTTAATTTTTCCTGTGTCTTGATTTCTGCATGTGCATTTAAAAAAAATTCTAGTTATGCTGCATTTTTGTAATCTACCGCAAATTCTTTCCAGAACAAGATGGGGTATGTTAGAGTAATTAATTAAATATAGACATTCACAAGCAGCCCTCTGCAGCCCAGGAGCTCTAAAGCAAATGGTAATGGGCACCAAAGTAAAGATGGCAGCTCAGAGCAAAGTTTTTGGCTTTGGGTCAACTCCCCGAACATAAACCTCCCCACTGACTCTGGTTCATAAAGGACATCTGGAAAAATACCTGAACTCCACATTAAGTATGTTTTAAAGTTAAAAAAAAAAAAAAACTTAAGGAAAATAAAAAACAGCTACACAAATTCAAAATCTAGAATTCCGACATTTAATTCTGAATCTGCAGTCTCCCAACTTCCTGCAGCAGCTCCACGCACAGAACTAAAATTCTGGTCCTTACGGAAAAGCAGCAGGTTGGTCTAACAAACCAGGTGGTTAGTAGATGGTGGAAGTCTGTGGCCTCGTACATCAGACAAAATGAATGGATCATTTAGAATATTGGAACACTTTTCTGGTTGTTTAAGAACATGTGATCATTTTTTGGGCACCTGGGTGGCTCAGTGGATTAAGCCGCTGCCTTCAGCTCAGGTCATGATCTCAGGGTCCTGGGATCAAGTTCCGCATCGGGCTCTGCTCAGCAGGAAGCCTTCTTCCCTCTCTCTCTCTCTCTCTCTGCCTACTTGTGATCTCTCTCTAATAAATAAATAAAATCTTAAAAAAAAAAAGAACATGTGATAATTTTTTAAAGTTCTGGGGACTCCAAACAGCCTGTATGCTATGTCCCTATATAACCTTTTACTTTGAACCAAACTAACTACCCAAACACTACCCGTTCCCTAATGTGATCAAAAAGATTGTTATCTGCCAGCTGAAATGCTTTTCTGTATCTGTGAGAGGATCTGTTTTCTTGGGCACAGAGCCAGGCACACTCCTGAGGAGGCCAGGCATCCGGGGGCGGGGTGGGGGAGGGGCTCGACAGCCTGGACTGGAGCTCTGGGGCACAGGAAGAACACTTGTGCTTGTAGGGACTGCCCCGTACTGGTAACACACAGAGCGGCTCCCTTCCCTTGTTAGCCACAGCTCAGTCCCTCTGCATCAGGTGGGTGGGGCCTGGCCAAAAGGCTCCCGGCCGGGCTGGCATTACCTGGGACCTGGGCCTCAGGTGTGTGGCCAATGGGGCCTGAAGGCTAAGCACTTCTGCTGTTGCTGTCAGTTGTTACTTCTCCCACAAAACAATCTAAAGATACGGATTGTATTTATTTAAAAGGTAAGAACTCTTCAGGTGTGCACGTTGGGCACAAAGAAGGGCGCGATCTAAAGTTTCCCTACCATCTAATACTTAAGTAGTGCAGAACGCTTTAAACACTGCCATTTTACATTTTTGCAAACGTTGCCTGATCTTTGAAGATCGAAACTAACTGTGAACAATAACCTAATGAACATAAACTAGTAGCTGTAAAATTCTTTTTATTGCTTTATATATTTTGATTTGTGTAACCAATACTACCTTACTGTAGCCGGCACGCCGTGAATAAAAAATGATGCCTAATTCCACAGCTCCAAATAACTGCGATTACCCTTCTGTTCTCTCACTTATGTACGTGGGCTGGGGTGGGCCCCAGTCAGACCCTGGACCATTCATATAAGCAGTGTGCTCCATTCAAACCCAGGCCTGGCCGGGGCGTGCGATTTCTCAGAAGGAGCCTAAGAAGAGCCAGAGCTACCATGTGGCTGCATGGTAGTTTCTAATTATGGAGCGCTTACTGTATGCCAGGTATGAGGCCATCCCATGTGACTCTTCCCTGACCCAGCACAGAGTGGGGGTCCTACCTTCCCATTTTGCAGATGGAGAAACTGAGACCTGAGACACACTGCTGCCAGTGAGAAGGAAACTGGGATTCCAGGCCAGGACTGATACCAGCAACATGAGAAAGAAGTAGCCAGTCTTACCTTGCTGATTTTGATGACGATATACACAGTTTCAGGTTTCTCTTCTCCCTTTCTGTATCTTTGGCGGACCGAGAAGAGAAGGGGAGTTGACTCTAATTTGAAAGGACGGCAGAAAAGGAGAGCTGGACCGGTCTGCAGAGGGGCTGGCTTAGCCGCCAATCTGCCCCGTGGCCCAGAGCCAGCCCTGACTCTCTGGGCCAGGTTCGCCTGTCTGTTCATGGTGGCTCTACCCAGGTAAGTGTCTAGAAGAGCTCCCAGCTCTGACATCCCGCGACTCGAGCTGCTCCCTGTGTCTCTGTACACACCATGTACAAACTGGAGGCCAGGATGGGATTTGTGGTACTCTGCTGCTCTCACCAAAATAATGATCCTGAATATACAGGAAAGACTATTTAAATTACCCTGTTCTAAGAAAAACATGGAGCAAATACTTTTTTAGGAGATGGGAAGGGAGGGTGTGGGCAAATTAGAAATCATGCTAAGGCATGTAAAAGACACATGTAGGAAGAACTCCCACAATTTGATTTTGTACCACGATATGACACCCCAAACCAGGGCGTGTACTTTCTTGTCCCATCTCGGAGATGAAAATACTGGAAGGGATGGAGGGGGTGAATACAGGCCAGCTACTGACAGCCCCAGCCCCATCTGGACAGACCGTAAACAAAGGCCTTCAGCAACGTTGAGTGTGTGGACTCCAGTGTGTATCCACCAGTGTAACTAGTCAAAATCAGAACAGGTGGGCACCTATCCTTAACTATAAAAAGAAAACGTATTACAATATTGTCTTCACTCCTTTGGGAAAGCAAAGACAGACATACCTGAGACCCTCTCTGTCCCTGAACTATGGCAGTGTCACGCACAGCCTTAGGCTTGGGTACATTCTACAGGCAAAATCCATGTCTGAGTATTAATGTAAAAAAAAATGGTGTTATTATTTATTTTTTAATTACAACATATTCTCAAGAGATCTGAAAATTTAAGAGGCAGCATTAGCCACGCAGACAGTATTTACAAGAGAATGATATATGGGGCCCTACGGTTTAACTAAAGGTATAACAAATGATTCAGAGATGTGACAGGCTTTCCTGAACCACACTTCCATCACTTCCATAAAAGCTGCAGAGGAAGGATAGATACCCTTCTGGTCAGCCTTCAAGATACAAGCATGACTGTATGTGCTTTCTGTTGAAAAAAAATCCTGGTTATTCCACATCTTCCTGGAAGTTACAAATCTCAGTGTAGCTGGCCTGCTTATTCTCATCTTATTTTTTATTTTTACTTTTACTGAGATATAACTGACGTAACGTTTTATTACTTCCAGGGGTACAACATAATGATTTGATATTTTTATGCGCTGCAAAAGGACCACCACAGTAAGTCTAGTTAACACCTATCAGAACACGTGGTTAGAGACGGTTTTTTCTTTTGGTGAGAACTTTTAAGATCTCTCTCCTATCAGCTTTCAAATATACAATACTGTAGTGTTAATTCTAGTCACCATGCTGTCTATTACATCCTTGGACTTAATTTATTTTCTACCTAGAAATTTATACCTTTTGACGACCTTTACCCATTTCACCCATTCCCCCATCCTGGCCAGCTTTTTAAATCAAGTTTTCAAATACAGTGTTTTCTTCACTAGCTGAAATGCTTGCTACAAAGTTTCAAACTTTTAATAATGACTTCTAAACCGATTACTTCACCACGATGCAAAGGAAAACCACTTTTATTTAGATAAAAATTTCAGGTTTGTACAAGTCTCCTACGTGTTCTGGCAAAAAACTTCCCCCAAAGTTTTTGCTAGAGTTTTCCTTTTTTCCCTAATTTTACTTATAGTCACATAAATTCATCTTAACCTACATTTAAGAACCTAACTCTTGGGTTCTGAATGTTTAAAAAGAAAAAAAACCCCACTCTTGGGAAAGATTGACATTTCAGTAATCTCCGCCAGCTGGCATGTTCCAAATGGAATCTAAATATTGTATTAACAATATCAATAACAAGCAGGTTCTGCGGGCCTTAATAAAACACGCTTGAATTGTGAGAGAAATTCTTGTTATTTTGTGTTTCACCAGCTTTAATTTACTGCATTGATTTAATAAAAATCTATCACAATCTCAACTTTAATCACTAAGAAATCTGAAGTTCACTACAAGTGCATAATGAATATCTGAAATCAAGTAGGTGTAATGAAATTTTTGTTGCCCAATCATTTTTGCAACTTTTGACCAAGGTAACATACCTAGCAAAGCCCACATACATGTCCAGTTCGATGAATTTTCACAAACCATTTGCCCATGTAACCAGCACCCAGATGAACAAACCAGCAACCTCAGGGGCCCGCCCTCTCCCCTCTCCAGTCACTGCCTTCTACCCCAGAGGTAACCACAACCTTGACTTTTCCTTGCACATTCCTGCAAACTCTGGCAGGGGGCAATCCTGAACCAAGGGGATCCCCGTTAGAGTAACTAGGCACCCATGGGTTTGCACATTATTTCCTTTCCTTTGTGTAAGGTAGGTGGGTATCCTCCCAATTCTACAGATGAAAAAACACAAGGTCAAAGTCGAGTATTTGACCAAGCCAAGAGGCGTATGTGTGTACGTGTAAATAAGCATGTCGCTCTGGGTGTGGGCGGGAGAGGGGTGGTATGGGGGATTTTGAGAGTGAGATCAGCCAAACTCAGTTCTGTATGTTGAACAACTGCTATTTTAGGCAATCTTATTTTCCTCTCAATTCATTGACTAACATGTTCGAAAATGGCCTGATACAGAAAAGAACCCTATCACCCCTGACCCCGGCCCCCAACCCTCTTGCACACTCACGCCGTGTGACAATTCCTGAAACAGAGCTCATTTTTTCACTGAGTGTCTTATCTTTCCCCCTCACAATATTTTGGACTGTGAACAATTTTTGAGTCTCTGTGTTAGCGCTAGCTTAATTTTAAAAATTAAGTTGGGAACTAGCAAGTAAGCCTGAAGAGGCTCCATCTCTGGTCCTGAGCTGGATTTTCATTACTCGACTGCTCTTCAAATTATACTGATTTATGATGTGATTACTACTGCTTTTCCTAAGTGCCCTGGGTAATGAGAAGAAAGCAAGAGCGCCCTAGACTTTGGTTACCTTTTGGCTTGTCCAGCTGCCCCACCCCTCACTCCCCATCTCTCCCCTCTACCCCAAATGTCCTGGACTAGGCTCTCCTCTCGCCGGGTCAGTACAGCTGCTCTCACGACCTCCCACCTTCCGGTCCAGCTGTGCCCACAAGAACTCACATGGCGCGGACCATGGTCTGCAGTGGTCACATGATAGGGCCATGTGATGCCAAACTGGCCACCCAGCAGCCGTCTTCACACCCATGTTGTGAAGACCAGCTCTTAGTTCTTTCCCCTTGCCTGCTTGTCTAAGTTCAGTGCAAGACTGAAACGCTACCATCTACCCCAAGTCCTCAAAGTCAAAGCCACTCCCCACTGCCTTTATGAGCATCTCCCCACCATTCTGCCCGGAAAATTTTTCTTTCCCTTCCCCTCCTCTTTCCTGTAAAGGAAAAGGACACAGTGAATTCCCACCTCCATCGTGGCTCATCCCATTTCTCCTTTGTGAACCCACGGATGTCACACACCAACATACTATCCGTGCACTTCCTTACGACCCGTGCCTTTGGTTTGGGCTTCACTATTTTGTGAGCTTGTCTGAGTGTTTTTGCCACGGCTGCAAATCAAGGCGCCTCTTTTGTATTGGGGTCTGGAGGGACACTGACTGAGAAGTGCTCGGCTGACCATGTCAAGCCGATTTAGGAAACGCGGGGGACAGCGGTCTCACACGGCACTAGCAACGCCCGTAGAAGACTTCCCTGAACTCCTGACATCCATCCCCCAGAGTCTGGGCTCTTCTGAGATGGCACAAACCACCAAGGCTTCTGGGTGATTCTGCCTCCCAGCTAGACTGTAAATTCCTTAAGACTGGAGATCTCCTTATCTCCAACCCCAGCCTCAAGGGGTACCTAGCAGGCTGTGGGAAATGAAGGGATGTTTATGAAATGTATGCATGTAATTCACTGAACTGAATTAGACTGAACAGGTCCTTCATCTAAAAGGCTGGTGTCCTTATAAGAGAAAGAGACCAAGGGAAGCACATGCACACAGAAAAGGCCACGTGAAGACACAGCCGACAGGCGGTCACCCGTAAGCCACAAAGGGACAACACGCAGAGATCAAGCCTGCGGCCCCCTTGATCTTGGATTTCTAGTCTCCTGAACTGTGAGGAAATACATTTCTGTTGTTTAAGTCACCCAGTCTGTGGTTATTTTGTTACGGCAGCTCTAGCTGATGAATACATTTACCAACTGTCCAAGCGTCTTGTACTCTCTATAGAGATAAGGCTCTGGGGACCAACTCTGGCTGCGAAGGGAAGTTCATGAAGATACAGAGGTTTGTTACTCAAGGTTAATCCCCAGTAAAGGGCAAGTGTCTCCCATTTTCTGTCTTTCCCTTATCAACAAGGCGGCAAGTCTAGTTAAGGCAATACATTCTAGCAATCCCCATTCTGCCAGGAAAAGTGAATGTCATCATTAACTAAGATTCTGGGCCCCTGGGAAATTACTTTAACTTGACTGACACCACCTTATGCCCCAAGACCTTGATAATCCTGTATGCCCATGGATCATGGCCATTATCATGAAAGGAAGGCTGGACGAGTCTCAAATGGGAAGATCTGCATACTGGCCTTAGATCTTCCACTTAGTGGCTACATGTACCAGCATATGTAACCTCACATTTTTGTGCCCAGTGCTTTTTTCCCTTTTTTTTAAAAACAGATTTTATTTTTAAGTAATCTCTACGCCCAAAGCGGGGTTCAAACTTACAACCCTGAGATCAAAAGTCATACTTTCTACCAACTAAGCCAGTCACGCGTCCCTCCAGTGCTTCACTCTTTAAATAAAATGGCTATGCTTTTGTAATGAGCAGTTCTTCCCTTCTTTGGGAACTGATCCAGACTTGCATCTGGAGAACCTTTCATTTCCCAAGCCATCCCTGTGCTTAGAAGTGATGTTTCCAACCCCAGCATAAAACAGTCTGTGCCCCTCCCCACCAATTCCTCTGGTCACAGGGATGGTTCCCAGGAGTCATGTGAGCCAGGCTGGTCTAATGACAATGCTGCTCAGAACTTGGCCTGAGAACACCGAGGAAATGCTAGACTCCAAGGTGATGTCTACAGCACAAGGGGCGGTGGCAGCCATCTTGGGAACTCAGTGTGAGCTTCTCCAAGCATATTTCCACCAGAGACTAAGCTGAGTTGGGGAATAGAGAGAACAGGTATTATTACTACCACAACCCTACTTTGTTAAGTCACCATCTCAGGAAAGCTCTCTATGCTCATCTGATGTTCATTTGACAGCCAAACCACTAAGTGGGCCTCCTAGACCGAAGGCGAGTGGGAGGTCTACTGCCACTCAGAAGTCATCAGTGACATACATTTAGTTTAACTGAGGCTATTCACGTACAGATTCTTTAGAAGTCAGGACTCTTGGGTGTATACCTCCCAACCCCCCAAATCAAGCTAGGCCAAGTAAAATGGGGAATTTAGAGTTCATGTAATCCAACCATGGGAAGGACAGTGGTAGAGTGGCCGCTCATCTCCGTTTCTTTGCCTTGGTGCCATTTCTTGGCAACAGTGGTTGACTTCTCGTGGACCCCCCTGTTGGATCCAGCACATCCTTCAGAGCCCCCAGATCCAAGGTAAGAAGTCACGCCCATCTCTCAACCAACTGCCGAGGCCAGGGAGCTCCTGTAAGAAGTTGGCACTTCCCCATTTGCAATATGTATTAGAAGCTGGGGTAGGAGAAAGCAGTGGGTCCCACAAAAGCACCCCAATTTAGGCTAACGAGAGCTGCAACGTTTAGAAGTGAAAACTTCATTTGTAATTGTTTTATTTCGCGACCATGGCAAAACTCAACGAATGAAGCCTCTTAGAGTCTGAGGAATAGAGTCCACGTGAATGATAAACAGAAGTAATCCTTCTGCATGCCACAAGGCTGCTCATCTTTTGTCACGGTGTCCTTGTATCCTCACAATCTCGCTCACAGTGGGGGGAACGAGCGCACAGCCAAGACGCTGCGTTAGAGCAGCTCTATGCACAGACATGTAGTTCTAAGACCTCAACGCAATCGGTATCAAATTAGCAGCATGAGATCACCCTAAATATGCCCCATTTAAAAAAAAAAAAATCACAGCCCGAAAAGGGCCTACCCCTGTGTTTTAGGGTGACCATGAAGTGGGGGACAAGTTCAATATGATCCCTTAAATGATTTTCTGAAGTTCTTGATCACTGCATCTCTCTCCTTTCTTTTTCTCCCTCCCACCTCTGAAATGCATCTTTGCAAATAATTCGTATTCTGGCACAGACCCTGAGACGAAGAAACAGGAGTACAGATCACAAGCCATTCTAACCCATCCCTTAGGAACCTTCTTTCTCTGTGTCACATTTCTGCAAGATCTTAGTCACTCCAAAGTGTCTGTGAGAACAGCTGGTAAGAACTCCAGTTCTCCTCCTCCGGCGGGTGTCAGGTGTCTCGTGGGCATTTGCTTTCATGTAGCAGGAGCTTCAAAGAGACTGGAAACAGTCTTAAATACTCCTGAAGGTATAACTTCCGTTCAACTGGGGAAGGATTTTTTTACGTTATTGTTATTTGGAGGGTGGAAGGTACTGAAACTCTTAGGAAATGGCAGAAACGGTATCATAAGCATAATGACTTCTATTTATTAAACCCGCAATAATTGCCAACTGCTGTACGTACACAGTCTTGTAATCCTTACAAAATCCCATGAACTACTGCCATCTCTTTGGCTGGGAAGGGAAGGCTGAGAGGCATCAGAGGAATTGCTTGGGGTCACATGGCCGAGGGACGACAGAGGTTGGCCTCTGCACCGAAGACTGGCCAGCTCCAAGGTCTCTGCTCTCCCTTCGCAGCACACTACCTCCCCTGGAGGGAAAGCAGCAATGATGGGATTTGCACATGGAGCTCCCACAAAATAGCAGGGACGCTACACAGCCATGGGCTAATCCCCACAGTGATACAATCTCCTAGGTAGGACTGGTGTTTTCGCATTTTGCAATAGCCCAAAGTCGTTCATGTAGCTTTTCCAAGGTCAGACGGCAATTAGGCCGCTGGGCAGGGGATGGATCCAGGTACACCTGATTTGAAAACGGAGGTCTTTTATCCGAATACCATCATTTACCAAGGCCAACAGGAGAAGTGGGTGGGGTGGAATCCCCTGAGAAAAAAGGGGCAGGGGGACGATGGGGCAGGAGACATTTGTTCTTGCAGACTCACAACATGGCGAGGGAACAAGCCTGAGTGTCCAGGCCACATTCACTGGTGCAGGTACACGTACACACACCACACACACACACACACACACACACTCACTCTCTCTCTCTCCCAACCTATCATGTGCTCTGTGGTGAGCGCTACACCCAGGAGTTCTCAGCCACACCTTCTGGTTGTCCGGGGAACCAAACAAAAACACAAACTTGACCTCTTGCAGTTTACAGGTAGACAGACGCTTGTAAGTGCACTTCTGAAACTGTAATGTGAACAGCTCCATGAGCATATCCCAAAAATTCTCCATGGTAAGCCTCTTGGCAATTGCATAAAAATATTTCTAGACTTCTATCTGAGCACAGTTAAATAGGACTTCAAGGGAATGACTTTTCCAATTGTATTTTGAGACTGAGTACCTTGATAAAAAGCAGGCTCTGCAGTACAATGTGATCCAAAATTGTATCACCTTTATATATTTTATAATCTGATACAATTTAATAGATAAGCAAACATTTTTAATGTTCAAAAATTAAACTGTAGGGATATCTTGCTATTGAAGAATTATAATTGGTGTAAAAATAGCTCCATCTATCTATGACTGTAAAATCCAGATACACTCAAAATACTCGTCCTGCAGAGGAGCGGTTCCTCTCATTGCATTCACCTTTGAATGACTGATTTGAGGATTTCTCTTTTTCTCTATCCACAGTCTTTGAAGTATCTTAATACTTAGCTGTTTACAATAGCGCTGTGTGGGGAGCAAAAGAGGAATAAAGCACCTGGATTACCTGAACGAAAACAGACAACGTAAGGACTCATTTCCGTCTTTTTGTCTTGTCATTATAAACTGCTTTTGACCATTACAACAGGATTCTCCCCAACTCCAGTCTGCAAGACACTGCAGAACAGGCACACGTCTCCAGGGGAACAACTCAAAAAAATACTTGAGCCATTCCAAACCGACGATCAGGTAGTGGAAGGTTTTTAAGGCTTATGATGCTGGATTTGTGACCTTGAGCAGGGCATTTGTCTGGACCTTATTTTTCCCATCTATGAAATGGGAGTAATCATACCTAATGTAGAAGGCTGAGACAGAAATTATGTAAAACATTGGGGTGCCTCAGTGGCTCAGTCAGTTGAGTGTCCAACTCTTGGTTTCGGTTCAGGTCATGGGGGTGGTGGGATTGAGACCTGCGTGGGGCTCTGCCCTCACCGTGGAGTTGCCTTGAGATTCTCTCTCCCTCTGCCTCTCCCCCACCTCAAATAATAAGTAATCTTAAAAAAAAAAAAAATATATATATATATATATATAGAGAGAGAGAGAGAGAGAGAGAACACGCATGCACCATACAGAAAAGGTTATTACATGATTCTACCTATAAAAAATGTCCTGTACAGGGAGTTCCATAAAGACAGGAAGTCAACTAGTGGCTGTGTGCTGAAGGCCCTCGTGCCCCTGTGACCATCAACGCCCACAGGTGGCTTTGCCTTGATCTGTCCTCTCTGGCTTCTCTGTACCAGTGGGTGCTCCTGCCCCTCCCCTCTTTCTGAAACTCTTGGCCCTTCATTTCAGGGATTTCCCTCAGTTTCTAAGCTCTTCTCTGCTGTTACTGTTACTGCTGTCAGCTCCCACCACTTTCTATCAGAAATTTACGTTTTTTTCCAACATGAACCCTTTCCCTCTTTTTCATTCTATGCCCCCATGAAAATCTCATCTGCTCCATTATTTGCAGTGGCCATTTCTGGATTGACATCTTCCAACACTCCCCTTCCAGCCTTGACCTCCTTTCTCCTAAACTCCAGCCTGTCTCCCCTCCTAGCAATATTACCCAGAAACAGGAGGGACAACCCACAGACCCTGCCCAGCAGGTGCCTGACCCAGAGGAAGCTCTCAATGCCATGTCCCCCATCAGACCGGCAACTCCTTCCAACTTCCTTATTTCTGTCCACAAGGTACCATTTTCTCAGGGTGCAACACCAGATTTTCATGAAGATGGTTCCTAGAGACGGTAGAAGAGAGACCAGCTGACGTGCGAGCCAGGAGGAACAATCCAGGCTACAGGACTGATGTTTCCTCAGATTCCACGACAGGCTGGAAATTCTAGGGAAGTGGGGGTAACTGAAGATGGGGTAAATCTGGATTCTCAAGAGATAGTGACAGTCAAAATTGACCCGAACCTTCTTTTAAAACTGCACGTCCATATAAACACATCTATCTATCTACCTGTATTTTTTATATTTCCTTGTATTTAGCTTTAAGAGGATGTTCCCAGTGACCACATAGACCATGAGGGATTAGAAAGGTGACCGGCATGCCTTTCAGTTCACCTGATTGGGAACAAAAACAGCCTCCTGACTTTATGACTGTGGTTCCGTAAATATCTTTACAGATAACTCAGTGCAGGACAATAAGACAAATGATGCCAAGAGAAAGGGGCCCCTCCTAAAATGCAAAAGGCTCCACAAGCCAAAAGAGGACAGAAGGCAATTAAGACTTGGGGGGGAAATGTAGGGAGGTTTCCCTCCCCCACTTCCCTCCACTTTCTGTTATTACTATATTTTTTTGAAATGGGTGTGCCTGGGGACAAGAATCCGGAGGTTTATGCATTAGGTAGATGCCCTCGTTTGCAAAATGGACAAAAGAGTCAGCTTGTGGAGCAGATTAGATGAAAGGAGCCAAAGAGCCCAGGGGCTGCAATCAAATGGGAAAGAAATGAGTGGGGGAGGGGCAAGGCAAAGCCAAACAAGCCGCAGTCCTTCTGGAGAGAAGTGCCCAAGTGCCAGGGCCCGGGGGCCGGTGGCCGGGTCAGGGAGGGGGTCCAGAGCCACCATCCTGGTTCCACAGAGAAGGAAACGATGGCGCTCTGGCAGCGAGAAGGGAACTCACACAAAGGAGAGGAGACCAGGAGTCCACTCCTTTGAGGCGTTGGCGGAACTTTTCACCCTGACTCTTATCTGCCAGGATTGATGATCAGAAACCCCGGGAATGAAACAGTTGAAAGTTAATGATCAAGCATGTGTGAGGTGCCAGGCACTGGACTGGACTTACGCTTGAACGTTCTCGTTCTTCCTGACCCTCCACGGAGATTGTAGGGAGCACATCTGGTAGCCCCACTATACAGACCCAGGGAGGGAGGGATTCAAACCCGGGCCCCCTCGCGTGGCTGCCCATGCACCTGCTGTATACATGTGATTTGAGAGCGAGGGGGATAGCTCCGTGTTGGTGACCTGGGTGACCTCGCAACGAGACAGTCCTATTTGCAAGGAATCGGAGAAAAGGGGATGAACAAATCTTTCCCATCTATGTATACATCCGACAGGATCTGGGGCCTCCCGTCTTAGGCCCTGTCCTGAAAATCACTAACCCCAGCAAAGGGACAAGGGAAATTTTCCCAGGGAAGCTGAAGAGCACAGGGAAATCAACCACAGTCAGAGCAGTCCAGCTCTATTTTCCCATTTTCCCAGAGTTTTGTAAGATGTTCCAAAAACTAACTCTTTCTAGGAATTTAGCATCTTCTAAATGTCTTACTGATGGGAATTTCTTGAATCCTCAAATGAGAAAACATTATTATTATTTTTGTTGTTGTTGATGTTGTTATTACCATCATCATCCTCACAGAGAGATTTAAGCCAGTTCCCCAAGAAGCCAATACAGGATTCACTGGCTCACTTCCAGGCTCTCCAAACTGGTAACGCACTGCCGCCCGAAGATCCACGGGGACCTTCCAGAGCGGTCTTGCTCAAGGACTGGAATCTTCAGTCAGGCGGCCCGCACCCTGTATCCCCTCCTTGGACCCCCCCTGCAGCCGCAGCTGACTTGAGGACCCGCGCTTGCCACTGAGCTCAAGCTAAGCCTCAAAACCATTTTGACCCGCTTTTCGGAAACAAGTTGCCAGAATGGAGTGGAGGTCCACTCCTTATTTCATACATGAGAACAGGAAAAGCTCGGGGTGCCCTGTGGCCTGCGCAAGGTCAACACATTTACCCAATGGCAGCACTGAGACCACAACTAGGCCCCCCTCGCTCCTCGTGGGGCTTCTCCCACTAACACTTGTTTCTGATACACGGACTACTTGCTCTTGAGCCTTTTAGAGCAGGAAATACAGAAGAGCCGTGGCCGAGGGTCAGGGCTGTGGCAGGGGGTGCAGGACATGAACTCCCAGGAAATGGGGCACCTGGAACTGGGGAAACTGGCATTCCACGAAGCAAGGCACCCAATGGTCACGGTCAACTTCCTACGTGTCTGATCAATGGCAAGTGCGCACCTGTGCACTCCTAAGAACCGCCTGCGTCCAACAGCAAAAGAGCTGGTCTCCCTTCTCCCTGCCTGCTTATGGGCCTGCAGCAGCACGATCCTGCTCTGTGCACTGAAAGGGCCTCCGAGGTCTTCTTTCCATTTCATTAGCTCATCCAGTGGGTTGTCAGAAGTGAATGGAAACAAAAATCTGTTATGTGTGTTACGGAAATTTATTTTAAGTCTGCCACTGCTCCCTAAGTAAACAGACTTAATAAATAATTAGTGGCCTGGTCCTGGAGTGAGAGAGAGAAGGGAGGCGGAGGGAGGATCCAGAAGGCTGGGGGGTTGTTTGCAAGGGGGCCCGGCTGGTGGTGGCATCTGTGCTGGAGCGTCTCTGCCCCAAAGGCTGGGATGTCCGGTCTGACCCCAGAATGGGCTGTCAGGGGTCGAGGGGAGGGGCCCTGGCATCCCCCCCAACCCCTCAGGTGACTCCAGCCCATCTGGTGGCCAATACCTAGAGATGGGTAAGAAAGATGCGCCTGCAGGTGGGGTAGTAGGGGTGGGCCCGGGGAGCACCTGCTCAGAGGAAGGGCTGGAGGTAAGAGACAGGGGTCCCAAACGGGCAGCTGGCACAGAGCGCCGGAGTCAGAGATTTCTCTCTGAAAGCAACTGCACGGGGAGCGCTTGAGGCCGACAGGCCCCACAAAGGCTGAAAGGGCAGAAGTGGAAGCCAAGATGACTGCAGCCGGTAGGAACTCTGAGTCGAAGGCAGGAAGCAAAAAGCACAGCAAGGCCCCCCAGAGTGCTGGGCTGACACCTCCGGGGACCAGATGAAGGGTCAGCCCAAAGGTGAACAATGTTTTTAATTAGGAATCACTGACTCATTAAAATAACCCATCCAAGGGTGATGTTTAAATAAAGTAACCTAATTTGAAGTTTGTGGGTGAATGGAATGTGTGTCTGTATGTGTGTGTGATATTAATAAAATAAAAAATGTATTTCAAACACATAGAGACCAAAACAGGGACACACAGAGATGAGGAGGGGACAGCTGGAGACACCTGTTAGCTAGCCACTGCTGCAGGGCTTCGGATAAGCCACACTCGTCTGTTTGGACCCGTCCTGGGCCCGCTTTAAACACAGGGCTTGTCCCTTTCTGGCACACGGCGAGGTTTCCGTTGTACAAGAACCGATGTACTCTCTGGTCCTTGGAACTGCTAACATCCTGAAATTGTCTCCAGCAGCTTAAATGGCATTTAAAATAAATACTGTGAATTGATGAAATGACCAATTATGTTAAGTACCCATGCCTGGTGTAATCTAAACCAAATCTTACCCCATTATCCTCAAAACTGCTAGATGAGTCAGCAGGTCCCTCTCGCCAGTGACTCTGCAAGAACCAAGTACAGAGACCACACTCAAGTAGGACCGAGAGCTTCCTTCCCATTATTTCTTGCAACTGGTTTTATGCTGGAAAAAATATAAATAACTCCTATGTTTCTGCTCAACAGCTAATAAACCAAACAACTCTTAGCCAACACACATGGGTTCCCATTACATTACCATATATGCCTATTGTTCCATGGATTTTAGGGTCTAACTTCCGCCGTATCCTCTCTGGACAAAACAGTGCTCCGAAGCATATCCTGCTGAGAACAGGGGCTGTCGCCATCCCAGAGTGCCCACGAAGCATTCCTTCTTCACACCCACCATACAAGTCCCCTTCGCTGTGTGCCCTGTTGCCTACAGATTCTTGTTTCCCCTTCTCGCAGTGCCCTTTGCTCTCTTTCCACAAATCCGCAAGCTATTTTTCAAGGGCTCGTTCAAGGTCAACGCTCCCCCTACACTCCCTCCCTCCTGACCATCATCAGCCTCCCTCCTTCAAATGGTGCGACACACCTGCTGCTTCAGCCATGCCTGACCTCTTTTAGTCTCAAGTCCCAGGGACACTCCATACAGTGGGCTTCTCCCTGATCACCCCCGTGTAGCCTGTTCTGCATGGGAGGGGAACCCATAGTCAGCCAGGCTTTGCCGGCCAGTCCCCGGGCCTCTATGTCACCTTCTACCACGTTCTAGGCGGCAGGTTCTTCAGGGTATCCTGCTTGCCTTCAGTCCCAGTCCCTGAGGCCAGGACCTACTCAAAGAGTTCTTTCCTAGTTGAATTACCTAGAACAAATGCCCTCCTGCTTGCCACAGGGGGAAAAGAAGAAATGTGTGCATATTTTTTAAATGTAAAGTATAAAGTATATATCAGGCACGTTTTCTTCCACTTGAGTCTAACCTCAATTGTCTGTTGGCATGAATAGGCAGCTCCCATCTTTATACACTCATGTTTTCACTGTAAAACTTTGGCTCATGGTAGTTAGTGACTTCTTGATGAACCAGTACCACCCACCAAGGGGCACAAAAATATTGGTTAGGGAGAACAGGCAAAGTCTGGAAAATCTCAGCACCACAAAAGTGTCTTGAGAACTCTATATACAGATATAGCAAATATACAGCAAAGAACTATTGCAGGAAAAAATGAACAAATCCTTGCCCACCCTCTCAAACTCCAACCAAGAGTCTTCTCATTTTCCATACACCAAAAAAATTAAAAAAAAAAAAAATAGGAGAGCTGTACTTAAGTGGATGTGGATTGAATAAGCATCTGAAATTGGTAATAATGAGATTCTCAACGCTCAGAATAATTAGAATTTTAAACCCTATCAGGGAAAGAAAAAAAGGTCCACACCCATGAGATAGAATTTCAGAGTGAAATCACTCAACTTCAGAACCTTACTGATGTTTTCTTCATGCTTTCACCTGGCAGAAACAACCAGAAACTAATCCTAAGAGCAAATCTGACTTAATGTGAAACTTAATGAATAAAAATCCTGTAAGAAAATGTACTCGCTAAATAAAATCCCTCTTCTGAAAATAATCCAAACACGAATGATATTCATATCATTGTTATAGACGTACATGAAAAGTAAATATGCACATAACTTTGAAATTCACTTGAAAACACTCCCAAAGGCTCATCGTAATTGGTTTCCGTTTATACCATCTGAAGGGGGAACAGATTTTTTTAAATTATGTATTAATCTTTGAGAGTGGAGGGAGTTCCTCCTTTTCCTTAAATATTTAGTCTATCTATAACAGTCATTAAAATGAGGATTAGTTAGATCCACCTGCCTAAATTTCACCTGTACCAAGCAAACAGGCAAGGAAATTCTTCAGCCGCTGATTTCACAGGCTATTAAAAGGACAATGTGTGATCACATGGCCTATAAAACAACAACTGACATGTGATGCCATCTCTTTGAGCTACTCAGGAAAACCGAAGATAAATGCCCCTTTTCTCAGCCCCATTTATATTCCATTCCTTCACACACCTGGCTGGCCCTCGGCATGAACTTTTCAGGAAAAGAGGCTTACCTGCTCTAAACCAGCCCGAAGGCAGGCACCACTCCACGTTCGAAGCCTGGTGAAGCCTGGTGCCGTTCTAACCCTCTCAGTACCGTGAGACCCGACTGCTCTGTCGCCACTCCGACACCCAGCCCATCGACGGAGGCTAATGGGGACGGGAAACTGGAAACCTCAGGAACCCACCGATTCCAGCTTCTCTGCACGACAGACCTCAAAGGAGTGAAAATCCAGAAGTATCTAGAACGCATCTTACGGCTACTTTTAACCATTTATTCTTCTTTCACTTTATTCAGTCATTTCAAAAGAAACTTAAGAGCCAAAGCAGAGATGAAAGGCATTTGGAATTCCTTGAGCACACTGGAGAGGATTGACAGCAAAGCTGCCAAGGGTGGGCCAGACAACAGGAAGAACGTCCCCCTGCCGAGGACGCTCGTGGGGACAGGAGAGGGGTGACTGAAGTCTGAGCCTGGGAGTAAGCCACAGCCAACCGTCCAGGCGCACAGACCAACAAGGAGTAGGGGACCTACCTACCCCATGCACCAAAGTGCCGGCACAACCCCAAAATACCTCATCTGCCCGAGCACTGGGAATACACAACTGGGGAGCGGGGGTTGTCTTCACCAGCTGCCCAGCTCAGTTCATGCTCCTCTCAAATCCTAACTGCCACGTCATTCCAGTCTCACCAAAGCAAGCCGGACTTCCGAAACAGGACCCGCGGGGACAGACCAAAGAACCGGTACCGGTTTCGGGCTAACAGTTCAGAGCAACCAGGAGACGTGAGTAGGAGGAAATAAAGAGAACTGGACAAAGAGTCCCAGCCCACAGCAGTCACACTTCTCCAGACAGTGCCTGCTGCTAAAGAGGACAGAGCTCCCCCCGCTGCCAGCAGCCCAAGGGCACAGGGCCGGGTGGCGGGGAAGGGGGCGCACCTAGAGACCTACCTTGCAGAAGGGCTCCATTTCTCTTGAAGAAGGTGCTGCCCGGCCAGATGGGTGGACCTGATGTGCTGGAAGAGAAGAGACACCGGGATAAGCGTGGGCTCGTGGACACTCGCTCCCCTAGCAGAGCTAGCAGAAGGCCTCAACCCACTTTCCCAAGGGTTATCTACCCCCCCCCACCAAAAACACATCTTTAAAAACCACCAGGTTTGTTTTCAGTTGAATGGGCTTTGTCTGTGTGGGTGTTCTGCCCACAGTCCTGTGCCTTCTGCCTCCTGGGCGCTGAAATCATTTGCCGGTAAACGAAAGAGCACGTTCACGTTCACGTGGTTCAACATCACAATGTAGCACTTAAGAAGAGCTGCTAATCGACTCCTATTTTACAAACTTATGTGGCAGAGAACTTCTCTCCGCGGCTTCCGGGACCAAGTGCGTTTTCCGTCACCTCCTAGTGACACCTGCCTATGATGAACGCAAGCCCACTTTTCTCGGCCGTTCTCCTCACCAGATCCTTCATATACAGAAACAGCTTGGATGGACTCCCTCCCTGGCCCTCTGTCTCATTTGGTATCCTGTTTTCCATTTCTTTGCTTATTAAAATGTTGTCTCCAAACCCTATAGAACATTTCACAGACGTGGCTACTGCCCATGGTCCGGTAGTAGGAGACAGAGGCAAGGACACAAGGAAGGATCCACACACACAGACACTTTGCTTCAGTTACAGATGAGCATTTCAAACTGCCTTGAGATGCCCAGTGAAGAACTTTATAACCAAGCCAATCTCAGGAAAATATCCTGGGAGTGGGAAGTCGGTTCTTCTAAACCAAGGATTGGTTTAATTCATGTTAGACAGCACTTAGTCAAATAGGTTACTACAACCAACCCACGAGGCAGTACAAGCTACCTTCGTTAAGACAGTCTGTGGCAGGATGCCTGGGTGGCTCAGTCGGTTGAGCCGCTGCCTTCAGCTCGGATCATGATCCCAGGATCCTGGGATCAAGTCCTGCCATCGAGCTTCTTGCTCGGCAGGGAGCCCGCTTCTCTCTCTGCCACTCTGTCTGCTTGTATGCTCATTCTCTCTCTCTCTCTCTCTCTCTCATTCTCTCTGTGACAAATAAATAAATAAATTCTCTAAATGCCCAGTATCAATAAAGTTTTTTTTTTTTTTTAAAAGTCCGTGGCAAGAGACATAGTAGAAAAATAAAAAGCTGGTCTGACAGAGTTGTAAATCCAGTGGGCATGCCCACACAGTACAGGAAATCAGAAGGGCTATGTAATGAACACTTTCCCGGTCAACCAGGGTCTCTGGTTGGACAGGACAGCAATCCATACGGTTAACAAGGAGAAACACCGGCGACACATTCTGCTGACCCAAATTTCGTTACCAGAGAGGTACAAACAACATAGCAGTACGGGGACACGTTCCGTGATGGGTGAGGGGCGGAGAGGGAGTGGGAAAAGAGCTCCAGTGCATAGAAATACCGTTCCCCAAAAATGCCGAATGTGCTAGAAAACAGTACGAACTTTGATGTAAATGAACCTTTTTGTTTTATTTTGTTTGGGGCTGACTATACTCAGGCTAATCGAGAAGAATGCATCAGAGCTACAGCTTTTCCTGCAGTCCTCTGGGCTCAGGCAGGTGTGGCTTCTGAGCTGCTAGGCTGCAGAGGGACACCAGATCTGGCTGGGGTCTCAGGGCTGCAGGGCGACAGCAAGCTGATTTCTCTCCTATCTGATTCCTGTCCTATTCCATGGGGGCTTTTAAGGCTCAAAGATGCAGGAAAAATAATGTGCATCAAAATGCTCAAGATTATCTTTTAGCAACTCCAGCCAACTCCCTGGGATTTTTACCATCTTATTTTTATAAGAAAGCAGGAAACAGCACGCTGGCTGTTGCCAATCCTGAGTCACCTGATTTCTAAAGATATTTAAAAACTGAGGACTTCATTATAGAGGAGTTGGTGCTTCGAGAGAATTCAATAATTGAGTATTACTGCAGGAGCCTGAATATCCAGCTTACTTCCATCCAAATCTCCTCTTTATCCTGACCTTGATTTGGCTGAACACTGAGGAGACACCAGGCATGGAGTAAATGTGGGGAACTGAGGTCAGGTAAATCCAGTGGTTTAAGATAAGGAAAATTCTCTGCATGATAGAAATCTACTCGGCGATTTCTACAACATCCTTTTAATGTACCTAAGTCACTGATCACTATTCTAGTCGTTCTGCCACGCTGCCCACATAATGGATACTCCAGCCATGGAGAGAGATTCGGACGGGCCCACCCGCCAGCTCTCACCCGTCCCCCACTGTCAATGATGAATTCACCTCCGGTCTCTTTCTAGCTCAGTAAAGCTGGTTCCCATCAGGCTAATTACAAAGCTTTGGAGCTCCCTGGCCAGACAGTCTACATGCCTCTTTTGGATGGTTCCTCAACACTGCTGTCAGGGGACTCAAGGATTCATTAAGTACCTATTGAGAACTGTCTTTGGGGTGGAGAAGGACACAGGGGAAAAATTAAAAACCATATTTTACGGCCTCTAGGAACTTACCTAGCTCCGACCTCCTACGACTGTGTCTTAAGTGACATATATGACTATGGAAAGACCAATGGATATGGCTCCAGTGGCTGCAAGCTGGGGAGGCAGCAAATGGATTTTTTTTCCCCCTCTCCATCTGGTGATGCTCACAGATCACTGGCCTTTAAGGCTCAAAGTTGGTTTTTAAAAATTTAATGAAATCACCTGAAAGTGTTTATTAACCCTAGGAATTCAGAGAAGCAGCTAACTGAGGTCTTCATAGGAATTGCTTAAGGACCCTGGAAACCACTAGTTTACGAGGCAAATCAAGAGGAGGGGAGTATGGATGTGACACATGCAAGGGGGAGAGGGGCCAGGGGCTCTTGACACTCAGTCACTTGAGCACTGGTGACTTGTAGATGGCCACTGCCATGAGAAGTGGCCACTAGGGCCCCCTTACACCTACTGGAGTGGGTTTTAATCACCTTACAATGGTGCTCACAGGGTAGGATGCTGGGATAGCAAATTACCATTCACAGAGTAGAGCTATCAGTGTTTTTCCAATGGGATCCCCCATGTTGCGGGTGGGCAGAGCAAAAGAGGCGCTGAGGAGCCAGAGGCCCTGAAAGGTGCCAGAATGTGCCCAGGCATCACAACTGGTCAGTGAAGAGCCCAAGACCAGACCGGGTCTTCCGGCACCAGCCGCTGTCTAGCCACACATATGGCATTCTGGCACTAAACTCGCATCTATCGTCCATGGAAGAAGGCTGTGGATGGTATGTCACCAAGAATCTCAAGGCCAACGGCTAAAATCACAACACAGGAAACAACAGATGTTGGCAAGGATGTGGAGAAAGAGGAACCCTCTTGCACTGCTGGTGGGAATGCAAGCTGGTGCAGGCACTCTGGAAAACAGTATGGAGGTTCCTCAAAATGTTAAAAAGAACTATGGTCCAGCAACTGCACTACTAGGTATATACCTAAAAGATACAAAAATACTGACTCGAAGGGACATATGCACTCTGATATTTACAGCAGCATTATCAACAACAGCTTAAATTACGGAAACGGCGTGAATGTCCATCAACCGGTGAACAGATGAAGATGCAGGGTGTGTGTGTGCGTGTGTGTGTGTAGATAATAGACAGATAAACACAAAGGAATATTTCTCAGCCATAAAAAAGAATGAAATCTTGTCATTTGCAACGACGTGGATGGAACAACTGCATTATGCTAAGAGAAATCAGTCAGTTGGAGAAAGACAAATATCAAATGAATTCACTCCTATGTGGAATTTAAGAAACAAAACAGATGAATGTAAGGGGGGAAAAGGCAGTGAGAGGCAAACTGTAAAACAGACTCTTAACTATAGAGAGCACACCAAAGGTTGTGGGCGGGGAGGTGGGCAGGGGGAGGGGCTCGATGGGGGATGGGCATTAAGGAGGGCTCTTGTTGGGATGAGCTCGGGGTGTTATACATAAGTGAGACTCACTAAACCAGTATTACACTATATGTTAACTAACTAGAATTTAAATAAAAACTTGAAATAAACAAACGCAAAGAATCCCAAGGCAAAATCCTAGGCTACAAAAAAGCAATGAGGCTCACCATTGGTGTAATACAGGCAGGTGGGCTCATTGTTAGCAGAAACACAACGCGGGTGTCACAAATGTCTTATTTCAGTAACGCTCTAACAGAAGGCCATGACCTTCACCCTATATGCCAAACCCACCTGCAACAAAGGCAGCCGACCAAAGGTTAAGAGGGCTCTGCCTGCCAGAAAAGCAGTTTGTGAACAGGCATTTGAGCACACTGACCCAGGCTGATTGTTAAGACCAGAGCTAAGCCTGCAAAAATCCCAAGAGAGGAATGATGCCATTTTAACAGCATCCCCAGCGTCTGCTGGGTCTCAGCCCTCAGCCACTTCTTGGGCTGTACCCTCAAAGCTGCATGACTTCCAACTCCCGACGGGACACCATGCGCCAACAGGTCGTACAGCCCTAAGGTGGCTCTTGGCACAACAATGCATTCGATCAAGGGACGCTCTTCCGCTCGTGAGCTTTCATCATTATGAGAACCAGGCAGACTGTAACCAAGACCCTGGGGGGTTCTGCCAAGACCCATACACTGGCCTGGACTTTCTGTGAATCTAATGAAAAGCAAATTAAGAAAAGAACTTTTTCCTAAGAACTCAGCTACTAAACGTGAACGGGTGTATCTAAAGAAAGAATACAGAGTACTCCAACACAAGTCAACCTTCACGACACTATATTAAGTGAAATGAGCCAGACACAAAGGGACAAATATGGGACTACACTCGAGTGGCCAAATTCATAAAGACAGGAAGAAGAATGGAGGTTGCCAGGGGCTGAGGGGCGGGGAGTGGAGAGAGCTGTTTAATGGGTACTGCCGTTCGGTAAGATGAAGAGAGTTCTAGACTGCTTACACAACAGTGTGAATGCACTCAGTGAACTCTACTGGACTGTGCATCTAAGAAAACCAGTTAAGAGAGTAATATTTAGGGGTGCCTGGGTGGCTCAGTTGGTTGAGCGTCTTGATTTTGGCTTGGTTCCTGATTTCAGGGCCATGGATTGAGCCCTGTGTTGGGCTCTACACTCAGCATGGAGTCTGCTTGAGATTCTCTCCTTTTCCCCCTTCCCCCTCCCCCCCCATAAACAAAATCTTTTAAAGAAAGATGGGAATATTTAATGTTGTATCTATTTAACCACAATTAAATTTTTTTAAATGTACAATGAGGGAGACAGAGAGACAGGAGAGAGTGAATGAGTGAAGGAACGTGTATAACAACGAGTTTGAAGAAATAAATCAAAGTCTAAATAAAGAGTTTTGAGCAGTGAAGGACCAACCTACGTACTATATGTGAAGGGACAGTGAGCATCTCTGTCAGAATGGTCCACGACACACTACAAAGCAGAAAGCCCAAACCGACTGAGGAAAAGGAAAGGGGTATCATGAGACCAGTCTATCCTAATCTAGTATTTACAGGTCTTGCCTAATACGTTGTAGGCAATGGAATAGCCTCCTGTCATATTCCTAGCCCTTGAAACGAGAGTGTGAGGGCATTCACTTGGAACATGTGACATCTACCACCAGACTGTATTTACCTAGAAATAAAACACTCAAAGCACTTGTAAGAGCGGGGAAATTCCTGAAAAAAATACCTGAAATTTTATTGTTTTAACTCTGTGTATTCATCACCAGGAAGTAACAGAAAAACAAATGTGACCCAGCTCATACAATAACAGAGACCCCTTGGGTGAACGGTGCCAGTCACTGAAGTTTGAAAAGAAGAAATCAGAGCAGGCTGGACATAGAGACCAAGTTGGAAGGTATCATGTCTCACAAAATACCGCTCACCATTTGAGAAGCATGACTAGAGAGCTCAGCTGAGCGTTCAGCTTCTTGGGGACATTCCTGGTACTTTTATAACCTTCCAAACAAACAAAACAAAACAAAACAAAAACAGAACATGACGACATAACAAAGGGATCTCAGCGGCCACTTGGTCCCTACTGAGATGTGGTGGGGGGCGGCACAAGATCTGGACATGGGAGTTTGTGCAAAAGACAACAGCCTGGACATCTTTTAACTTGGCCAAGTCTCAACTCCATGCCGTCAAGTGGGAACAATGACACGAGACAACACACAAAAGAAGGGCGTAGGGGAACTGCAAGAATCCGGGTGGTGATCCTGAGGACAGGGACACTGCATTTCGGGGAACTGAAGAGACGTGCTTGGTGCCAACACTTCCCCTAACAGCCTGCGCACTCTCCCAGTTTGGCTCCTGTTCCTGTAATGGACGAGGAGGCCGTGCCTTCCTCTTCCTCTTTTCTTTCCAGATGCTCTGAGATGGTCTCGTGGTGAAGGTTCCCCAGTCCCAAGTAGCAATGAACAGTTTATAAAAATCAACAGGCTGCAAGGAGCAGCTTTACAGATATCAACCACTTTAAAGAAAGCTAAAATAAACAGAGAGAACTCAGGGCACCCAGGTGGTTCAGTGGGTTTAACGTCTGACTCCTGGTTTCCGCTCAGGTCATGATCTCGGGGTCATGGGACGGAGCCCCATGTTGGGCTCCGTGCTTAGTGGAGTCTTCTTGGGATTCTCTCCTGCTCCCTCTCCCTCTCTCCTCCTCTTGCTCGCATGCCTGTGTGCGTCCTCTCTAATAAATCAAATCTTAAAAAAAAGAGAGAGAGAGAAAGAGAAAGAGAGAGAGAGAGAACACTCTGCAGAGAATCCTGCACAGATCCAAAGCGGCAAGTATGGCAGCCCACAGTGATCTTCCAGGGTCTGGTGGAAACATACTAGGACTGGCCAATTCTTGAGACAGCATCACTGGAACATTTCGACAAAAATGACCCAGGACCACAAAAGCCACAGCAGAGAGCATGGCAAGATCACCCTGGGGGCAAAACATGGACCCCGGTAAGAAATGGAGTCATTTTCCTACCTACCTTGGCCAAGTGTGAAAATGAGAGACTCATCCAAATGGATCACCCTACGAAGAGTTCTTGGGTGCCTGTCACTGCCAAGGCCCTGAGGTGCTGGGGGCTGAAAGGGCTGTGAGAAGCTACTGGGAGAACCCCACAGAGGCAGGCTGTCCTGGGGTTAAGAACCACTGAGAACCTACTGGGAGAACCCTACAGAGGCAGGCTGTCCTGGGGTTAAGAACCACTGTGTTATTTTAACTATGTCAATGTTTCCAAATGGGCTACCAAGCACACAATGAAGGTTAGGATTCCCTCCTTGAACACATGTGAACCACTGCTGACCTATGGCAGGTCATAGGCAAGGTCATAGGTTGACCTTAGCACTACGGGCATCTGGGGCTGGAGAATTCCTTGTTACGGGGGCTTATCCTGTGCATCGTCAGATGGTGGGTGGCATCCCTGGCCTCTGACCCCTAGATGCCAGTCCTCCCCTGTGGTAATAGCTACAGAAGTCCCCAGGACCACTGGCCTGGTGGTCAGCTACCCCACTAAGCTGGCCCCCATCTCCTCCCACTCGCCAAATCCCAGACCTCCCTCTCACACCTCCGCCCGGCAGTGTCGCCTCCTCTTTTCTGAAACCAAAGCCATTCTGCCTAAGTTCACTCTCCCTCTGTTACTTCCACCTGTGTCTGTACCTCCTTCCTCACAAAATGGTACCCTACTGCCCTCTTTCCTTCTGGAACCTACCCTCCCTCCATTACCCCTTGTAACCTTTGACTCCACTTGCCCCTCCTTTCTGAGGGCAATAAACTATTCTTCTCTCGTTCACGATCAAACACCAACTAGTGTTCAGACCCTCCTTGGATCCCGGAGCTCTGCCGTGTACTGGCAAGTCCCCAAGCTGGCACAGCACGCAGGGCCTTGACCCCATCACATGACTGTCTCCAAGGACTGGACACAGTCCTCTCACATCGATGTCACCCGAGGCCTGCCAGTCACCGGCCGTTCAAGGCAGAGGGCCCATGGTGGCACGACAGCCTAACCTCCCCTCCTCCACGTGCTTGCAAGAGAAGCCTGCCTGTACTTTCCTAACCACATAAACTCCATGACTTTTGATGTTACCCCTTTAAAATCCTTTCTTATTTTAACCTCAAAACACGCCTCTAGCCTGGTTTTCTTTGTCCCACTCTCCTTTCTATATATCCTGTGAGCTCTCTGTCCAGCCTTGGCCCCGTAAGTATGGGCATTCCTAAAACATTAGTCCTCTCTCTTCTCTCCTCCTATTCCTTTCCTAGAAGAGTTATGGAACGGCGGAAAATCCAGCTTTCCAATCCCGCATCTCCAGCTGACGTTGTCGGGAGACTCTGGAACGTACCTCTGGCTGTGACGTGACACGATCCTGGGCTGTCACCCAGCCCATCCTGTAAAAAGAGGGGCGGGTTTTCTGCCTCTGCCTCCCTGGTGGTCCCCATGGGCACTTCCACACTGCCCTCAGTTTCCCTGTCTCCCTGAGCTCTCTAGGGCTGCCACAACAAGCGTCACAGATGAGTGGCTTTCACACAAATCTCTTGTCTCCCAGTTCTGGAGGCTAGAAGTCCAAGGTCAATGTCGCTTCTTCTAAGGGCTCTAAGGGAGAATCTGTTCCGTGCCTCGCTCTGAGTTTCTGGGTGTGATGACAATCTTTGCATGCACCACGCCATCTCTACCAACGTATTTACCTGGCCTTCTCCCAGCGTGTGCTTGCCTGCGTCCACATTTCCCCTTTTCGTACTGGCTTAGGAGGTCCAGCCGACCGCAGTACGACCCGATCTTAACCGAATCGCACCTACAATGGCCTTATTTCCAAATCAGGTCATAGTCTGAGGTACTAGGTGTTAGGACATCAACCTAGGAATCTGGTAGGGAACAACTCAACCCATCACAGTGTCTGTGGCTGTGTCTTCTTCCACAGGGTGCACTCACTCTCCGCAACACAGAGACACCTGTGTCTTTTCTTTCCCTAAATCTCCATCACCCAGCACACTGCTGGGAACCTGGCAGCACCTGTCAAATATTTGCTGAGGGAATACAACTTCACACTGTAACTCAGCATTCCTCCCAAAAACAACAAAGAGGAAAAAAAAATCACTCATCCTTTGGTGATCACCTGTAAAATTCTTAAGTTCGAAATTTGCAAGTGTCCAATACCTTCCTCTCCCATACTCCAGTCTGGGGTCACCCACTGCTGCCAAGCCTTTCTTTCTAAGGTCTCTTGCATTTCACTCTACTGGGTCAACTGATATGCAGATGTTCCTACCAGTGCCCTAACAAACCCCCCCACCCCACCCCAGGCAGCCCTACCTAACACCTTAGCAGCCTTCTCTGAGCACAGCACAGCATCTTCATTTGCTCTGCCATTGCTTTGCAAACTGCTCCTCAGGAAACCCCAGGAGGTGACCTGCCAACAGTGGCAGTGGGGGATGGGTATCTAGGTGAGGTCCTGGCCCTATGTCAGTAAGGGACGAGATTTTTCTTGCACCTTATGTACTGAGTTTTCACATTATTTCTAATTTGAAGAGTCTAGTGATTACAAAAGTGTGGGAAAACCAGTAGCTAATGGGGAAGAATCAAAGCCAATAGGTTCTCTGCCCCTCAGAAGTCTATATTCTTCCCCAGTGTGCTCCCTGCTCCCCAATATGCCACCTGGCCAGGTCTCCAGAATACATGTGGACCCCGCGTACTTCCGAGGCCCATTCAATCCAATTCTGTTCCCCTCTGCCTGAAATGCCCTTTTCTGGCATTCTCCTGGCCTGTTCAGGTCCCATCCAGCCTTTATTGCTCAACTCAAGTCCCGGATCCCAGGGAGAATGTTCCTGGTCACTCCCACACCCCACACCGTGGAACCTGCTCTGAGTTGGTTTAGTAATTTCTACCTGTACAGCCAGTTGGTAATTGATTATACTCTGTGATGTTCTCTGATCTGATGTTTTCTTACACCTTCAATTCACTTTCCGTAGGTCTGTGCCTTGACTCCCAAAGGCCTGAAACCCCACATGGGCAGGGACTAAGAGTGACTTTCCTTCAAGTCTGTCACACACAGAAAGTGGGTGTCGTAAGTCTACTAAGTGATGTTATAAAGCAGCAGAAACGCTACCTGCATATTATAAACAGAATTACCTCAAACACTAAGGATTTTTTAAAAATCTCTTAGAGACATAATTAAGTCTTTTACCAAGAAACTAGCCTGTACAGTAACATTTCTTCTCTATCATCATCTCAGATAAAACCTTAAAAATGGAAACGAAATGATAACTCTCATCACTGATGGTAAGTAAGAGTTAGGTAATTTAGATTACTCTTTTCTGTGATTTCTTGATTACTTAGGAATATATAAATAACTAGATAAGTACACGTATATTTCTGATAATATGGAATGCACGTTCGGGTCCACTGGAGAAATGCTGCTTGAAACCCCAGCTATGATTTTAGATGCATAGGGCTCATGATACATTTTATGAACAGATGCAAAGGTGTTTATCATTATCTCGGTGCTACACAGTTTCTAATTTTACATATGAAAACCAAGGCATCATTCAGCATAAAGTGCATTATTTGCATGATATATTTGCATTTGTAAAACACCCACATTTACTTTTACTGCTTAATGGGCCTGGTTAAAATGGGCCACTCTATATAAATGGAGCACTGGTTCCCAACTCAATGGTGCTGATAAGAAAACGACTCCTTTTAGATGCAAATGAACCTACTAATCACAATTAAAATGGTGGAGTTGAGGGAAGCTGAGCAGCTGTTCTAAGAGCTACAAGTCTAGGGCCAGTTTGGTTCTAGCTTAATCTTTGGAGCTGCCTGGGACTGGAGGGGTTGGGGGGGTGGGATAATGACACATGACATCTGCCCCGGTTGGGGGGTAGGGGGTGCACAATGGGATAAACTTAACTTTCTAAGTATGGATGGGAGGGAACCAACAGCCCCCAGTCTTGGTTGACTAAGCAGATGTGGTCCATCCGGGCAACTGGTGGTATTAACCCACACCCGTCCACAGGACCAGATTTTAACCAGTCCCATTCAAAGGACATGAGCTGAGCAGAAAGGGAGGAGGGTTGCATTCGCAAAACTCATGGAGGAAAGGCAAGCCACACAGAGGAAGAGTTAAATGACGGAAACCACACCCCCCTTCAAGTGGTGCATTCACCATGGAAAACAGTATGGTGGTTCCCCAAAAATATCACACGTGGAATTACCATATGATCCGGTAGTTCCCCTTCACCAGAGACCCAAAAAGGAACCGAAAGCAAGAACTCGGATAACTATACACCGTTGTTTATCACGGTACTATTCACAATGGGCAAGCAACCCGAGTGTCTACGCAAGGATGAACAGACCCAGACTCTGTACGTGCACACAGTGGTCTTCAGCCAAGGACATTCTGACACAGGCTGTAACACGGCTGAACGGGGAGGACGGGCCCCTGTGAAATACACCAGTCACGATCAGCCAAAGACACATACCACCTATGTGAAGGTGCTATGTGAGGTACCCAGGGTAGTCAAAGTCATAAAGGACAGAAGGTAGAACGGTGGCGGCCACAGGGTGGGGGGAGGATTGGGGAGTTGCTGTTGCATGGGTACAGAGTTTCAGTCTGGGAAGATGGAAAAGTTCTAGAAGCAGACACTGGTGCTGGTTATACAACAAATGTACCTAATGGCAGCGAACTGTGTACTTAGAGATCATGAATATGATAAATTTATGTTATAGGCATTTTACTACAACTTCAAAATAAATAAATGATAACTAAATAGATAAGATAGGTGGAAAGATAGATAATAAAACAAGCAGACATTCCCTAAAGACTGGCCAGACAGTCCCACTCCTCTGCCCCGAAGCTCTGATAATGGGAGTGGGTTTGCCCACCTTTACTCACTTGTCCACTCACTGAGTGAACGTGCTTTACACGTGCTATGGGGACATAGCAGTGAAGAAACCATCCTGTCCTCCAAGAGGCAGGGACATAGATGGGTAAACAGACAAGGATTCGGGGCTCTACAGAGAAGGATACACAGCTCTGGACACACAGCTGGGAGACCACTGCCCTTGGATCCCTCAATAATCATGAATGAAACTGGACACCAGGACTTCTTGGTAGACAGAAACCATCAACAATCTTCTCTCTTCCACAAGGACTACTCAGACTTGACGCGCCTCTGTCTCTTCTTTGAGGTCTGACGGCACTGGCCTCAACACACAGACTTCAGGACCAACTGTCTCACCGGTTCTCCTCCAGCTGCCTCCCTGGGGACACTGCCGGTCCTCCACAGGTGGCATCCACCAGGTACTAAGCGCTCCATAAATACCGACTACCTTCAGAGCCCCAGAACAGTCGCTTGGTCTACTCTTGGGTGCATACCCAGGGAGTTGAAATCCGGAGGCATTCCCATGGAGTTTCCCCATCTCAGCATCGCTGCCCCACGAATACAGACACTCAGCCCCCTCAAGGAGCAGCCTGTCTGATGATGGCAGTTCTCTAAGATGGAGTGGCTGATGGTGGCACAGGGACAGCTCTTAGCCTTGCCCTCTGGCTGTGCGGGTATGGAGGGGCTCCATGACTGACGACCTCCAGCTCTTCTTCCCTCCCCTGGCACTGGCTCTGGGAGGGTCTTGACAGCATCAGGAACTCGGTGGAATGTGCGGAACCAACTGGGGACTTCAGACTGAATGGGTATAGCTGGGGATGAGTGACAGTGGGGAAACCTTCATCCAAAAATCTAAAAACTGACTACCTTTTAAGAGGAAATGCCTCTTAAGTGAAAAACATCATTTTGTTGTGAACTCAGTGGCAAGTGTCCCATAACCTAGAAGCAGGAAGGGTGGCCCACGTGTGTACCTCCTGTCCCAGGACGGCAGCATCATTCTAAGGCCACGACACACAATCATACTTTGCCCAAATGCAGATAATGCTAACGTCATCTGTCATTATTCCACTGAACTACTACAACTTTCAGAGAAAAAACCTCCCTCACAGAGTCTAAAGTCACTGTCATCTACTCATCATTCAGGCTTGTAGAGACAGAGATATAGATCCAAGGCTGAATCCAATTTTTGACACAGTCTGATTCTGGTACTTCCGGCCGTGCTTCCCACTGCAGACGGGAAAATGACCTATTTTTAGGAAAACTGTGATTTACCTTGATGATTCCTCATCTCCTCCCCATGAGAGCCAGTCCCATCCCACGCCCCACCAGAAAAATGAGAGACATGAGTGTGGATTTCGGAAAGCTGATGAGAGCGAGCTGGACACTTCCGTCTGAATGTTCCAGCAAGGGTACCAAATCCAGCCACTCAAGTCAAGTCTGAAGTTACATGTAACAGCGCAGAAGTTTATATTTTATGAAACATTTTCCCTACAGGTTCTTGGATCTATTTGTGGTTGACTTTGAAGTGACAAAAAAGTGAATCTCTATTTCCAAAAAGTCATCTCTTCTGTCTGCCAAGGCCACAATACTGTGACGAGGTATCAGCCCCAACATTGGCTTTGTCCTGACACTTCCAACCGAGCATGAAGAGCTGGCCGCCCCCTCAAAGATGTTCTTCCCACCCCTTCCTCACCTGCACTCCCTGCCCACCTCGCCCACCACCTGCACCTGCCACAGCTGCTTACTTGTGTCCTTCTCCAGTTCTCCAACACGGGGTCCCCATGTGTACCCAGAGCCTTGTTCTGGGAAACCAAGTAAGTGGTTGGAAATCTAACTGCACTAGTCCTTTTTCCTTATCATGGGGGCCAGAGCCTATTTAACAGACTTCTATCAATGCCCACTGGATCCTTGTTGAAAACTTAAAGAAACATTCGTTCCTTCCCTTGAAGGAAAATGAAGCAAATTATGTTGCTAAGTTTCCTTTACAGTGTATTACATTCAAAGAGAACAGTTTCAAAAAAGTAATGTTACATCTTGGCCGTGGTTATAGATAGATAGGGAAGGCTGTGTTTTACAAACCTTCGCAGTATATGGTGACTTTTCAGAACATTCCCTCCTGGCACAAACATGATGGGTAGCTTTGCATGAGGTTTTTTTGTTTTGCTTTGTTTTGGCCTATACTTCCCTCTTCTTTGAACTTCCATGGCATTCAGAAGTTTCCACATCATTGCAGCTTTAAGCATATTCAGGAAAACCTTAGCTTCCTGAAACCTTTGGGGGAACTCAACTCCCGAGTGCAGAGGATGCTTCCTGGTGCCTGGTCCTTACACTCACCTTTGAGTGTCCACGGCCCACGGGCAGCACACACTTCATGCCTGGGGCACACCTGCTCTTCACTGGGGCCAGTCTGCCCAAGAGCTCCAGAAGGACACGCGCCAGCACCCCAACTTGCCTGTAGAGCTCAGCACTCAATCAGGCTTTAAAAGGTCCTCCCAGCAAGCTTCTTCTGGGCCTTTTACCTGCCTCTCCTCTTCAAAGGCCACACCTAACAGTCAGGTGGCATCCAGTTTCTGAAGGCAGTCCCCGATGTCCTGGGTGACAATTCCTGCTCAGAGCATACTTACAATGGGACCTGTTACCGCGTCCCATCTGCAGACACCCCAGCTTTCACCGGTGGGGGCAACACCAGCCTTCACTTGTGGGGGCGCCTCGTTCACACCTGCACAATCCCAACACTTGCACTTTCAAAACCAGTCCCTGGCTCGCCGTGGCTTGGTGTCACTTCCAAGTTCCTTAGCTCTGAGCGACTGGCTCAGCTTGTTCCAGCTTCATCCCCTGCCACCCCTTGTCTTTTTTTTTCCCCCCTCCGTGTTGTTGCTCTGGCAATACCAAGTTGTTCACTCACGGGTGCCCAGACACACCGGAGAGCTTCTCATTTTTGTCTCTGCTCGACTCAACTGCTCCTGCTTGAAACATCCCTCCTTCCAGGATCCTCACTGCAAACTCTCAGGCATTCTTGAAAATTCTGCTTCTTGTCTTCCTTCCACCTCCCCCTCCGCCCAGTATAGATCCAGCCCCTCTCGTGCTGTTCCTCCGACGCGTAGCACACCGGATCATGTGGCCGGTCATCTACTGGTTTATATGGCTGGACTGCAAAGTCTCTGGAGAATACCAATTGTTCTATTAGTCTGAGGCTCCTCGTGGCTGGCGTGGAGTAGGTATTCAACAAATGTCTGCCAAAGAAATCAGCCTTAGAAAGTATATACAGAGCTGGGATCATGATCTGTGCTGTGCAGCTAAGAAAACTTCATTCTGAAAGGTGAAATCGCAAGGGTGCTGCCACTCGTAAATGATGCATATTCTTTCCACTAGAGTATGATGTTTATACAACCCACCTCTCGTTTCCTGTTGTTTCTTGAGTTCTGTGATCTACAGGAAATAAAAGTTTACTGAATGTTTCAGAGCATCTAGACATTGCCTTTCAGAATGGACACCTAGAACACTCCTATAATTCACCATTATCGGCGCATCTAGTTGAACTTGGAGCCCGGGCAGCCAAGCGCTAAATTAACATCACTTTTCTCTGCAGAGGTGAGGGGTCTCTGAACAGGCACAAGATGCCTGCATAACTTGGAAGAAGAGATTTCCACACCGCTTCGTCTCCTATACAAATGGACTCAGCGCAGAAACGAGCCTTTGCACTGTTTATAGTTGAAAGCAGCCGGTTTCCGCGGCTCGCCAGTGATCACTCCACTAAAAATAGCTTTGATGCTGTCACATGCAAACTTGAGCAGAACCTGAAAGCAGTTCCCCTTTTAGTTCTGAGCCAGTTCAACTTTAAAAGAGAGGCAGCTGTTAACATACTCTAACGTGTTTACATGATGGCAAAGTAGTTCAGCGCATAGTAAAACACACACACACACACCAACAACAAAAACATTGAAAAGGGACAGAAATGGGTTTGCAGCTCTGGTGACGATCCTTCTTTCCGCCGAGCTGGAGCCTGGGAGGAACAGTGAGGTTGGCAGGGAAAATCCAAAGTGGCCAGGTTTAAGGGAAACTTGGTCAGCATAACCAGGGTGAAGACAGGGCAGGGACACTTCTTGCCTCTCCTTGGGGGGGGGGGGGGCCAGGGGAGGCGGCGTAGAGAAGAGAACTTGGCAATGTGGGTACTTTTAAAAAATCTTGCTACAAACACCTAAGCTGGTTTTTTGTTTGTTTGTTGTTGTTGTTTTTAAGAAATCATGAAAATATAGAAGGAAGTACTTTCAACATCTTGGCTGTTCCGGATACTAGACCCAAGTTGAGGGAACAGCGGAGTGCAGGCTTGGGGGCCAGAGGAAACGTGAATTTTCATTCCAGCTCCTCTTCTTGAGGCCCGTCAGACCTGCCGTGTCTCCCCCCACCTGCCACTCTGGGTATGAGTGTAACGTGAGAAAATGTACGCCCAGGAGCCTGATGGAATGTGGGACCCCTGAGAGACCTTCCACAACGTCCTCCAGAAACATGTAGCCAGAAGACAGAAGTGCTGACAGTGGTCTGGGGTCTACTCCGGGGAAATAATGCAGTTTCATCTTTTTACAGAAGCGCCAAGGAAACAGTGCCTCTTTTTTTTTTTCTTTTCCCATTTTTCACACATAACGCTGTTTGTCCAAAGGATGAGTCACATCACGTTTGCTCAGAAAGTGAGAATTATTTTGATGAGGTTTTGTCCTAGAAAACCTGCACAGAGTCTGTCTGAGCTGAGGTGGAGAGGGGACCAGGCCCTGGCTGCCACCGGATTTGGCCACCTGTGCCGGGAGCTCACGGTGGGGGGCAAAGGAGACAGAGGTCAGTGATGGAGAATTGGTGACACCTGCTCATGGACCCTGTTGGGACGTTTATTCGAGAAGTCCATTAAGAAAACAATACCTCTGTTACGTCACTGTCCCCTTCTATGAGTTTTAACACCATGAGAAGCTACACGTGACTCAAGCACAAGAATGAATGGGTCCTCTTCTCAATCCACTGGAAATTTTAGCAGCACATCGAGGTTATATTAGCACAGGAATTTATCGCCTAAGTTATAAATTGGAACAGCAGAACAGACTTTTACATACGGCTGTATCTTTAACACTCATTTTTTTGTTAACAAGACAAAAGAATTTACTGTTGGGGCCAACAGCTTGCTGGCAGCTAATACCACGATTAGCTGTTGCCTGGCAACAGTCAAGCATGCTTTCTCCCAAATCAGGAAGAGCCATTGCTAAATCTAGACTAATTACAAAATGGGACAAATATTTAAAAGCTTTATATTTATTAAGGATTTTGGGAGAGCATCCTAATATGAATGATTCCTATTAAACAGATTCAGCTAAATACCACGCATATTTGCCTTTGTTTCACTGTCCCATGCTCTGCAGATCACTTCAGGGAAACTGGATGTTTTTGCAACTTTCCTAATTTCCCTAAATATTGTACTAAAGCAAAACCATATGCTTACATTTTGTAGAAGCATGTCTTTTGCCTACTTCTCTAAGAATAAGGATGAACAGAAACACCACAGACACCTAAGTCTTTTAAAATAGATAGACTTGAAAACAAATTTGGAGGATACCCCACCATTTGTAGTCTTCTTGTAGAGCTCTCTGGACAAAAAAACGCAACAGCCTGTGACTCTCAGAGTTACTACCTTTGTCTGCATTCTCAATTCCTTCTATTCCTGGAGTCGCTCAGAATTCTCTGGGTGGAGAACAAGTCCAGAGTTTTATCAGAGTCCACAGAGTTGGCCTCCCTGCCATCAGGGGCGGGCTGCTGGGGGCTAAGTCTTGAGCAATCAAAGTTCTCAGGTCTAGAGAACCTACTTCACCACCTAGAGGGGAGGCTGCAGGAGTAGAGGACAGACAGACAGACAGACAGACACAAACACACACACAGTGTGGGCCCCTGTCACATACAAAGCATAAATAATCACTACAAAAGACAAGATACCAGCTGTGAAGGTAGAACAGAAACCAGAGGTTGACCAAATTGTACTACCCTGGAGCTAAGAATGGCATTTGCATTTTTAAGTAGTTGAAATTAAAAAAAAAAAAAACAAAACCCACAAACCAAAAGAGGAATAGTATTTCATGGTAAGTGACAATTACATGAAACCCAAATTCCAGTGTCCGTAAATCATATTTTATTGAGATACAATACACCCCTTCATTTATATATATGTTGATTCTATGCAGTATTTGGTCCTTTTACAACCAAAGTCTGCAGACTTCTTTAGAGGAATAAAGAATAGTGACATTTTAGTTCTTGAAAAAGAAATTGATTTCGGATTAACTTTAAGCATGATGAAAAAAATGCAAATAAGCCATTTCCCACTGAAAAGGCCTTGGGTCTGGGCTGCTTAGTGAATTCACTACATCAAAATTTCCAGAAAACAGTCCCTATGGAATGCTAATTAAATTAGTATTAAATTTAAGAATCTTCAAAATATTTTCCTTAGATTGTTTCTCCTCTATCTTGCTATTGATAGAACCATCAGAGGAACTCATCAGATGCTCTATGTAAATCTACACCATTTTCTAAACTTGAGTCATTTTGTTATTAAAAACAAATGTGAGCACTGTTTTAAGGTCTGAGAGGAATATGGAATCAATTACATCTTGTGTGTATATCAGCCCACCCACCAGATAACGCTGTACGTCCATAAACTCTCCCGGAAAAGCACCGATTGACAACTGAAATTTGGATGTGCTCTTGCTGAAATCTGAAACAGGTCGAGGTCTCCGCTCTTACCACCCTGCCCCGGGGGCTTCCCATTTCCCAAGCCTCAGTATCTCCTTAGAGCCCCTGCACAGGCTGCACTGCTGCGTATACATTAGAGACACGCGTTTTGCATTGTATCACAGTCCACGGTTTGTGCAGAACCGCGGCCCTCATCATCTGACCATCACTCCCAAGTCCACGGCCAGCTAAAGCGGAGAAAAAGTGCCATTTTTCAAGCCTTCCAGAATCACTGACAATAAATCCTCCAGGAATCTCGTTAACCAAAACCCCAGGATGTGTCCACGATAAGTAACTTTGGGACGCTCTGCACCTGACATGAGAAAGAGAAAGAGCCTCCAGATCATCAGGTTTAGTCAGTATCTAAGATGGTGGCGATCCTGGAAGAAGAGCAGAAGAGGAACTGACATCAAAATTTCAAAACTGTATTTACCCCCGCTTCGTAGAAATGAGCTCTCCTAAAAGTGACTCTGAATCTTCTGGAATTACCCCCAGGATGTCCTGCCCGGTTCTCTGCAGATGAACTCAGGCGCGAGGGCCACCAGAGGCCCCGTCGGCTCTAAAAGGAATCCTAGTCTTTTCAGGCTGAAGTGGGAAAATACTTTTTGGTGACCGGGGAATACCTGGGGAGCTCAGTACCTGAAAACTCGCTGGTTCTGGTGCTGCTGGCGCAGGCCTGCTTCAGGAAAACGGCCCTCCACAGCACACTGAGGCACGTGGCCACGTTTTGGAGCCCACAAGCCCACAGCAATGGCCGCAGCTGACCACAGAGCCAGGCCAGAGCCATGACGGGACACCAGCTTCAGGCTACCTTTAACCTTCTTGGCTTACCTTGAAAGCAGGAGCTGAGCCATTCCTGTCCTCAGAGCTGGACACGTAAGAAAAAACTCAAGGAAGACATATAGAAGCAGAAGCAGAAGCCACTGAGAGACTAGCAGGCAGCTGCAGCCAGACAGGATTTCATAGGCTTGATGAAGGGGCTGCAAAGAAAGTGGGGAGAGCAGAGCAGCCTGGCTTGTGGGGAGGCAGGTGGAGCCACAGAAGAACGGCAGAGGGGACTGAGAAGTGGGTACCTGAAACCCGAGAGAGCTCATGGGAGCTTGCAGTGTTTCCTGGAGGCCTATGCACTGTGGGCCTTTCATGTGTATGGGATTTCCCTGAGCGCTAAAAAATCCCTTTTTCCCCCTCTTGTAGTAGTTTAAAAGATATGTATATTTATAAGCCTGTCAGTGACATTGATTTTTTTTTAAGATGTTATTTATTTATTTGAGAGAGAATGAGAGAGTACGAGAGTGGGGAGGATCAGAGGGGCAAGACTCCCCGCTGAGCAGGGAGCCCGATGTGGGACTCGATCCCAGGACTCCAGGATCATGACCTGAGCCGAAGGCAGTTGGTTAAGCAACTGAGCCACCCAGGCGTCCCTGACATTGATTTTTAAATACTGAACCAGGGACGCCTGGGTGGCTCAGTCGTAACGCATCTGACTCTTGATTTCAGCTCAAGTCATGATCTCAGGGTCGTGAGATGGAGCCCTGCCTTGGGCTCCACACTCAGTGAAGAGTCTGCTTGTTCTTCTCCCTCTGCACCTCCCCTACATTTGTGCTCTCTCTCTAAAATAAATAAATAAAACCATAAAGAAAAAAAACTGTCAAACCAGCCTTGGATACCTGGGAGAAATTCTACTTAGTTATAGTGTATTAGTCTTTTTTATACATCATTAGATTCAATTTGCTAATATGTTATCCAAGACTTCTGCAACTATGTTCATGAGTGATTCAGCTCTTAGTTTCTTGTAATGTCTTTGTCTGGTTTTGGTATTCAAATAACGCTGGCCACAAAATGAATTAGGAAGTATTCTCTCTGCTTGAGAGAGAGACTGTAGTGGATCGGTATAATTTCTTCCTTAAATGTTGGGTGGAATTTACCAGTGAGCCCATGTGGGCTTGGTGCTTGCTGTTTTGGAAAGTTATTAATTATTGACTCAATTTCTTTATGAGATATAAGCCTATTCAGATTGCCTATTTCTTCTTGTGTGAGTTTTGGCAGACTGTCTCTCAAAGAATTGATCTATTTCATCTAAGTTATCAAATGCGTGGGCACAGAATTGTTCACAGTATTCCTTTATGATCCTTTTAATGTCCACGGTATGTGCAGTGATGTCCTCTCTTCCATTTCTAATATTAGTAATTTATATCCTCTCTCTTTTTATCTTAATTAGCCAGGCTAGAGGCTTATTGCTTTTATTGACCTTTTCAAGGAACCAGCTTTTGGTTTCATTGAATTTCTCTACTGATTTTGTTTTCAAAATCATCGATTTTTGCTCTTATTATTACATTTCTTTTCTTCTGCTTACTTTAGATTTAATGTGCCCTTCTTTTATTCTAGCTTCCTAGAGAAACTTAGACTATGGATTTTAGATCTTTCTCCTTTTCTAACATATCCATTCAATGCTATAAATTTCCCTCTAAGCATTGCTTTTACTGCACCCTGCACATTTTGATAAGGCATATTTTCATTTTCATTGAGCTCAAAATACTTTTAAATTTCTCCTGAGGATCTTCTTTGACCCATGTGTTATTCGTACACTGTTTAATCTCCATGTATGCTGGCATTTTCTAATTATCTTTCCATTAATTGATTTCTTATTTAATTCCACTGTTTTCTGGGAGCAGACATTGTGGAATTTTTCTTCTTTTAAATTTGTCAAGGTGTTTTATGGCTTGGAATGTGGTCAATCTTGGTGAATGCCCCATGTAATGGAAGAAGAATGTGTAATCTGCTGTTGTTGGATGAAGTCATCTATAGATGTCCCTTATGTCCAGTTGGTTGATGGTGTTGCTGAGTTCAATGATATCCCTACCAACTCTCTGCCTCCTGGATCTGTCCATTACTGATATAGGCATGATGAACCCTCCAACTACAGTAGCAGACTCATCTAGTTGGACATTCTACTGTTAGGCACATATGTGTAAAGAATTGTTAAATCTTCTTTTAGAATTGGCTCCTTGATCATTACGTAACTTCCCTCTTTATCTGAAGTCTGCTCTATTTGCAATTAATATAGCTACTAATGCTTTCTTTTGGTTAGTTTTAGCATGCTCTTTTTCCCTCCATCCATCCACTTTTAATTTATATGAGTCTTTATATTTTAGATGGGTTTCTTGTAGACAATATAGTGGGTCTTGTTTCTCGACCCACTCTGACAAACTCTACCTTTTAATTGGTTCATTTGGGCCACCGCTATTCAAAGTGATGACTGATACAGCTGGATTAGTATCTACTACAGGTGTTACTGTTTTCCATTCATTGTTCTTATTCTTTGTTCCTTTTTCTTTCTTTCTTTGGTCTTCCACTCTTTTTCTGCATTTTGAGGCTTTAACTGGGCATTTCATATGACGCCATTTCCTTTCCTCTCTTAGCATATATCAATTATACGTCTTTTTTACTTTTTAAAAAATGGTTGTCCTTGCTTTTTATATTCAACAGGCCAAACTGAAACACAAGCTCTGAGGCTCTCTCTGCAGCACCATCCCTTAGAAGCCCTCGAGCGTCCCTAGGGCTTACACTCTGGCTAAGTGTGAGGGTCGGACTTGGCACCCTCTACAGACACTTCGTACTACTACTCTAGGACTCCACTTCTCTACTTCCAGAGGGCAGCTAATGCTACCACTTCATTTCACAAATTGGAAAACAGAGACTGGGAGAGGTTCTGTGACTCAGTCACAGCCACACATAATCAAGAGCACAGAGAGACCCAGAAACCAGCCCCGCGGTTTCCAGTGTGCAGGCTGCTTCTGGTATTAGACTTTAAAGTTTATTTAAAAAGGGACTGAATGGATTTCAAGAAGAATCTCCATTTTAAGCAAAGAAAAAGAAATTTAAGTCAAACCTTCTTTACTGGCACGTAGCTAACCATTTAAGTAACAGCAACCCAGATAAGAGGCTGGGGAGGAGACGCACTTTGGCCAAGGGCAAGTCCCTGACTTACTACCACCTGAGTGTGCAGTGTTATTAACTCCTTCACAGCTGGTTGATGTCGTGTCTCTTAAGAGTGAGTCCTGTGCTGGCGAAGAGTCATTTTCTGGTTTAATAATGAAATGAAATGGCTTGAATCTTGTGTCACTCATTAAAATGAGAACCCCACTAGACTCTGCCAAGAATCACTGATGGCCTCAGCATCCCTAGGATCCCCAGATGGTCCATGGTCACAGAATCACTTGAAAGGGGGATTCCCTTGTCCTTAAGTCCTTAATGGCAAGCCCCATTCTCAAAAAACGATTCTCTCTGAGCTTGACATTATGAATTTTTCTCATAGTGAAAATAAAACACCATTAGGGCCCATTCTACTAATGTGAGTACAGAGGGCATTTGCTGATGTTCCCGGCCAGCCAGTATCCATTCTCTCTTCTTCTAGTAATAGCTCCCCAAATTCACTTGCGTACCAGGCCTAAGTCCAAAAGCACACACTGTCCTCTGTTACAGCCATTGGTGTTAGGCCAATCAATGGCAGTCAGGCCCAAATTTGGGGGGTGAGAGATCCAGTCTTTTCCCACTGGACTTGACCTTCAAAGGCTCAGTTGGACTGGGCAGCCATATTGCCTTCATGAAGCAAAAGCTTGCCTGAGGAAGGAGCCAACAAAGAAGGAATGCCGGCAGATGGAAGCAAGACGCTGATGACTGAACCATGGAGCCTGAGGTTAGACCCGCTCTTGGACCTCCTAGTTGGATAAAGCTAACAGATACTCATTCATACTCAAGCCCCCTCTGAGTCAAATTTTCTCTCAATTGCAAATTCAGTACCAGCTGCTACACTGATAATTCAAATGATGACTAAGTTCAAGGTCACTTCTCCCACTCCCTTTAAGAAAAGGGCAAATGGAAGAATTACAGACAGAACTGGAGAGACAAATGGTGCCTTCGCTAAAGAAAAGTAGCTACTGGCATACACTGTTATTAACTGCTAACAAGAGTTTAATCTATTCTTATTTGGGGCTGGAGGGCCTATAAATGTCCTAGACTTGGCAACCTTCGGTTCACATTGAGCTGACAGCAAAAATCCTACCAGTTTTTATCTTTTAAAATAAACTGTACAATAATTAAAAGAGTATGATCCTAGCAAAAGACAGACCAAGAACTCAGGGAAAGTCTAAAAATAGAAAGAAGTACTGGCTCGAAACAAGTGCACTATAAATGCAGCATTTCAAATCCCTGCGGGGGATCTGGAAGATTCCAACACTCGGGTAAAGGACCATCAAAAATGAGCTAAAAAGCCTTAACCAAAAACTGGGCCTTGAGGGGGGAAAAAAAAAATCCAGCTAGCTAATAAACACGGGAATCTCAGCAATAATAAGAGAAAGAAAAATCAAGGCAAAACTCTCTACGAATTGGACCAATAGATATTTAAAAGACCGACAAGCCTCGGGGATGGCTAGAGAAAAAGTGTTGGAAGGAATATATAATCGAGACAATTTGGAAGTAGGTGGGGAGAGAAGGTTGGATCCATATGTGTATCTGAAAGGTCTACCTCTTTGGTACTGTAATTCTGCTTCTAGGAGCTAATGATTAAGTTCTACAGCCTACGGATAAAGAGCTCAGGTTCCCACAGAGGACAGACCTGAGTGCGCCTTCCAACGCTGGCCAGCCCTTCCCAGCCGTGGGGCACTTGCTTACTTATCTTCTCTCTGTATCAGCTCTCCGTCTGTAAATTGGAGATAAAATGAGCACCCAGACCACAAGACTAGGAAAGATGCATTGATGTACTCAGCACCACTGCCGGCACACAGAAATGTTATTAGCACTGGTGGTGATGTCCGTCCCACTGACCCACACCAACATGGACCGCACGCACCCCCCAGCAGCTGTGATAGCTGCACCGACGACTTACCCAGTACCTCCTCTGAACTGCTTTTGCCTAAGGGCCCCAAGAGGCCTCTGAGTCACACAATAAGTGGTTGACAGTTCCCCTGACTGAAAGGGGACAACCCTGCCAGAGTGATTGTGTTCCAATCAGACTTACACTTTAGGACTACTGTGCTCATTCCCTTTCCCATACAGCCTCCCTCATGCACCTCTTCTCCAAAGAACAGCCCCCCACCATTTAGTAAATCATTCACACCCAAATCCTTGGGCTCTGCTTCTATAAGATCCAGTCCAACACCCAAGCATTACGATTTTTATTACTAGGCAAAGGGGCAAAGGTACATGTTCTGCATGTTTATGGAGGCCTGGTTATAAGATCAACAAATTAAAAACCACCGAAACATGCAACCACAACTAGATAAATCCATACAAGGGCACACACATTACGTACCGTCGTACAACGGTAACGCTTATCATTATTAACTGACAAGGGAAGATGAATCCTGCATAGTGTAGAGTAAAACTGCACATTACGAAGCAACGCATAAGGTATGATCTCATTTGTGGTCTGTGGGAGTCAAGGAACATGTGAAAACATGTTCAACACCCACGTGCATGGCCGCTCAATTCAACTCAACTGTCCACTGACGGATGAAGGGATGAACAAAGTGTACATATACCTACAATGGGATATCCTACAGGAGGGAATGCTGACCCACGCTCCTCCAAGAACGAACCCTGAAGACATTACGCGGAGTGAAATAAGCCTAACACAAAGGACAAACACTGTGTAATTCTGAGCTCCCTAGAATACTCACATCCAGAGACTGGTGCTGCCAGGGGCTGAGTGAGTGGGTACGGAGTGTCAAGTTTTGCACAGTGAGAAAGTACTGGACACACAGCAATGTGGGCCCACTTACCGCCACCGAACTCAACACTTCCAAATGGTTAAGATAGTACATTTTAGGTTCTATGGATTTCACCACAATTAAAAGAATGTTTTCCATGAATGTTAACAACACGAAAACAAGGGCATTTTATTGAATTCTTTACACTGTTACTGTTTGTCCACTCTACATGTGCAGGTCCTTATTAATTAGAAAATACAATAAAGCTATTTTAATTCTGGGCAAAACACAAGCACACTACAAAAGGATAGTATATTTCTACTACACTAGGCTGGTAATCTAGGTTTCTGGGTTTTTAGCAGTTAGTGCGTGTTTCTATTTAATAGCACCGTACGTTTAACTTTGGCCCCTTGTTTTGTCAGCTTCCTTTCAGTTCTTATCGTACTGCCACCGAAAGAGCTTAGAGATATCAACAGTCATTGTTCTGTGACTGATTAAAATGTCCAGGTTCATTCTTTAAAAACTGCCATCTAAATGCTCTCAGAAAAAAATTCCCTTCCAGCCTTTCTTGACTCATGTATTCAGTAAATATTTCTTAAGTGTTTAATAGGTGTCTGGCAACACTCAAAACCTTGGGGACACAATGGAGGCCAGGGTGAGCTCAGTTCCTGACTCCCAGGCCATGAGGGGGGAAGATTGACTACAACATGGCAGGCTGGTTCGGAGCTCCACATGGGCTCCTGCCCCCGGGTACACACTCTCATACACACGCGCAGTCACTCACACCATCTTTCTTTCATAAGCAACAATGCTGACGTCAGAACCAACCTAGAACCTTCACGGTTCCCACCCGTGCGGGCAGGTGACTTCCAGGGACTGTGCCAGCTGAACTGTCCCAACCTCAAAGTGGCAATGACACTGTCATAATCTCAGACTAAAAGAATGGAAAATTCATGTTTGCTCAAATTTCATTCTTCCTGGCTTGCAGCGCAGGGCGGTGGGGCCAGGGCGAGACGACTTCTCCCCCAGCACCATGCCTCAGAAGCCTTCATAGAAGTTCTCTGACCCCGAGCAGTCCTGTGCGCCTCCCCCGGCTCAGCTCACCAGGAGCAGGGGACTGGGTGCCTTTGATGTGTGGGGTCCCTAGGACCTGAAGACCACCCACCCTTTGACCCCTTCCCTCCTCATTCCAGACTCTGCCTCAAAACACCTCTCTGATCCCAAAATCATTCTTGTCTCAATTCTTGTGTCTTGGTCCATCACAAGGCAATGTTTCCATGATATTTTGTAAGCATAATCTTCAAGAGCATAATCCTCTAAAGACAAACAACTTAAACTCAGACGATTTGAACTAGGATGAATCCTCAAGTCCTTCCTTCCCTCACAAAGAGGCCAGTCACCTGGTGTCAACCCTGCTGAGGAACCTGGGGAGAAGGAGTCTCCCTCGTTCTCATGCCCCAGACTCTCCTCCATCGCTCCGCGGTCCTCAGACTGTGTCCAGGGCCTGGTGGAGGCGGAGGACGACCTCGCGCATTTCCTCAGAGACGGGGCCCGAGCTCAGTGCAGGCTGAAGACGCTGCAGGCGGACTTCCAATGTCATTCTGCCACAACTATCTGCGTGGGCTTTGTTTTCTGTCAGCTCGGAGTTCCTTTTCTAGCATTAACGTCAGATTTGTGCTGATCCAGCCACGTTCTCCTGGTGGGCCCTCTGGGACTAGGAGTGCCCATCAATCTGTGAGCCAGATGGCTTAAAGCCTCCGTGCAGGCACGGGTCATACAGAGAAGGAGTGCCAAGGGGGCCCACGTGGACCAGCGAGCAGAGGGGCTAATCCACGGACTGTGCCCAGCCTGGAAGACCGTCTGGAGGGGAACGGCAAAGAGCTGGCAACGACACCGCCATTTTTATGTCTGGCAGGACCCTCGACTCCGTGACATAAACGACGGCAGAAACAGCCCGACCCCCGAGCTGGGCGCCGCCAACAGTGACTGTGGCTTGGCCTCGTGGCTCGCTGTGGCCGACAGAGCATTAGGAAGTAGGACACGGGCAGAAACTGGAAAAGTGCTGCGGTACCGGCGCTTGTTTTCTCTCGTTGCTGGGACTCCTCCTGCCACCGTGTGAATAAGCTCGGAACAGCTTCCAAAAGGACGTGAGACCCCCACGGAGAGAGACGCCCACTCTCTCAGCCATCCCAGCTGAGGACCAAACACGCCAGTGAGCCCAAGCGTCACCACCAGAACAGAGATGAGCCACCCGGACTGAGCCCAGCCCAGGCTGCCCGCACAGGGAACAATGGGCAAAGAGACGTTCATTCTCCTAAAGCACTTAGATTATTATGTAGCAGAAGACGAACGAAACACAGTTTATATAACAGAACCTGCATAAGGAGCCATGATCGCAGGACCGCAATGGAGCTGCAAGATGGTGGCTTCCGTGGCTGCCCAAAGCAGAACAGTAAAGCAACAACCACAATTTTTATTTTATCCATTTATTTACTTAAAGGTTTTATGTATCTAAGACAGTGTGCACATGTGCATGCAAGAGCAGGGGGAGCGGCAGAGGCAGAGGGAGAAGCAGGCTCCCCACTGAGCAGGGAGCCTGGTGCGGGGCTCGATCCCAGGACCCTGAGATCACGACCTGAGCCAAAGGCAGACACTTAACCCACTGAGCCACCCAGGTGTCCCTTTTTAAGTAATCCCTACATCCAATGCAGAGCTCAAACTTACAACCTTGAGATCCAGAGTCACCGGCTCCACTGACGTAGCCCACCAGGTGCCCTAGCAATCCTGGAAACGCTTTCCGAATCTGGCCTCTAGCCATTCTGAGGAAGCTCACGGGTCAAAACTATCTCCACATGGCCTAGGTGCATTTCGAACAGCAACTTACTCATCAACCCTTCCTAGCAACTCAGGGACACAAGACTTGGTGACAGCCAGCCCACAACCTCAGACATGCTTTTGGAGGCATGGAGGGGTCCCTCCTGGGAGTTAATTCTGGAGCTGACATATATTTCCCTCTCTATCCGAGAGTCCCTTCTACCCCAGAGAGCCAGGTGGAAATGTAGACGCTCTGGGGAGAACCACTCAGAAGTCATCCTCCGGTAACTATCTCTCGGAAGCACACACACCCTGTTAAGTAGCTCAAAATGTCACCCCAGAGAAAGACAAGTTTCAGCAGGGGTAGAGTCAAAGGGTCCCGCAGGAAGGAAGACTTCACTTTTATGATTGTTTCTTAGAAGCACACCAAGTCCTGACACTTCTCTGCTTCTCTCTGTGGGATCTGAAATGAGGGCAAAGCATGAGTTTGGTAACTTTGTTGAAATTTTTCAGGGTGCTTCCTTCCCGCCCCACAGAGACCCCTCCCTTCTCTTTATCCCTTCACAGCGCTCCCCAAGTTGACCTGTACTTTTCTCACGCTTAGTTTAATCTATTATAGCATCTTATATCCCCACCCAGTACATTCCTGAAGAGTCCAGCCATGTTATTTTTTTTTTTAAGATTTTTTATTTATTTATCAGAGAGAGAGAGAGGGAGAGAGAGCGCGCACAGGCAGAGGGAGAAACAGGCTCCCTGCTGACAAGGAGCCCAATGTGGGACTCGATCCCAGGACACCAGGATCATGACCCGAGGCGAAAGCAGCTGCTTAACCAACAAGCCACCCAGGCGTCCTGAGTCCAGCCATGTTTTAACCAACTCTTCTTCCCTCATTCCCCCTCCTTCCCTTTCTCTCCTTCCCATTCATCCACTAATTCATTCATTCACTCATTCATTCATTCTTAGGGAGCCATAGCCACACAACACCAGAAAGCAGCACACAGCCCAGAGAGGAGAATGCTGAGAGATAATTATAAAAAGAAGCACAGCTAACAGTAATTGGACAGTTTTTAGATCCTAGACTCTGTCCTGAGGATTTTCGGCATGTCCTCATCTCATTCTTGTACCGAGCCGCTGAGGACGGTACTGTTTCACACCTCAGGAGCAGGGAAGGATGCTGAGGTAAAGAGAAGTTGTAACTCGCCTGTGGTAGTGGCTACTGAGTGGCGGAGCGGACAACCCAAATCTGAGCCCTAACCCCTGGGCCACCCCCACCCCCATGAAGCTGTACAAGGGTCCTGGATGGCCCAGCTGAGGCATTTGTCTAACGGCAGCTCCTTCTGCCAGGGTTTTAAAGGAAGGTCACGTGACAGGGTGGCCAGAGAACAGGGGCAGGAAAACCAGATAGGGAAGCAGCTGGGGGACAGTCCAGGGAGAGGCGGGGAGAGCAAAGACCATGACAGCGGCAAGGGATACGGGAAGGATGGACTCAAGAGACACTTCGAAGGCAAAATCAACCAGATTTGGTACCTGGATGAAGAGAAAAATCAAAGATGAATCTGAGGTTTCTGGCTTTAGTTACTGGGTTGAAGGGAAAAAGCTGCCAAGACAGAAAAATTCAAGAGGAGAGCAGGTTTAGAAGGTGTGTCAGGACCTCCCCCACCAAGATCACCTCCAGGTAGGGTGATCCCCTGCGAGAACCCTGGGCTCAGCACAGAGCACATTATGTTCATAGTTAGGACTGATTTCAGCAAAAGGACACCCAGAGCAATCAGCAGAGGGAAAAGGCACAAGAGATGACGTCCAGAGGACACCAGGCACAAGTTTCCAAGAGTCCTCCCCGAGGAGAGTCACATGGAACGTGCATCATTCCTCTGGCAACGGGTCATGACATTACACGGGCAGCGCTGCGTACAAGGGAGGCTCATTGGAGACTCAGGCCCAGGATTTCCAGTGGGGACTGCCCTCTGCCTGGCACCTTCTAAAATTCCAGATTCTTCCACCAGTTTCATTGTTCACACAGCTCAGGTGCAGTGAACTACCAGTTCTGGGAATGGTGAGAAACCGCTCCAAACCCAGATATCCAGACACCTGCTCAGGGCCAACGATGCAAGCAGGACCTGCTAAGCAGGCTCTTAGCTCCCCCCTGCACAGAAGGATTCTGGAGTGCCTCAGTTCTTAACAGCGGTGATGTTTTTTTTACCCAACGTGCAAATGTTCAAATTGTAGACATCAGAGCAATTCCTGAGTAATATTCAGATTATCAAGCTTTGGCCAGCCCTTTTCTCAGATCTGAATACGACACCAAAAACAAACAGCAAACACAAATTACCAGGTAGGGCTAGCAGGATTCCGGGCTGCTTCTACTCCCCTTGCTGTACAATAAGAGAGTGAACTTCGACATGATGACACTTTGCATTTCATTACTAAGTTAGGTAAACATTAGGTCTGCTGTAGAATCAAACACAATTAAAACTTTAATTCACTGAAACCCAGCTAGCCCCCATCTTCAAATAAAAAACATCTGCGGGCGGTGGGGAAGGGGAGGCTAGAGACGATGTCACTTTTTTTTTTTTTTTTAAGATTTTATTTATTTATTTGACAGACAGAGATCACAAGTAGGCAGAGAGGCAGGCAGAGAGAGAGAGGGAAGCAGGACCTCTGTTGAGCAGACAGCCCGACGTGGGGCTCGATCCCAAAACCCTGGGATCACGACCTGAGCTGAAGGCAGAGGCTTTAACCACACTGAGCCACACAGGCACCCTGACGATGTCACTTTTTTAAGAGAAAGGGGCAAGAAGCTTCTATGGCAGATTTATTCAAAACAATCACTTCCTGTGACCCCTCAGAAGTGGGCACATACTTTACATGGACAGAAAGAGAAACGGAAGACCGTGAAGAGCAAAATGCAACGTCCCCGACACGCAAGCGTTGGCTCAGCACGTTCTTCCTTTTGGCAGCAAACCCCTCGGTGGGTTCAGAATCAATGTTTAACAAAAGGACGCCAAACACCAGGTTTGGTGGTATGTTTTTTAACTGGGGTTTCCAAACTCCATGGGAAGGCAGGGTTCCGTAGTACGAAGGATCGCTCGATGTTTTCTGTAGGATCACCCACGCACAGACTACGCCCCTTGGCGAAGACGGACTACATCTACCACCCTGTATGAGTGGGGTCTCGGACGACCCGGCATCCTCCTTCATACCTCAGAAAGGGAGTTCATCCCCTGCTGTCTCGACCCAATGGGAGCCAGGTATCAGCAGCAAGGAGACAAATCCCTTGTGGGTCTCCCTCAAACTCGGAAGAACAGGAAAGCCTGCTCCCCTCAGCCAAAAGCCACTTCACGTCAATGGAAGAGAAGGCAGGGAGGCCAACCGCGTGAGGAAGAGGAAGGATGCGAACAAAGAATTACAGACAACGGACACCTGCGCCCAGAGCCAAACACGATACACCTCCAGGAAGCATCGGCGTGAAAAAGACGGGAAAGCATGGAAACAAGGGTTACGACGGCTGCAAAACTCAACCAGACAGCACAGGGCAACAACGCTGGCTTGATTCTCACTCTGCTCCAGCCAGACCCGCAGGGTTTCAATGAAGGATCTTCGAGATAGGGAGCTGGGGTCAAGGGAAACGACCTTCCTTCTCGGAGTTCCAAATGAAGTGGCAGCCTTCCGCTCACATTACCCATCGGCGTGACTGTGGCTCCGCAGACAAGCTGACCAAGGGAAGATGCTCTTTAAGTGGAGGCTGTCTTTGTATGCTCTTAGGTGTTCAATCTTGCTTGTTCACAGTACTTTGATGAGCTTTCCTCTTTTCATTCCTGGTTTTTTTTCTTCTTCCTTTATTTTTAACAAGAAGCCCAAGAGCACAACTACAGATAGCAACTTCTGTTTAAGCATCTCAAGAGCCCAGGACACTGATCTACCACTCCAGCCCCTAAACTGGATTGTCTCGCTGCCTTGAAGAAAACTGGTAAATTACATCCTGAACAAGAAAGCAAGGAGCTTTTAGGATCTATAATCTCATTTCAAATCCTTTTACCCACTCCCTACTCTTTTGGCCCCAAGACTACAATCCTCTTTGGGTAATCTGAGGGCTAACGGGTGCCAGGGTGTAGCCGCCCCGTTCCACAACGCTATTCGCTGCTGGAAGGGGGGCAGCGTGCCAGGGTTCAGGGCCCCGTAATGGCTCTGTTCTTACAGGGCAACTGTTAATAATTAGCAGGAAGCATTTTGTCTTTAAATCTCACAGCTTGAACAGTAAGACCACGGAGTGCCAAAGAAACACTTAAATCTAGAGAAGTAAGACTTGGTTCCAACATTCTGCGCGGATCTGCCCGTAGAATTAAATGGCCTTGCTCACCGTCCCGTACAGTTATTAGGTGCTTCCTTAGAGCAGGCTGCTCAGCCTGAAGGTGGGGTGAATGAACGGGAACAAGACGGCGAGGGTGCCTGCCCTCATAAAACGTAGAGTCTACAAAGTTCAAGAAGGATCACTCAGGCCAGCAAAGGGCGCACACCAAGAAAGAAGCAAGAAAAAGACCACGTGCAAGACAACAGCAGCTTCTCACGTCAGAGAGTCACTGATTCATTCACTGATTCATGCATTCATTGGTTTGTTCAAAAATATTAATCTGTGTTATTACGGGCTGGGCACTGTTCTAGAACCGGAGGATACAGCAATGAACAAAACCAAGTCCCTGCTCTCAAGGGACACACATACAAATAAGTCCGTAACTCGCAGGCGATAATGAGGACTGAGGAGGGAAATAAAGAGAGCAATGGGAATAGAGAACGATGGTGGGTGTGTGTGGGGGGTGTGTGCGTGCACACGCTGTTTTCGATGGAGCAGCTAGGGAAGGTGTCCTCGAGAAGGGGACATCTGAGAAAAGGCATGAAGAAGGAGAGGAGCAGAAGCAGTGACCGTGACAGCAAGGACCAGAAGGGGCAAACACAATGGAAACTAGAGGGAGACCGTCCCTGGCAGCCAGCGATACTGGCCTGGGGGGATGGTGAGGCATGTGCACTTGGGAAGCGAACTAGAAGGGGTCCAACTGGCTCTGCCACTTAGTAGCACTGTGACCTTGGGTCTGTTTAAGAGACACATCACAGGGACACAGAACTGCGTGTGGACCCCTTTTAGCACGCTGCCTTTATGCCTCAGTTTCCTCATGCTGCCCCTGACAGCTCCCCAGACGGAGACTCTCAATGTTTTCCAACCTGCTGTCAACACGGTGTAGACGTGCGGGCATCTGCGAGCCACTCGAGACTTTAAAGGGGCAAAATGAACACACAGATTTTCAGCTTTGGCTGGCTTCAGTACCCAAGCAAAACCCACATTAGCCAAAGCGATCTGATGATGGCAGAGAAATTCTTGAAGCTTTGTTATGGTTTCAATTGTCTTAGCCAATCAGTCGTTGGTTAAATTGCTTTAGCCAATCAGTCATTACAGAATAAAAATTATTAATACCTCCAGACAGGTGGGGGGTATATCTCTAACTTCGCTTAAAGAGGAAATGCTACTCATCCTTCTGAAATACTTCCCATTAGCCAAGGTGCTGGAATCATTAAGATAACCACAATCTGAACGTACCGATTTGGTTTGAAACATCTAAAAGGTGTATGTGTGTGTGTGTGTGTGTGTGTACACTCATACCCACACCTTTACCAGTTTAAGGCATGGTAGTAGGAAAAAAGAAAGTTCAAGAGTCATGAGTGGGAAGGGAAAAGGGGAGCGATCTCTTGGGGAGAAAGCATGGGAATACAGAAATTAACAATGTTCAGAGGAGGACTTAGGAAAACAGCCTTTAATCCTGAGCTAAAAGCTTACATAACTTTCTTGGTTCATGTCTGAACCCTGAACCCCAGGAAGGCACCGAGACCCACAAGCATGGGTCCCCTGAAAACCACAGAGGACAGTTAAGAACCCGCAGCTCTGAGTGATTTTCGGGTAGTGAGATGGAGCCCTCACGCCACATGCTCAGCGGGGAGTCTGCTTCAGAGTCTCTCCCTCTCCCTGACTCCCCTCTCCCTGCTAATGCACTTTCTCTCTCTAAAAATCTTTTTTTTTAAAAGCAGGTACCTTTTTTTTTTTTTTAAGATTTTATTTTATGTAATCTCTATACCCAACATGGGACTCAACCTCACAATCCCAAGATCAAGAATCATGTGCTCTGATGCAGCCAGCCAGGTGCCCCCAAAAGCAGGTTCTGACCCAGTGGATGTGAGGCAATGTCTGAGATTTTGCATTTCTCACAAGTTCCTGGGCAGAGCAGACCACCAGCTGTTGAGCCACAGGCTGGCCCTGGAGCCCTGCTATTCGGTACACTTGTCATTTGGCCAATGTGATCAGTTCATTCAAATGAAAATTAAACAAAATTAAGAATTCAGCTCCTCCGTCAAACTGGCCACATCTCAAGTGCTTGGTGGCCACATGTGGCCAGTGGCTGTGTGTCAGACAGAGCAGAGAACATTTTCCACCATCACAAGACGTTCTATAAGACGCTGCTGCTCCCTGAGCTGTTCCCTCAATCACCCCAACACACACACACGCACACATGGACACACACAAGCACCACACCACACACACTCCCAAATAAGAGCACACTGCACACACACGCACACATGCACACACACACGAGCGCCACACCACACACATGCACGCACACATAGGCACCACACCACACCCACGCACACCCACACGCAATCACCACACCCCACAGGATGAGTCCTTTCTGCACACAGGCTTTGACTTCCAACTCTGCACCATATCAAAGGTTCCCTGAGGCACCAAGGAACTCAGGCTGCTGGGTCCTTTCTCTCATATTCCTCATTTTGCACAACAGTACGAGGTAAACCATTCCACACAGAGCCAAGTGGAAAGTCACTATATCCATAGAAGGAACGTGCTGCTGGAAGGTAAAGGAACCGCAAATGGACCCAGTTATTGAGTATCTTTCCAGGAAGGACATTACCTACCATGTTCCTGAAGACCCGCCAACCATTCTGGACAGCAGGTCTTCTGACTCAGCTTCACCGATGAGCGACCAGACGACAGCGGAGGTTTTGCTATGTCCCCCAGTGTCGCAGAGCTGGCAATGGTGGCAGACTGCTTTGGGCTAGGTATGTGTGAGTGCCAAGCTCATGCTCTGTCCTTGGGGGCTACGGAGACCACGCTGGGCATCACTTGTGATTCTCGAGGCCCAGGCCTCGCCCCTGCCCTGCCAAGTGAGATACGGTAGCTACAGCTCCTGAAGACAGGTGCGGAAGCATCGCCCGAGACTGACAAAGAGCCCCATCCAAGACACTATGCATGGACAGCCAGAGAAGCTTTAATCCAGAAAACACTTGAATCAATGATCAAAAGCGAAACAAGCTATTTATCTCATGGATTCTCATTCAACGAGTATTTACTGAACACCTGTGTCAGGCACTGTGTGGGCCCTGGAGGTAAAGAAAGAACAAGAGTCCTGCCTTCCTGTCATACACCTTTGCTTACAGAAACGACCGAAGCAAACACCTTTTCTAAGCCAGCTATTTTTTCTTTTTTTTTTAAAGATTTTATTTATTTTATTTGACAGAGAGAGAGATCACAAGTAGGCAGAGAGGCAGACAGAGACAGAGAGGGAAGCAGGCTCCCCGCTGAGCAGAGAGCCCGACGCCGGGCTCGATCCCGGGACACTGAGATCACGACCCGAGCCGAAAGCAGCGGCTCAATCCACTGAGCCACCCAGGCGCCCCAAGCCAGCTCTTCAAATACTTAAACACTCGACAATGAGACATGAATAAGGGGCATGTATATTTTCAATCTCATGAGCTGTCCAGAATTTTCATTTTGCTTCCTGCACTGCTCTGAGAAGGCCAATGACCAAATCACAACTTCTTTTGGCTCAAAAAGATCCTTTCTCTTAAGTTACTTGAACACTTGCCCATTTCACAATCTACAAGCCTCCAACTGGCTGAGAAGTCACCACGAGTGGGACAGACCCTCACGGGCACACTAGACTTTAGTCAAAAGTCAGGAAATTTGTGAAAGCCGACTGATCTCTCTTGTTCCCGCGACGCAGGCTCTGTCAAGAGAGCAAACACACAGGGCCGTAACAATTAATTGAAAAGAAAGGGTCTAATTAAATTTTTATATTAGTGTGCATAATAGCCAGAAACAGTAAACACTGCTAAAAATAAAAAGGACTCAGAACTATACAACAGCTAAAAGCTCCATAAGCTCTTCAGATAACCAGCGACCACTTTTCACTCTTGATGTGCCTACACACAGCTTCATCTTCCTCCTACCCCGCAGTAAGTGGCATAAAGTAAGAAGACTAGAGAACTGTGAAATATTTAACCACATACAATTCAGTCCAATTCTACAGCCATTTATTGAGCACTTCCCAGCACCTGACACCGTGATCCATGAACTCATTCCCCCGACGTTAACCAGATATCCAATACACATGCGTGCACACACCGCCGGACCAGGTCACAGGGTCTTTCCAGGTGGTTAAATACAATCACAGCTCTAGGAGATGATTACAATCTTGTAACAGAAATGGCACATGAACACACAGGACCATAGTATAAGGCAAGATCTGCCAAGTATCATCCAGGTGATTGAGGAAATTTATTTTCGGATAGGCAGTGAGAGATCACGTGATGGTTTTTTGATGAAGGTGAGATTTATCTGCAAGACCATTACCAAAATGTTAATAAGTAGGCTAAGTGTCTTGAAGAAAGCAAGGAATGCTCCGTATTTCTCTCCCATTATCACATAACACGCATAGGACTACAGACCTTATCCCCGACTGGGCATCCCTTGCCACGAGCTTGCCTACAGCCATCCCTGAGGTTATTAGCCCTGGTAACCTAGGGATGGAGCTTACAGGATCCAGAAGTAACAGATGTGAAGACAAGGTTTAAACCGGACAGCAAACTTATCTATAGCTTCAGGCGCAGAAGGAATGAATAAACACTACCTAACGAGTTTATGTAACTGTGAAGATCAACAGAAACATACAGGTGAAAGGCACCTTACTTCCCAAAAAAACTCTGGGGAAAAAGCCCTCCAAAGATAATGGGTCTGTTTAGAAATAGTAGCTTTCTTATGAAGCTTTGGGGCAAAACATCTGGTTCCATCTTTCAGACTGCTGGTCTACCCCTTAAATGGGGCCTTGAAGTGCTGCAAGGCTTCTGACCTTACCAGAGTTGTCCAAGTCTCCCTACCACCACAAATGAGCAGGAACCCATTTAAAAACTTTTACAATAAATCCTCCTTCAAAGACTGGCTAATCATGAGGTTCCTAGCACTAAAATGTATCATAATGGTATTTAATAATTACGATTGTTATGATAATAAGCATAGACTGCTGGAGTCAGAAGGGGCCTCAGACATGATGTAACCCATCCATCACTTTACAAACCAGAAAGATGAAGGGACGTGGGTAAGTCCACACAGCTACTCAGGGCCAGGATCAACATTAAAAAAGCAAAAAACAAAAAAAACCCAAGTTTTCAGATTCCCAGAGCAGTGTTCCCCAGATGGTATGCTCATACCTACTCAAACAGACATTAACGGTGCTTGTTTCTTTATAGACATAGGAAGAGCTTCAAAATATGCAGGAAGGTTAAACCACTGCACTTTGTACAGGTAACAGAACACAGTCCTCATGTTACACTAGATTTATTTTTAAGTCTGTCTAACTAGAGTGTGACAGGAAACCTGGCCTCGTCATCCAAGTGTCCCAAGTGACTTGCCCAAAGCATGGCCCACGGGAGCTCCGGCAACACTGGGTGAATGAATAAAGAAACATCCAGTTACTCCAGCGTGGGGGATGAAAATGAACACTTTGCATTCTGGAAGATGGAATTTGGGAATCCATTTAGGGTTCTGCGACAAGTAAGGAAACCACAAAGAACCCATGGTCTCTCTCAAACAACTCTTTCTACTGTAGGAGGGGAGCTCCACAGATGAAGTGACCATATCATGGCCACTTAACAAGATGAAGAGCAGGTTATCACCCTCCACTTAGATGTGGGAGAGAGAGACACAGCAACGAAATTAATTGCTTACATCATCCGGCCACATGCCTGGCAGAGGCAGCAAAAGAGAACAGGCACACCCAGGTGCTCCTGATGCCGAGTTCATCAGTTCCAGCTTGTTGGTTCCTGTTCAGTCCATAACCAGGCAGGACCCCACTACAAGAGAGGTCCCAGACTCTCCCCGTAACGCAAATCTCCAGTAGACACTCCATGTGAAATTGCAACACCCATCACAGAACAACCCCATTACACAGGTAACAGATTGGTTCTGACACCAGTGCCAGGGATTCCTTTCTTCCAGGTGACGACTCCTTACACATACTTCAGAAATGGGATTTCTGTACTAACAGAGCAGGACTCCAACGAAAATCAACTCCAAGCCCTTTTCCATTATTTCCAGAGTAACACCTGACAAAGTCCTCAAGAGCTAAAACTCAGAACGCAGTGAAAGGCGCTTGGAGCCTGCCGCTGGCTCTCAGCCAGGGGTGACTCTGCAAACCGAGGGGACATTTTTGATCATAACAAGCTGGGGGCTGCGACTGGCATCTGGTGGGTAAAGGCCAGGGATGTTGCTGAACATCCTCCAACGCACAGGGCAGCCCCCATAACAAAGAATTACCCAGCCCCAAATGCCAAGAGCACCGAGGTAGAGACACCGGAGTTATACGTCCAACTCACAGGATCACGGTAAGAGTTTTGAGGTCATTATCATGATGTGTTGCCCCAGTTCACAGAGACTCCACTAGCCCCGTTTCTGAAGCTCTGTCTTAGCTTCCAGTAAACCAAGTTAAACATCTTCACTGGTCAAGTGAGACGCATTTTCTCCCAGTTTCCTTTATTGTAGATGCCAGCTTGAGGCCCGCACAGACCGGCTGTTTGTCACTACCTGTGTGGGGACCGGACGCAAAAGGGGGCCTGCCTGACAGGAAGGAAGCCTCCAAAGTCCTTGAACAGAGCCGAAGGGAGACTCCATCTGTTGCCAGTTTTATGGGCAGTAACTGCCTTGTGTTAAGAGTTTCAAAAACCTGGGGCACGTGGGTGGCTCAGTGGGTTGGGGCCTCTGCCTTCGGCTTGGGTCACGATCTCGGGGTCCTGGGATCAAGCCCCATGTCGGACTCTCTGCTCTGCAGGGAGCCTGCTTCCTCCTCTCTCTCTCTCTCTCTCTCTCTCTGCCTGCCTCTCTGCCTACTTGTGATCTCTGCCAAATAAATAAATAAAATCTTAAAAAAAAAAAAAAAGTTTCAAAAACCTGTCGGCTCCAAGGAAGAAACACACACAAACATTCTCCACCATCCAGCTGCCGCACGCATTTCTGGTTCACCCGGACCCTTGAGATTCTCACACCCAAACACGTGAATCAAGAGCAGAGAACAGAGACAGCAGGAATCACTACAACCGACTTGTGGGCAGTAGCACGGCACTTAAATTGCTATGTACTGTGAGCCTGGAGGTCTTGTGAAGAAAGAGGTAAAAGCAAAGCAAGAATAAGGCTATTTGCCTCTGGGTCAGGGCTAATGACCAACCGATGAAAGGGTGAAACCACGAGGAAAACCATGAAATATGCTTCTGCTCGACCTTCCAAAAAGTAAATTATTGGTTGACCCAAATGTTGCAGGTGGAACATCAGAGCCTTTAGCACAGGAAAGGTCACGTGCTAAGCGTGACTCGCTGCTGTGGAACACATCACCTATGGAAATACAAGCCGTCGTCACTGGGCAGGCATTCTAGAATCGGGGTCCCATGCGGCCACACTCTCTGCCAGGGAGTCCTAAGAGTGGGAGCCCTCACTGTTTGCCCCAGAATCCTCGGCACCTGAACCCAGACCTACACACAGGAAGATCCAGAGGAACCAACAGTGGTTAGAACATAAAACAAGGTCAAGAAACGCTGTGTTGCTTTTATCATCAATTATATTATTCTCTTGGGGCTCAGTTCTTTTAAACATTGTTGTGAGAAAACAGCCAGAAGATAAAAGTTGCCATTTTAACCATTTTTGGAGTGTGCAATTCAGCGGCCTTGAGTAGGTTCACAGTGTTGTGAAGCCATCGGCATGGTCCGGCTCCCGAACATATCATCATTCCAAAACAAAACTCTGCCCCCCATGAGACTGAGTTCTGGTGCTCCCTTCTCCTCCACCCCTGGCAACCTCTAATCTACTTCCTGTCTCAGTGAGTTTGCCTATTCAAAGGAAACCTCATCCAAGTGGACACACACAACACCTGTCCTTTTGTGTCTGACTTACGCCACTGAGCGCAACGTCGAGGTCCAGCCATGTTGGAGCAGGTTTCAGAATTCCATTTCTTGTTAAAGCTGAATAGTATCCCATGGTACATACAAACTAGATTTGGTTTATCACTTCATCTGCTCATGAAATTTGCACTGTTTCCATCAATGCTTCCTTCTTAAAAGGGATGATGTGTGGATTTGGCAGTGCCCTGGCATCGGCGGGAGAGGATAAGAGTAGACTTAGATTCTGTCCCTGACTCCCCCCATGATCCTGACAGCCATTTCAGTGCTTTCACTTATAAAATTGAGGAACTGTAACACTGGTGTTTTCCAAAAAAATTTTTAGTCATCATCTACAGTAAGAAATAGAGTTCTCGATATGACTGAGAACACACAAACCCATGTATATCACTGAAACAAAGGTTCACAAAATGACATTTACCTCCTATGTGCAAAGCCCTCTGGTATTTTCTATGCTATTCTATTATTTTTTGTTGGAAAAAAAAGGGCAGGGTAGTTGCAACCCCTCAACTGATTTCACAACCCATTTCTGAGTGGTGACCCCCCTACTTTTCTAACACCCTTAATTTGAGTTACTTGTTCCCAAATTGGTGTTCCTTGGACTAGTTTGATAAGTGTATGCCCCACCCCCCCAAAGCATCTGTTTAATAAAGCATGGGAAACATCTGAATTAGCTTACCAGAAGTTACAATTTCCCAAAGTTCCATTTCCCAGACTTAATGACCATGGAAAACTTCACGTATAACTCAAAAGTGAACTCCTAGCATCTCTGGAAACCGTCCGCTGTAGTACCCAACTGGGGGACACTAACCTGGGGATTTTGGGTTATTTTCTGCTCCAACATTTTATGATATAGGACAGTAATTCTCAACATGATTTTCCTATTCACGCTACTGCGGGAGGTGAATATCCCCCACACCAACTACAGCTCCCAAGGCAGTGATTTTAAATACTACACCTGACACTCCACAAATTTAAAAGAAAATAATCAACTTAATTTTTCAGAGAACTTTAATGTGCACAGTAAGTTGCGTGGAAAATGCCCCCAACACATCCAGCCTCCCACCACCATCAACATCCTGTATAATTTTTTAAAAGCTCCTCTAGCGATTCTGAATGCTGATACCCTACCCCTTATTCCCTTAATGCTGATCTGGAGATGTTGTTAAAAGCAAATTTTCCAAGATTAATTGCAAAACAGCTCAGTGGCATAGCACTTTAATTTCAGCTGATTCTCTCAAGTTGAGCATCATTCCTACACCTTTTTAGATTATTGAAAACCTCCTTCCCAGTGGCATTTTGCCACCAAGTTGTCCCTCCGACCTGGCACACACACACCAAAATGACCGGCAGTGTCCCCCTACAACCGAAGTCTTGCCTTAGCAAATACGCACTTTCAGAGGCCTATTCAGATGCTATTTACAGCTTAGTTTGATGTACTTGTACCCCCGAACTGGTCAGGTCTTTCAGGAAGAATCTTCATTGCTTATTCTTTAACAAAATAAAATTAATCCCGTGTCCTTAACCCATCTGATGACTTCAATGTCAAATCAAGGATGATAATTACATGCATTCATCTTATTTGACAAATATTTACCGAGCCCATACATATTAAAGGTTCAGGCCAGTGGCTGTTCATTTTTTTTTTTTTTTTAAAGAACATGAACAAAATATACTGCTTTAAATACAATGACCAAAAAACAAAACAAAACAAACAAACAAAAAAACCCAAACCCTCAAACCCAAAAGGTGGTTAGCTCCTGTCACATCTCCTCACACTCCTATTTTTTTAAATTACACATAAAAAATGATTAGAAAGATAGTTGTATGACCAAGAAACAGATTCTTAACTCTAGAGAACTGATGGTTCCCAGAGGGGAGTGGGTGAGGGATTGGGGAAACAGGTGACACAGCCTAAAGCGCACACTTGCTGTGAGGGGCCCTGAGTGACGTAAGTTAGTGCTCAGTCTCCATATTGGACACCCAAAACTGTTCTAACACTGTATGCTAATTATACTGGAATTAAAATTAAAAAGTTAATTAAAAAAAAAAGATAGTTGTTTGGCCATTTATTCCCAAGGATGACAGTTTACGCAGGCCTGGAGGAAAAAGCAAAACAAAATCCCAATTACCTCTAAGAGCAGACCTCATGGACCAGGCAAGTGCTAATAACGTGAACTTGGAATTTCTTTTTTCTTATTAAACAGCATAAATAATCTCCAAAATCATGAAGTGATCTCTAAATCCTAAGTTGTGGAGAAATGCTGGGTAATTCTCCCTGTCCTACATTTACCTATTTTGGTCTAAAACAGAAGCGATCCTTGCACACATGCGTGTGCAAACGATGTCCCATGGCCCTCTTGGGCACCTCTCTCCCCATCTCCCTCAACATGCCTTCCTCCATCCACACAGGTCAGAACCCTCTAGGTGTCCTCCCTACCCTTCACCCACCCAGCCCACTGACCTCCTTCCGCATGCCTCTGCTCCCTCATCTCTGGCCTCCATTTCCGACCTTCATTTCCATTGGCTTGATCTACTGCAGCGGCCCCCTCCTATCCTTGCCCCCATCTTTCCCACCCTCTTTATAAAAACCTAAAATGCCGTTCAGAAGGTGATATGCCATTTCTCCTTTCCCAGGCGCACCTCTTCAAAAATTAGACACCGGACAACATCTCCATAGAAGACAGTGACCACAAGATGCCGAATTAAGGCGGGAAGAGCTCAGTCTGCTGTCGGAATAAGGACAAGAGGCTGGCTTGGGTCCCCGCTCAGCCAGCATCAGGCACAGGACACCTCACTTAGCACTAGATCTCTTGAATGTAGGACAGTGAAAAATCAACCTCACTGGACCCTGCAAGGATTTAGACAGACTGCAAACATGGTGGCTGTGAGACCAGGCCTGGCACAGGGCAGGTGTTTAATGAATGCTTGGTGTTCTGCCTTTCAACTCCAGTCTGAAATCAAACCACAGCTCAGGGTTCAAAACAGGAGGGACTAACTGAATTGAAAATTCTTTATAATCCCATACCGCTAAAAAGCCGATATCCCTGGCCTGTTTCTTGTAAGTCTAGACTATTCGATGGAAATAGATTTTTTTTTTTTTTTTTTGCTTTACTCTGCATCAAAGAGCTGTTTTACAGAAATCCAGGCTGGTTTTCCTCTAACTCTGACTTCAACAACTCTGATGACAGAACAGCCACATCTAAGAGGGGAGGGCAAGAGGGGGCAGCGTTGGAAGGAGGCAACTTCAAAGGGATTCAATAAGAAAAAAATTCCACTGGAGTTACCGCAGGTCCAAGCCTTCCTTTCTCTAGAACGAACGGTCCATTAAAGATCCGGAAGGAGGCCCTGCTCGAGCAAGGGGTCCTGAGCTGGTCCGGCCACAGGGTGCATCGCCGGCACAGCCCCCGCAGAAGCAAGGGTCTGCGGTGCCATGGATTTGTGAGTTCTGAACAGATCTGCAAGTACAAAGAACAAGATCTTCATCTTTTCGCAGGTGGGCAAGGCTACCATTTGGGTGAGGGGTGTACGTAGAACAGTGAGGTGTCCTGGGCGCGAAGATCTGTCTCAGGGAGGACCCGGGCTTTGTTCTCATCAAAGAGGAAAAGAATGTAGGGGGGAAACTAATGAGTTACTGCCAAGAGATTTAAACACGGATTATGTATGTGGGAGAGAATGAGCACAACGGACTGTTGGGGCCCGCCTGTGGTGAAAACTTTTCCCATTAGGATGGGGGAAGGTGGAGCCCAAGCGCCTCCCCTTTCAAGGGCTCCGTTCCGCAGGAAGCGTACAGGGGAGGCGTCTTTTCGGGGGCGGGGGGAGGGGATCATGAATGGGACAAAGCTGGAGCAGTTCCTGGCCAGCACCCACCTTAAGCACATTTGCATTTTCTATGGCAGCTGCAAAATATTTAGTCCTCTGACAATATTTAGTGCCTTAGAGTCAACAGCCTGGAATTTACCACCTTTCTATCCCAGAGTAGCGTGATGGCTCTCTTAGGCTTCAGGAATGACCTGGTCCAAATCCGCAGGCTTTGTGATGCCCAGGGGTACACCAGGGCCTCAGCAGACAGATGGGGAAGAAAAGAGAAAGGCAGGAGCATCAACACTGCAAAATCCCTGAGGTATCTTAGGAGGGAAGGGCTATGGAACCGAGCTTCTCCTTCCCCATCTCTAGTAGGTCCCTCATCTTGTGCCGGTAAAGACGAGGAAGGTGGCCAATTATGCTGGCATCCCTGAGCAGTCAGAAGAAATATTTTGCACTATTTTATTTGCGCTCCGCTCTCTCAGAGAAATCATTAATAAATATCTTCTGAGTAACACCTGCACGCAGGGTTCTGTTTAGAGCACTGGAAGGGAGAACTCAAAGAGAGACCTGGTTTTCACAGATCCTCAATCTTGAAAAACTACAGAATACAAAATATAAAAAGGTATTTTACATTGTAAACCCATCTATACAAGGGCTGCACTGGTATGCCGCTGGGCAAAAACAAGACTATACAATTATCAAAAGGAAAGTCTGGCGATGGTGAGGAAGGAGAAACTACAATGCACTGCTTTTCTGGGGACCAGACACAAGTGACAGGCATTGGATACATCCTTTTACTTCATTTAATGCCCCAAGCAAGCACTCCTTTAAGGTAGGTACTATGATGCCACAAAAGGAATGACAAGGTACATCTTTGGAGAGGCCAGCCAGGGAACTTGTCCAAGATGGCACAGCTGGTGGGGTGCCCAGGCGAGGCTCGAAGATGCATGTGTTTCTGAGACTTGCTGGGATTTGCTGGGAGCCCGCTTCCATGGTGGATGGTCAAGAGCTGGTGGTGGGCGGGGGGTAGGTTCCAGTCCTGGTCTGTGTCAGCACACGTGGGGCTCTGGAGTCTGGCTCCATCATGTGTCCACTCGTGCATGGCAGAAGGACCTGCCCGAGGCACCAAGGCTCATCAGGCACAGGCCCTGACAGGGCACCCTGCCTGACTTCTCGCCTACCAAAGGGGTGCGGGGAGGTGGGGGAGAGCTGGGGAAGCCAGCACCACACTTGAGAAGCTTGGGATCTTCGGATCTTTCTCACTTTTCTGCTTCCCAGACTTCTCTTTTCCTCCTGAGGATGTCACAGCTGCTGCATCCGAGAATCTGCCTGCAGGACCAGCAGGGGCCCCGTCCTCTGCAGGTGCAGGGAGGCAGAGGGCTGGCCAGGAGGCTGTGGGCCTGAGGAACTCACCAAGCCGGCCAGAACACCCTTCCTTTCAGTGAGTGACTCTGCTGGAAAGTTTAAACAGGGTAAGTCCTTCTATGTGCCTCGGTTTCTCTAGAAGCTGAAAAAGGGATGTATGTGTCAATTTCTAGCCCAAATGAATCCTGATTCAAAAAAACTCTGTTTTCTGTATAGTTGCAAAAGAAGCCTGTCACCCCAGGCTCCACAAAGGCAGAAGGAAGAGGCTGCAGGAGAGAGGGAGGAGAAGGAAGGAGGTAGAGGAAACTGCTACAAGTTTCTTGTTGTTTTTCTTCTGAATGGGTTCCTCCCCCCCCCCCCATTCACTTTTATTCCTGCCAGACTGGATGGGGAATGTGTGCTGGGGGAGAACGCGAGTTTGTCATAGACCTATGGGTGGAATGAGCAGCTGCTTAGCAGATTCTGACCAAAACTTTCCATTCAAAAGCAGATAAATGCACAGCGAGCATGTCTCAACTTGGGACTACTGTGATTAAGCAACTCAATCTAGAAAGATAAGGATTAAGAAATGTGTCTAAACGGTTTATGGATGTTTTTTCCACATGACTTAAAAATCAGCAGGAGTTGGCAATTAACGACATTTCTGATGTTTCTCACACTCCTTCCGCACCTTTCATGTAAAATGGCAGGGTCTCAAGGATGGATTGACAAACAATGTGACATGGGCCTTACGTAAGAAAGACAAAAGGTTAAGAATGTGATCCGAGGCTCTGGCCACAAACATGTGATCCCACAGAACAAGGACAGCACTTTGGCTCCCGCGTGGAGATTTATACAAAGGGTGGGTGTCGCTCTCATTAATTCAGTGGATAAACAATAGGGGGAAGGTCCGGACAATTTGATGGACAGCTTTTGGAAATGATCTTCTGCTTGGCAAAACACTGCAGTGATAATTTTATTCACACGGAAGGAAATGCAAAGAAGTGTCACTAAAACAAGGGAGGTAATTATAGGGCACGAATCAAAAAGCTGGATGACACAGAATAAAGAATAACTAAATTAGTCCCATCACGGGCTTGAAATCCGGACTTAACAATTTCAGGCGAAGAATCTGACCTCTCCTTTCTGAGTAAGAAGGCCAGGCACGTTTCCCCTAATGTCTTGTTTCCAACATAACAAACCCCATGCCACAGAATGGGGCTCCATCCGTGGACGGCCAGAGCAGCTCGACAGAGTCAGAGAAGGAACATCTCAGGAGCTGGACGGGAGAACCTTACAACTCTCTAAGCAGTAACTCAATCTTTCCAAAGGATCTCGGCAACCAGCCCTCTAGTCTAGACTAGTATCCCCTGAGCAGCTCGTTCACCCATTGATCTAAACATCAGCTCACCAACCCAAACATTCATCCAGCTCCTGCTCTGTGCCCAGCACGGAGTTAGAGGCTATTCTATTAGGGAGAGCTTCTTTGACTGAGCCCCAATCTTTCTTTCTACAACTTCGACCCGGCAGATCCAATCCCCGCAAGGGGAAGCTGAAGACGGCAGGCATGCTGACCTTCTGCAGGTGCTCGCCTCCAGATGATACACCCCCAGCTCTTCCTGCCCCCCAGCCAGCCTCACTGCTTTCCACCTCATCTCAAAGTGCCTTCCCAACTGGACAGAAACTCTCCAGTGAGGTCTGATCCACACTGCAGATGGGAATTACTGGCCATCACATCATTTGTTCAAACACTCATCCTTTATTATTAACACTACCTAAGACTACCTACAGAACCCTTGTGACCAACCCGACTCACTGCTGACATACCAACAGTAAACTACTCCTTCCCCCATTCCCGCTTCCTCAAATCTTTTATGAGTGATGGGTTCCACTATTGCTAAGCCTAATTATATTACACCTCTCTGTTTAACCCCCCTCCTTTTTTAATCTATAAAATCCAGAAGTTTCTAGCGGTAATGGGAAGACGAAAAAGTTTACACACAGAGCACTGGTGGGTTTTCCTTTTCTATTGTGATGAAGAATTTGCCAATTTTCCACGGCTGCAGAACAAAGAATGGGCTGCCTGTTGTTCCACACTGTTCATCATTGATTTCAGGCATTTTTGACAGTTCTTTCATATTTCGAACACAGAGATCAATTTCTCCCCCTCTGGGAAGGTGAGGAGTTTGACAAACATGCAGAAAGCAGGTCAGCCCCACTTTATGGACACGGCCTGGCGACGGCGAAGATGCTCTGGTCAGGAATCCGCTCCACCCTCCGGTCCGCCCGTCCTCCGCTGGCTCTTCGGTACGGCAAATGAACAGGAAGAGAATCGAGCAAAGACCCCAGACTCCTGGTGGGTCCAACGACACCCTGACCTTCTAAAGGGGAATGAGGGACAGAGAACCTCTTCGTTTTCCATCATCTCGGGGGTCAGGTGGACGGAAATGTATCAGCAGATCTTAAGAGCTCCTAACACTTCTGCTACTGGAATGCAAACCAGGGACTGAAGGCACCCAAGAGATCTGAGGACCAGTGAGTCTGTGTGGCTCTCCGGGCCGTGAGCTTTACTCAACACCTGAGTAAAATGGAGGTCATCGGCCCTGACGACTCAACATTCAACTTTCAAAGCGCGTTGAAAACAGAGTGACGTTGGGTGACTGGGCACAATACTCACATGATACGCATAGTCCCTAAGTGCTCAAAGATACCAGGGGCTGTTTTCCATCAAAATAAAATAATGTAAGACCGAACAAGAAGTGTACAAAGAACAGCATAATGAAGGCAAAAGGCTGAGATTAAAAATACCCTGTACGGGGCGCCTGGGTGGCTCAGTCGGTTAAAGCCTCTGCCTTTGGCGCAGGTCATGACCCCAGGGTCCTGGGATCGAGTCCCACATCGGGCTCTCTACTCAGCGGGGAGCCTGCTTCCTCCTCTATCTCTGCCTACTTGTGATCTCTGTCTGTCAGATAAATAAATAAAATCTTTAAATAAATAAATAAATAAATAAAATAAAAATACCCTGTGACCAACTCAGAAAATATAATGGAAGTCAAAAGATAGCATGATTTGATATGCAAATAAAATTACAACCAACTAATGGATTTTTAAAGTTCACACTGTAAATAAGCACTTTTTTTTTAACATGCAAGAGTGAAACCCTACAATCTTAAGCCTTTTCTACTCCCTGTCTTGCCAATTTTTTAACAAAATAAACTTTATATTTGGAAGTACCACCATTAGAAAACCTTGTCATTCAATCCAATAGCTATGCTACCACATTAATTCAGCATATCCTTCTACATATGAAGCATAACAAACCTTCATATCGATTTTTTGTAACTGAGTATTTTTTAAGAGATTACTCTAAACAGAAAGTTGAAATTTAGGCATATTCTCTCAAAATACATCACACCCCACTCACCCTTTTAAACATACACAGATAAACGTACCGAATATGAGAATTTAAAAAACTATTTATGGTTTCCGTCAACTATACTGCTTACAAGTAAATATTAGAAATGCAATTATGATGCAACTCATCTAAATCCTCACATTCATTTTTCATGCTTGGCCGAATTAAAACTTGCAATGACATGACAGTCTAACAATTAAACTCCTTTAGTGCAAGTTAAAACTGATCTTATTGTGGTTTTACAGTTCTTCTGCCAACGATTAAATGCACGCCACTCTGAACGACTGGAAAGAAAGATGTCTTATAAGTCAAAAAATTACTGGATGCTATCCAAGCAATGAATAAGCTCTTCCTTGCTGTGTGCAAATTCAGCATTTTGGTGAGGGAATTAACACAGTTATGTTAACAAGCTTAAGATTCTAAGGATTTTCTAATCTTCTAATTGTCTAAAAGGATGAGCTCTCCAAACACCTCCCCTTCCCACCTCCTCCCAACGCAATCCCCCATCCGCCATTACCAGTTCACTCCTAAGCCAAAGCGTTCCCACCTGGTGAGGAATCTCTGATAATTTCATTAATCTGAATATATACTGACCACTCTGTACAATTTCTCTGCCACGTAGGCACTTTAAAAAAAATCATAAAGAACAACCTTAAAGCACATGAAGAGGGCAGGACTGCTGAGTCAGCATGAAAATCAGCCATTTTCATTAAGGCCCTCAATATCAAAAGGCCAAAATCTTTGGAGAGGCCATTAATGTATTTTTCGTGGTTCATTAAGTGGCTGTGAAGAGGCAAAAAGAAACATAAAGAGCTAAATGACAAGTCTGAATGTCCAGGATTTTAATTTTATTTGGGCCCAGAGTGGAGCCCAGCATGGGGCTTGAACTCAACAAATCAAGACCAGAGCTGAAATCAAGAGTCAGATGCTTAACAGACTAAGTCAACCAGTAACTCCCCATCTGCCTTCTGCCCCCCGACCCTGCCCAGGACATTTTTTTTTTTTAAAGAAAAAAAAAAGGTGAGAGCAATAGACACTATAATGTTTTGAATCTGCAAACTTTAGATAAAGTCATCCAAAAAATAATTCTTTAAACTTAGAGCATCAAAATCTTGTGGATTTTTCTAACGTTATACATGTTTGGCCACAATATACAAAATACGAAATACACTGTTATTATTCTTAGAGTGGAGATTTTTTTTAAAAGATTTTTTCTTTATTTAACAGAGAGAAAGAGATCACAAGTAGGCAGAGAGGCAGGCAGAGAGAGAGAGAGGAGGAAGCAGGCTCCCCACTGAGCAGAAAGCCTGATGTGGGGCTCGATCCCAGGACCCTGGGATCATGACCTGCGTCAAAGGCAGAAGCTTAACCCACTGAGCTACTAGGCGGCCTAGAGTGGAGATATTTAAAAGACAAATGGAAGGTAGGGTACGGAACAGAAGTCCCCCTTGCTCAGGACTCATTAGCTCCCCACCATGGGCCAGCCTATCACACAGACCAGAGGCATACAAGATGCTGAGATATCCTTGCACATACCACGGAATCAAGAAACTACACTGGCTCTGTCTCCTAAAGGCATTTCACTTTATTAAATTTCCCTTCTCGGTAAGCCGGGGTGGCGCAGTCAGCTAAGCCTCCAACTCTTGGTTTCAACTCAGGTCATGATTTCACGGTTGTGAGACTGAGCCCTGCGTCAGGTTCCATGCTCAGTATGGCGTCTGCTTGGGACTCTCTCCCTTTAGGGCCCCTCCCCACAGTGTGCCCTCGTTCTCTAAAATAAATAAATAAATCTTAAAAAAAAAATTCTGTTCTCTGAAAACTGATCATCCAGGAAACTCTCTAGGACTCTCTCCCTTTAGGGCCCCTCCCCACAGTGTGCCCTCGTTCTCTAAAATAAATAAATGAATCTTAAAAAAAAAATTCTGTTCTCTGAAAACTGATCATCCAGGAAACTCTCTATAAACCATACTTATTAATTATAAAACCTGTACCCACCTACGGTGAGAGACAATTAAAATGTTTCTTCCATAAACCGATTTTGGATTGGTTCCTATATAAGAGAAGATATTACGTAAGACCCAGCCACATACATACTTTTATAAAAGAATCTCTTGTCACAAACACTGGTAGTGGACAGCCGCTGTTTACAAGGGCACTAATCTAATTGCAAAGTTTAAATGTCCCCACTATAAAATATCAAAATCATAAAAGCTGGGGTCTCCCACTGGGAAACTGTTTATTTAGCCACCAGACATGGAGGAAGGTTCGAAAATGAGAATTTCCTAAAAAGTTGGTGGGAGTATAGATTGGAACAGAGTGTAAAATTGGAAGACAATCTGGCAATATCTATAGCAAAAGCATTAAAATATGCATGAAATATGCATATCCTTTAACAAGAAATTCCATGTGCAGGAGGGAGGGGTGTATGCAAGCTAGCCATTAAAATAGACAATAAGACTTTTCTGAAAGCCTGTGGGGAAGAAACCCAAAACTACCATCCCTCCCTCCTCCTCCCAGGCCCGGAGTCTGAAGGCCACACCGAATGATGCGGATGAGTCTTCAAGGAGGTCAATTTTGCGTGATCAGCGGAGTTCCCTGGGCTTGGTCCTAGGGACCTTACAAAGCAAAGTTGGGTGCCATTTCATAACAGTAAAGTTCTGAGAACTGTAATATCTGATTAAGAGGCATGTCCACTTGCGTGGCTCCTCTGACCCTACAGAAAACTGAGGTAAAAGCTAGAGCTCCCTCCAGATGTAGCATCATGAAGACAGAGACCTAAAGTAGGTCAGGCAAGCGCTCAGCACCGCGGTGAGCTGACTTTTCATTAGACCAAAAATGACCTGGATATTTAAAACTGATCAACTCAACTAGCCTGTGTGCTGGGGGCTGCTTTTTCTTCAACGGCGAAATTACAAAGACAGCACCGAGTTCCCGGACGCCCCTCACTCAGTTTCCCCGATGTTAAGAGCTTACGTGATCTGGGGACATTCATCACAACCAAGGAACCAACTCTGGTACATGACCATCAACCAACGTGCGCGGTTTATTCACATTCCACTAGTTTTTCCCTCGTGTCCTTTGGGTTCCAGAAACGCATCCAGGATATTGTGTTACCATTCAGTCCCCGGCGTCTCCCTAGCCTCCTCAGGTCTATGGCAGTTTTCCAGACTTTCTTTGCCCCCGATGACCTTGACAGCTTTGAAGAGCACCAATCAGGGATTTTGGAGAGTGCCCACCCCACCCCTGCCTGGGAGACCGAACTATCGTCTGATGTTTTTCCCGTGATCCGGCATGGGTTATGGACTTGGGGGCCAGTCGGGGGGTAACCAAAGAGGTGAACTGTCAGGTTCATGACATCCTATCAAAGGTGCTTGCTGGCAACCTCTAATCATGGAAGTTAGCTTTGAGCACCTGGCCAAGGTGAGGGGTGCCAGGTTTTCCCACTACGAACCTCCTCTTCTGCTCCCTTCCATGCTCACTCGGTGGAATCAAGTCATTCAGTGCAGCCACTCGGGGTGGGGAGTTAAGCTCCAAATCCTGGAGGGGATGATTATCTCTCTAAATTGTCTGGAATTCTTTCCAATGGGAGATTAGTCTCTACGCCCATTTACTAATTCCATCATTTATTTACACCGGTGTGGACTCACAGAATCATACTTTACGTTTTGGGTTATAACTCAACACTGTTATTTATTTTGCTCCTCAAACTGTTCCAGTTTTGGCCACTGGGAACAATTTCAGGTCAGCTCTTGTGTCTCTTTGTCACACCCTAGTGTTTTGTTTTTTGAGTATCTCCTTACCTTCCACTGCTCCCTATTTTTCCACCAAAATGCCTTACTAAGAAACGGGCCGTCCATCATGGGTGCAATTCTTTGTGTCCCCTCCCACCAAAACTCCTGGCCACCAGTATCTCAGAATGTGAAGTCACTGGCAGTGTAATTCGTTAAAATGAGATCCCACTGGAGGAAGGCAGGCCCCTCTGCTGCTAAGACCAGGGTCCTTATACAAAGGAGAAATCTGGCACCAGGAAAGCACCAGGTGAAGATGAAGGCAGGGACCGAGGTTCTACAACCCAAGGAATGCCAAAGAATGCCAGCAACCATCGGACACTAGGCCTGGCACTGATTTTCCCTCAGCCTCAGAAGGAGGCAATCCTGCTGACTTCCGGACATCCAAAAGTATGAGAAAATAAACTTCTGCTAAGCCACTCAGTTCTGGGGTGCTGGGGTGGCTCAGTCAGCAAAGCATCTGCCTTCAGCTCAGGTCATGATCCCGGGGTCTTGGGATCGAGCCCCCACACCAGGCTCCCTGCTCAGCGGGGAGTCTGCTTCTCCCTCTCCCTCTGCTCCTCCTCCTGCGCTCTCTCTCTCTAATAAAAAATTTTTTAAAAATCTTAAAAAGTAACTTTTTTAATTATAAAAAAAAAAAAGTCATTCGGTTCTTACTCTGTTATAGCTAATGTCACTGAGCTCTGCATTTCCATCAAAAACAATTCACAGTTGGGGTGTCAAAAGAGGCAGGTACAGAGGAACAGCCTAACATACATCCAGAAGGGTACACTGGATCACGGAGGCCTGAGTCCACGAGCTACGATGTTCAGCACTGTATCTGGCCCTGAACAACGTCTGGGGCAGTGTTGTCGGATACCTCAATGTCCCTGCAGTGCTCAGGCACCCGCAGCTCGGTGCGGAGCTACTCGCCAGGCATACCTGCAAGCACGAGCAATAACCACCCACCCGGAACAATCCACATCACACTAAGTAAGCACCAGCCCCGCCAACGCCAAGCACTTCCCAGGTGTCCCACTCGGATGACGAGTGATTCCCCACCTCACAGAGGACCTGCTAGATACTGTCAAGTCGGCATTTCTGGTGCCTGTTTAATGACGTGCTTTGTCCCACATCCATCCTCCCCAAGTCCATCAACAAGTGGGCCCGGGGCTTGGACTTGAACCAGATACCACGTCACTGTAAGCTATCAAAATACTGTATGGTCATCCACTCACTAGGACCCTAAACACACAATCCAGACGACCCTGAGCAAAACCTGAGCTCCGAGAGGAAGGGATAGCCGTCCCCAGGACATAGAAATGACTTGTCCTCAGACTGAAGACACGGAAGCAGCAGGCTAGCTAGAATCTGATCCGTCGTCTCACCCCACATCCAGTGACCTTTACGGAGGTGAAATCTGAGTGCCCCCAGGGGTAGATGCAGAAACTTTTTTTTTTCTTCTGTCACCTGGGAGAAGAGGAACTGGAGGTGACAGAGCAGGATCTGAAGTCGTCCACTGGAAATTACTTCCATCACAAAAGCTCTGGTTTGCATTTTTATGCCAATGTTAAAAAATCAAATGAAGTCATTAAGCTTAGGCCAGCTCGGAAAGCCTCTGCCTGAGTATGCAACCCCCAGAGCTCTGCCGTAATCCTTCAAATTATTAAATAATTATTGTGTTTCCCTTGGGGTCGCATTTGGCAACAAAGTACTGTCTAAATGAACCAATGATAGGACCCAGTGAATAACACTTATGTTCTTAACTTCCTAGGAAAAAAAGGCTAAGAAATACTTCCAAGATACAAACTGGGGAGGAGAGTGAGGGTTTTCTGTGGGGTCTGGAGGATGGGGGAATGGAGAATGACTAAGAAACCGGAGAATCTGGGGAAAATCCCAATAATGAGTGTCGCCTTCCCCACCAATGTTGGAGATCGGCAATTCTCCCACCCCAGTTCCCTTCCATCTCAGGAGGAGCTACAGCCATAAGAAGAAAACCAAGCATATGGCTCTGTCCTTCTGGACATTTCTACAATGTTGGCTGGCTTGCTCTGGAAAATCCCATTTCATCTCCTACAGCTATATGACCTCAAGTTGTCATTTCCAATAGAGTATGCTTGCGCTGATTTTTATGAACACAGACAAAAGCTGCTACAACCTTTTTTTTTCCTCCCCCAAATCTTTCAAACCAACTGTAGTTGCTATGTAGGGTTATTTGTTTCTAAGGCAACAGCGTATATCTAAGTACTAATGGCCTGTCCTTTTGCCAGGCAACAAACAGCCTTGTGATGCAACTGCACCTGTCTCGGCTACGCGTTGCTATGGAGATGCTCCAGTTGCTATGGCTACCATCACGCTAATCGCCTAGCAAAGGCAGACATACAGCAGTCTTCTCCGAGAGCCCAGCTGTTCTTGCGCGTCTCCTGCAGAAGACTGATTGTCTAGGGCCTGTGACGGAATGCTTCTCAACCAAGACGCACAAGAACTTCATTAATGTGCTCGCAGAAGATCACTTTGTGCTCCCCTCTGCACAGCAAACGCCAGACAAGGGAAAGAATCTGCAACGAAGTGGACCATAAAACTACTGAAACCTACGAACCCATGCCATCCCTCACTCACAGAAACGCGTAGCCCAAGGATAAGGTCTCTCAACTGGGTGCTTATGATAGAAACACGTTCTTACATTATATATATATATATAGTTTTCCAGGAGGGAGGAATATATTTCCAACCCTAGCGCTATGGGCGATAAAATCAATTTTAAGATTTGTATCTGTGTTAATACCGTGGCTACTTTTTCTCGACGCTAACATTAACACCTCCTTTTTATTTATTTATTTATTTATTAATGGACAAGCTTCCCACTCTCTCCTCCAATTATATCTTTGTAAAAATGGCACCCGTGACCTCACTGTCTCGACACAAATGGGCATGTGGGGGGGAATGAAAGCTTCCATTGTCCTCTGCTGTTCTCCTTGAGGAGGCAAACACCAAGTAACCACAACAAAATGATCGCTGTGGAGCAGCGTCCACATGGAGACCAGGAATAACAACAGCCGAGTGAGTCCTTGGGTGAACACCTGTAAGATGCCCGCAGTCAGAGGCTGGGACGAGGGAAGCGCTTACCTGACTCATCCCTGTACTTCTGTCCCAACAAACCGTGACACACAGAGATGTTAAAGCTGTCACCTTTTCTGGGTAAATGTTTCTACCCAGGAAGACAGTATTTCGCCCACTGGGAAGCCTTCTGAGCACGTTCCTCTGCAGCAGCAAGAAGCGGTAAGCTTTGCGGGAAACACGACACTTGCGTACGCCGCCGATAGTGCCTGACTTCCTTCTCATTTACCTGCAGTTATTTTTTGTATCATACAGCCTCTTAAATTAGTTTCAGTGCCCGTCTCTGCCAAAATAATGCAACTTCAGTAGAGCAAAAGAAAAAAAAAAGTCTGAATTGCTTACCTTTGATATGCCTGAGGAGAGGCAGGAGGTGTATTGAACACGTGTGAGTATGGGTGGTAGGGTGTCTTTTTCAAAGCCTGAATTAGATTTTGTCTATACTCTGGGTCTATGCACCACAATGACCCTTTCCCAATGCTCTGCAAAGAAAAGGAAAACATAAAAATGATTAACAAAGCAACATTCAGTGTTCCGCAGTATGCAGATGAATAGCAATTACCACAGTTACTTATTTTGAAAAGCCTCTCACTTATGTGTCCTCGTCTGACAGCCAGAAATATGTAATATTGGACACTGACCGGACGGCACCAAAAAATGCACTTTGGTCCTACCTGGATTAAGTGCGGCACACGAAATGAGCATGCTTTTCCCAGGGGACGCTGGTACAATAATAGTGTAATTTTCACATCCCAGCGGCCCCCAAACTCAGATCCCTGTATTATTTTTCAGTGTCAATTCTGAAGGACGTACGTATTCCCCCTTCTGAAAAACGTGTTCTAAATTTGTCAGATTTCAAATGGGGAAAGAAAAAAAGGGCAGGGTACCCCAAACTCCCATCGCCGCTGTAAAAAAGAGTTGTGTTTTTAAACCATCTTTTTTCCGTACCACTTTGCAAGAAACGGAAAAGTAATCTGCTTGTTTTTTCCTACTTACTCACAAAAGAATGACATTTAAGCTTCAAATGGATTTCTGTAATTACCTTCCCCAAGAAACAAAAGAACTCGGGGGGGGGGGGGGGGGGGCGGCGCACAGGGAGCCAGAAGCCAATATTTATTTTCTGAATGTCTAAGTTCACATATTCTGCCCCCAGCCTAAAGGAGTTGGATCTTTGTAAGTCAAACTTTAAAAAGCAAATTTTCTGAAACTAGTTCTGTGGAAAGACTTGCTTCTGAGGCCCACTTTTGGTCTGTGGACCACATTTTTATTAAAAAAAAAAAAAGAAAAAAAAAAGGTCAGTCCTTCTGTGAGGCCCACTGACCTGGCAGCAGGCCGATGGGCAGTAACTATTCTGAGTGCACGCTTTCAAGTGACTGAATGTACCCAAGCTGTTTGATAAGGTCGTTTGTAAATATTTACTGATTTAGAGAGAAAAGAAGTCAAATTACATAAACCCACACCCACCCCATGCTGGCAGCCAAGGGACTGACTCTCCTTTTCAGAACTACTGTAAGACAGAAACAATAGTACTGCTGAACTCTTAGAGGGGGGAAAATGTCCCAAGAAAATCCCTTAGAAGGGGGGAAAAAAAAGTTATTCCTAAAATCTTTAAAGAGGATTTTAAAAATTTGTATTTCAGTCATGAGTTCACCCAGCAGTTGACTTACAAACTGATTCACAGAACCCATTAAAATTCTTCACTATCACACCAGACTGGGGTGGGGGTGAGGGACCAGAATTAACTCCTTCTGGTGCGCTGAGAAGAAAGAATTGCTCCAAAAGCCAAGATCAGTGGCTGGGACGTCTGAGGCACCCCAGCCTCCACCTCCCACCCGACCCCCACCCCCTGGGGCGGGGGCGGGGGGGGGGCAGGCGCAGAGGCCTGAGCCCAAACACCGGTACCAGTCAGGCTGACCCGCATAAGCAGAACACCAGCGTTCCAGTTTAACCAGCTGGGTGTGTAAAGACATGAAAAATGTCCACTTTGAAAAAATCCAACGTCCTTATGTGGCCTTTCCTTTCATGCATACATTTTCAAGCCCAGAATAGTTGAGGGGCACTGATGATGCTCTCCCAGTAAAGCAGGAGGGCCATCGAAGGAGCTGCGGGGACCCACCTCTTCTTTCCTTTGGGAAATAGATGCAAAGCGCACTTTCTAGAAGAGGTATGAGTGAGGATGGTGCAGATCAGCAATGACCAAATCCAGACAATGTAAAACAAACCACAAAAGCTGGTAACTCAGGGCGGGGGAGGGGGGGGTGGTTATCCCTGGCCTGACTCCACCAAGGGTTCCCTGTGGAGCCTTCTGGATCTATTTGAACACAAGGCCTCTAACCAGCTACCTGGAGGGCCAGGGCCCACAAGCCACCCAAACATTTCTGCAAGGAGATTATCTCAGTTCTGGGAACCTAAGAGCTTTGCTTTCAAGGCCGCTTTCAGGGTGGGGCCGTTTAATCTTACAGGGAATAAAAATATGACAAAGACATGAAGGATAATTGACCCTCTTAGGCAAATAACAGTAAGCAGGGAATGTGGTTTCTCTTAATCCCGGCCTAAGTATCTTTTTTTTTTTAAATTATACTGCATTACTATTTATGAACTAAGTGGGGAAAACACCACAGCAGGGGGGTGGGAGGGGGAGGGAAGGGTTGCAACGTAACTGATACAGGTGCAAGAGGCAGGTGTGGGGGTTACAGGAAGGACCAGGAATTCTGGAGCCATCGAGACGTTTCCTATAGGGCCTAGGGCAAATCATGGTCCTCACAAAGTCTTGGCTTCCCCATTGGCAAAATACAGACCCCCTCAGGGATGGGTGTGGGGCCCCAGCAACAGCATGAAGTCACACAGTTGTAACAGGCACCATGCCTACAAGTACTCAGTGATGCTGGATGACGTCACGAACATATTCTTTCTGACAGAAGAAAGGGAGCCAAGCTGGCCATCCAATGCCTTTCCAATGCCTTTCCGTTGTCTGAAACTCTTGATTTCGGCTCAGGTCATGACCTTGGGGATGTGGGATGGAGCTCAGCATAGGGCTCATGGGCTGGGGTGGGATCTGCTTGGAATTCTCTCTCCCTCTCCCTGCTTCGCTTTCAAAAATAAATAAAACAAAATCTTCAGAAAGCAATCAATCAAATCTGATTTTCCCAAAGCTGTCCATCGTAAAAGCAGCATCAAGTTCCGAGCGTGGCCGTGGGAAGAGTTTCCCAGCAAACCCACAGGTACTGTCGGTCCTGGCTTGGCAAATCCAGCGTGGAGAGCCTTTCTGCTTGATTTCCGTGAGTGTCCCCTCTGCCCTCCGCACACGGCTCAGTCCGTGTGCTCGCTCCCGTAACTTCTCCCGTGCTCAGGAAGCCACTTCCGATTCACAGCAGCCTTGCCCCTCGCTCCTCCAACTTTTCTTTTGCCCAGGTCTTCACATGGTGATCATCAAGCTGAGGTTTAATTTCAAACTGATCTGCACATGTGTACAATGGTCATTTGCTGCAGACCTGTGCCCAGCTTTGGGTCATAACGATTCCCCCTTGATCAGTTTTGCATTTCACCGGGAGAGAACCTGGCACTGCTGATAGGTTTTTGCAGACCAGACATGAACTTCAAAATCTCACACTTACGGCCACCTGGGTGGCTCCATCAGTTAAGTGTCTGCCTTCGGCTCAGGTCATGATCCTGGGGTCCTGGGATCAAGTCCTGCATTAGGCTCCCTGCTCAGTGGGGAGTCTATATCTCCCTCTCCCTCTGCCCATCACCCTGCTTGCACTCTCTTGCAAATAAAATCTTAAAAAATAGGGGTGCCTGGGTGGCTCAGTGGGTTAAATTCTCTGCCTTCTGCCCAGGTCATGATCACAGGGTCCTGGGATCGAGCCCCGCATCGGGCTCTCTGCTTGGCGAGGAGCCTGCTTCCTCCTCTCTCTCTCTGCCTGCCTCTCTGCCTACTTGTGATCTCTGTCTGTCAAATAAATAAATAAAATCTTTAAAAAAAAAAAATCTTAAAAAATAAAAATAAAAAATAAATCTCATACTTAAAATTTCCAAAGAGAGGAAAAAAAAACACAAAAAGCATCTTCAGGACACACCTCCAGGGACACTGTCACCTGCGTACCCCCTCCAATGACGATATATATAGAACTTGAAAGGAACAGGAAGAGCCTGGCCATGGCATCTCACCTCCAAGTGTCCTCCTTGGTCTCATGGAACACCACAGAAGAGTAAAAAGGTCGACTTGAAAAAAATTTTAATGGAAATAAGTACAGAGAGAATGCTCAAGTTTCTTAGGACAGGAAAAATTACATTTAATGCCCTTAACCGGGGAAAGGCAGCTGTAATTTGATTATAGTTGTATAATAAGTTTAGAGTCAGAGCTTTTATAGAAATTTCTGCATCACATCTGAAGAATAGGGGTTTTTTTTCCTTCTGTGACAACTGTGGGGGGGGCCACACATCATTAAATGCTAAGGAATTCAAAATAATAAGGAAAGAAAGATCTTCATTCAGAGATACATTTTTGTGTATAGATATTCTTTAAGATGACATTTATACATACACATGTATATAAAGATAAAAATGTGTCTCTGAATGGAAATCTTTCACACACACACACATATAGCTTGAAAAAAAAACCAATGTGAAAAGGAGAGGGCTGAAATAAGTTGAGTAAAAAGATAAGGATGAGGCCAAGTTTTGTGTTTTAATTAAAAAGCACCTGGGGAACAGCAGCCAGCTCCTCGTTAGCAATAAAAAACATCAGGACACAAAAGGAAGCCTATGTTGTAGAAAGAACTGATTAGTTGGAAAGGTTGGAAAAAAAAAAAAAAACGGAGATAAAACAACTAAATGAAGTCTTACATCTAACTTGTATTGATAACATTTTTTCCTGAGACGGTTCTAGCGACCCGTGACTCTCTCCCATCCCCTCATGTAGAGTATGTCATCTGTCAGCCAGCCGTGCATAGGGGTCTTCAGGGGCGGGGCAGGGGAACTCTACATTAGGTTGTGAATTTCTGAGGATGAGTACCAAATTCTAAAGACGATTTTCAAACTGTGCGCTCTCACGTTCATGGGTCATGGAGTCAGTCTCATGGGCACAACGGGCTTGGTTTTCACGGCACAGAACAGAATCCCACAGACTAGGACACACAACATCCAGGGTAGAGTGGCATTCCGTGAAACGTGTGCGTGTGGACACATGTACACAGGCTCACGCTGGATCATGAGGAAACATACACTTTGTCTGTGGATTCTGGGTCCAAGACGTGTAGTACACGCTGCTCTAGGACAATGGTTTTCTTTTCTTCCTCCCATTCTCACCCCTTCTGAGGGGTAAAGCCCTCTTCCAGCAGTGACAGAAGAGTCACCAGGATACCCCTGGCAGAGGAGGAGCCCCGTGGGCAAGGCGGATGAGGCAGGACCCAGGTCAAAATGGAGTGGGGATCTGGGTATGTGTTCTCGGTGCATCATTGGAAATGATTCTTCTCGATGGTTCTGATCTGCCATCTCGGGAGGGCGCTTCCAACACCACCTACCCTTGTTCCTTCCCTCCTCCATATGGTCCCTGCGACATGCCAGGCACCATGGGGGCGACGCTAGTGAATACAGAACAACACAAAAAGACACTGCTCTCTTGAAGCTTGGATTCTACAGGGGGAAGAAGACAGCAAGAAAGTAAGCGAAGAAATAAATAAGCAGGATCGTACAGACTGGAGTGCCTGCCGTGAAGGAAATAATGAGCAACAAGTCAGAAGGCAGGGACCTGCCGCTATAGGAATAAACGGGTTGGAAGAGGCAAGAAGAACTGCAGAGGTCGTTGTGACCGATGCCACAGTCCAGGCGTGAGGTGACCGGTGGCAGCAGGGAGGAGGAGGAGGAGGAGGAGGAGGAAGGGCAGCTTCCGGATGTATTTTGAACCAAATGGACCTGGCAATGGACTGGAAGTAACAGGTAAAGAAGAAAGATGAAGGATGGCTTGGTTTGAGCAACTAACTCGGTCAAAGACGGCGGGGGTTGGGGGGTTGGGGGTGGGGGGTTCAGTGCTCATCTGAACGTATAACCCTCGAGATGTCTCTGAATTAAGAACTGCTGATCAAGGGACTTGAACGACCTTGCTGGACATACGCCCCCTCTTCCCTCCACTGTAGGTTCGCTGACCCCCACCTTTTCTAGCAGAAGCTCGGGAATGCAGAAAGGTAGATGTGAGGTGGGCTGGCGTTGAGGTTCACCATTAACTGATTGTTCGACTAGGGGGGGGTTGATAAACCTCTTAAAGGGTCAGAGTAAATATTTTAGTCATTGGAGACCATCCGGTCTCTACTGAAAAGCAGCCACAGGCATGAAGGACAGATATGCTGTGCTTCCCGAGTATCTGATTTACAAAAACAGAGCCCGTCGTTCACCACTCCCCTGCCCCACAGCTCTATACCTGAACCCGGGGTTTGGACTCAAAGCTCCTGCAGTTCTGGGAACCCAACACCAGGCACGGGGTCTCCAGGAGCTAAGAGAGCTGGGCTGGTCGTGTGGGACTGGGGGGGTGGGGGGGAATGATGACCTAAGTCAAGTGCTTCAAGGCACAAAAGGGGGAGGAGTGGAGCACAAAGAGGAGGAGGTACAGATGGGATGAGGAAGCCCATCAGTATTAAGAACACACACCTCGGGACACCTGGGTGGCTCAGTGTGTTAAGTCTCTGCCTTCAGCTCAGGTCATGATCTCCGGGTCCTGGGATCCGTCCTGCATCAAGCTCTCTGCTCAGCGGGAGGCCCGCTTCCCCTCTCTCTCTGCCTGCCTCTCTGCCTACTTGTGATCTCTGTCTGTCAAATAAATCAATAAAAATCTTTAAAAAAATGCCAAGAATGCCCCTCGGGTCTCATTCTGAAAGTCACTTAACACTTGTTGCCATGACACACCACAACAGTGAGACGGGGTCCACCTTTTCGGGCACAGGACCTCCAGAGGAAGGCAAACAATAAATGACTCCGAAAAACTCTGTAAGCTGACCAAAGGGCTATGGAACTGCAGAGGAGGGCAGAGATGAACCATACAGGGGAGGAAGGTGTGAACACTGTACACTCTCACACACACAAACACACACACAGGTCCTCAGCCAACCCATCTTTCGGACCCACTCAATGCCCACATCCCCTGTGCAGGGCAGCTCCCAGCTGGAACGGGCAAGCTTTTAAAGACCGGTCTCACCACCCCCTCTCCCCTTCCCACCAATCCCCCCAACATGGTCTCACTCCCTTGCGTTCATGCCTCCTGGGGCTGTCAAGACGATGAAAGGCAACTACGCCCAGGTGCCCATGAGAGGGGCCAGAAGCAATGCCAGGGCTTTCTTGGGGAGCGTTCCAGAATGCATCCCACACATGGCCCCCAAGCAACAAAGGGATCGAGCTATGTGGTTCTGGTCTACACTGCTACCCTGCTGTGACGTGGTTCTGGGTAGCAGTGTAGACTGCTACCCTGCTGTTATTAGAAGTAACAGCCTGGCAGCTTCTTCACCTCTGTATTAGACGTCATACTATCTTTTCTGAGTCATGTCGGGCTTACATGTGGTCATGCACAGAATGGCCCTAACACAGTACTGAGCACATAAAAGGCAGTTAATCAATTCAATGCTCCTCTCTGTCAAAGGAAGTCACAGGAGAAGCTGGGACATGCTAGAAAAAAGAAAAAAGAGAAAGAGGGAACAGAGAAAAGTTATGCTAACAAATGACCATGACCTCATACCCCACCAAAATGCTTGGCAAGTGAGTGATTCCTAAAGGCCCTTTTTGTTCTAAAGGTCTGTCATTTATAATGTAAAGACATCAAGGGGGATTTTTGAATTTTAAATATTAAGAAAATGATCTGAGGAACTAGCCAAGTACATGAAAGAGAGAGAGGAGGAGAGAGAACAAAACTGATCACAACGAATTTTTATCTAGACAGATCATTGTTCATTTCCCACAACAAAACAGACAATTACTCCAGAAGAAAGATTTTAAAAAAAGAAGTCACGTCAGACACTTGAATTTCCCTAACAACTTTGCAGTGCGGCCCTGTTTTTAATGTCCCTCTGTGCTCTCCCCATTCAGCTTTCTTTTTTTTCTCCCCCAAAAGGAGGGGAAATGAAACGAAACAAAAAAAAAAAAAAAAAAAAAGAAAAAGAAAAAGAAAAAGAAAAGAAATTATACTCCTGGTCCAGAGAGAAGTTTCACTCAAGACCCCAGCCCGTGTGCCTTGGTTTCTCTCCATCCTGGGGGAGTGGGGGGGTCCCTGCAGGCAGGGAGGACCAGGCCAGCCCGTTGAGATCAGGAGCTGGAAACGGAGCCCCCGCTGATCACAGCCACTGGACAAGGCATCCTCTGAATATCAGATACGGAAGTCACCCCCAATTTTGCAACCGTCTTGCTGTAATTTTACAGACCTGTTCCAAAAGATGGAAAGCATGATCAAGACGTCACCTGCACAATATTCAGAAAGGTGAACCATGTGGCAGTTTTGGCGCCCCACACCTCTGTCAGGGGCACACCTCGGCTATCTCGTAACCCGCCGCCCTCCCGGGTTCTTTCATGAGCATCTGCAGATCTGGGGGCCAGGGAATGCAGCAGGGACAGGTGGGCAAGGACACAGGGCACAGGTTCAATGCTTCGTCTGCAGTGGCGGCGCTGGGCAGGCTCTGTGTGTGTTAGTCACTGCAGGAAGCTCAATCCTGTCCTTGCATTCACACCAAAATAAAACCAAAATCAACCCAACATCTGCCTTAAAACCAAATTAATCTCCAGGAAAAACCAGGTGCGGTCAAGGGGGTAAACACTGAAAAAGAAACCCTGTTCATCAGTTTCCCAGGGGTCCGCTTTGTAAGAATCCATCTTTGGTTCATTCACGACCTGGGCATTACTATTCAATAACCTCCACCAGCCATCAGGCCGGCTTTCCTGGGGCGGGGCTGGGGGCAAACCTGGCGAGGGTCCATGCACGAAGGCAGGCAGAGCCCCCACGTGTCTGGGTTGAAATGAGTTCTCTTATTCTCCAGACTGCCGTTTCCTAACTGCCAAAGGCAGGTGGGAGCTTATGCACTCAAATCAATCAATAATAAAATGATCAGCAAACACCTGAAATATATTTATGGATACTGTCAAACTCTACACTGGCGATCTCTAATAAAGAAAGGGGAATGCGCGCGCCCACAACACCGCCACCACCTCGTGCTCTAAATCAGAAGGCCGAACAATTAGCATCTGCAGAATCACTGCTTTATCCAACTCAATCTTCCAAATCCGTTTCACCCATCTCCTCTGGGGATGGTTAGCAGCTAAGGGTTAACTCTTTTCCAAGATCTACAGGCTCACAGTGTTACCTGGGCAGGCTGAAAAGGATATGGGCACAGAGAGGTTTAGAAAACTTTCAAGCACTTGCAAAACACACAGGAGGTATGAGAAGCTGGCTGCTGGATAGCTTCAATGATAGCCAGGCTCCACCACTTCAAAGAGGTGAATTCAGATGAATTCCAGATATCGTGTGCCCCCCCCCAATAGATGGATAAGTAAATTCTTCATGACCGCTAACAACTTTATTACAGAAACAAAGATATGCAAATGTAGGTTTTATTTGTCATCTGGTATGAAATAAGAATGTGCAGTGGTGTGATAAAATGGTCCAAGATGTGGATATATTCCTTTTTATAATTTTTTAATAACAGTTGTTTGTACCGGAGACGCGATCTTAAAATAAAAACTGCATAAGCAAATTACAAAGAGGACACGTGATAGAATAAAAGACATATATTAGATTGTATTTTCATGCCTTTTTTTTTTTTTTAAGTTTAAAAGGCAAACTCACTTCAAGCCAATAGATAGGAAGGGAGGTAAACTTACCATTCATTGCACTGACAGAAATAGAAACTCAGTTTTTTTTAAAAAGTTCAAGACCCAGGGGGACCTGGGTGGCTCAGTCGGTTGAGTGTCCCACTCTTGATTTTGGCTCCTGTCTCAGGTCATGATCTCAAGGTTGTGGAATGGAGCCCCGCACTGGGCTCCAAGCTCTGCACTCGGTCCCTCTCCCGCTCATGTGCGCTCATGCTCTCTCTCTCTCTAATAAATAAATAAAACCTTAACCAAAAAAAAAAAAGTGCAAGACTCAGTAAAGGACTTTTATCAACAGACAGTGTGACGTGGAGAGGGAAAAGAGGACAGCCAGCTCTAGCTCTGCGCTCGCATTCTCTCCAGCACCTCTACTTTCTTCAAAGTGACTTGGATGCTGCAAAGGATAATTACCACAGTAATGTTTTATGGAGGGTAATAAAGGCACCTGTGGGTCTGACAAACAGAGACACCCTCGGCTGGATTACACCTGGCCCAGCTAGTGCCATTTTATCTGCTCGCTGTCAGTAGTCACTCATCTATTTTTAAATGTTCCAATATGATCTTATCTAACTGGCATATATAATTTGATCACCTTAGTTCCAATAACTAAATGTTGTCAAATGTACCCGGCCAGGTAAAAGTTACAGTGATGGGGTGTGTGTGTACTGGGTTTCAACCTGACAGTGATGACATTTTATCTTTAAAAAAATCATAACCCCTCCCCACCCCAACCCTGGAAAACAGGCACACTGGGTTATTGGTTTCTTGATATGTTTGCTTTGCAAAGGGGTGGTCGCTGGCCACAGAACCAACAGGTCACCAATCTCCAGCATGTTCCACACAGGCGGCCTATGCTGGGGTTCCGGGGCCAGGAACCCAGCTTTTGGCTGCAGCATCTTGCTCTAACTGACTCAGCCCACTTGGAGGGAGAAACTGCCTTTCCAGCACCTTTCAATTTCAGCACAAGTATACCAGTGGCAAAGGCGATCTTTTCAACAAATGGTGTTTGAGAACGGCTGAGGGGCTGACATTGGCTGCAAGGACAAACCTGAAAGCAGCCCCAACCCAGGTGGGAGAAATGACAAGGAGCAAACGACTCGTAAGTGTTATGGATTCCTTTTCTGTTCTTGTAGGTGCTAATCAAGATGGGGTTGGGGTGGGCAGAGCCCAGTGGGAGTAGAGGGCTTGGGCCAAATTGGTTTGGGGTGGGGAGGGGTGTCAAGAAACCCACCAGTAAAAAGAGGTAAATTCAGAATTCTGAAAGAACTGAGGCCTCCCAGGCACCCTAGGCAAAGGGCAGGGAGATGCTGGAGAGGTACAGAGGCCAGAGGGGTAGAACGCACTAACCATGTGATTAGCACTAAGGGAAACATTTAAGGGAACAGAATCTACCCAAAAAGACAAGCTCACCTGGACCCTGGAAACCATGTGAAACCACAGGAAAACCGTGGCCAAGGCTAGGCCACCCGACCCGCAGCTGCCTGCAGCCAGGACACGAGGGGGTCTAAACTCTCCCCTCCTCGGCCATACACGGAGTGTCCTTGAGGCCAGTTTCCCTGGCCAGTCCCGCCAGGGCAAGTCCCATTGGTCCTCCACGTCATCACCGTATCTGCCTGACAAACTGTGCTCCCGTGAGGTTCTACAGAAGGTGGGAGTCGCCAGCCTCTGTAGCCACAGAGCTGCGCAGTTTCGGTGATACTCGATGTGTGTCACCCGGAGGGGCCAGTGTCCAGACTGAGCCCTGCCCCTTCTGGGGATTCATCTGGGCTACCGGCCCCCGACTGGCACAGAGCAATAAGGGCACCTGCGTCCACACACTCGTCAGCTCGCCTGAGAATTCACTGCCACCTGAGGCACGAGACACATGGAACTGGAAGCTCGTCAGGTTAATCACTGACAATACACGAGGCCACAGGGCAGCCAACGAGAAAGTAGGCCAAGGGTTAGGAGTTACCGGATTACGCTGCAGAAGGGGGAAATCTCCGGTTTAACCAACACTTTGCCCGGCACATTTCATGGCAGAGTCCTCTCTGACCGCCTCCCGAGTCCTGAAAAGGATCTATCTCAGTAAGGCCACCTGCAGGCGGTATTCAGGACCTCCCACAGGTGGGGGGTGGGGCGCTGAAAGCTGGTGCCTTGACACCCGTCTCAGACCTTGCCACAGTGATCCGTTAAGGTGCCCCCAAACAGCCAGCCCTTGATTATCTATGGAAATTTTACGCACACAAAAATTTAATTCACTCGGTACATTGCTAAGTCACTTGGCTTAAATACCAGCCCAACCTGGAATCAGGGTCCCCCAAACATCAAAGTAGTGGTGGTGACGGTAGTAGTAAGAGCAAGAGAAATAACTCTTTTTTAAAAAGATTTTATTTATTTATTTGACAGATCACAGGTGGGCAGAGAGGCAGGCAGGAGGGGGGCGGGGGAGCAGGCTCCCTGCTGAGCAGAGAGCCCCAATGCAGGGCTCAATCCCAGGAGTCTGGGATCATGACCTGAGCCAAGGGCCGAGGCTTTAACCCACTGAGCCACCCAGGTGCCCCAAGAGAAATAACTTTTAACGTTAACTGACGACTGACCAGGTGCCAAGCTCTATCCCAAGCATTTTTCATGCATATTTCATCCTCTCAACAACTCGAGAACAGAGGGAGGGGTACAGATAAGGAAGTTAAGGTTCAGACAGGTTAACTAACTTGCCTCGGGCCAAACGCAACACAGTCTGACTCAGGATCCTACCAGCCTCCCCCACCAAAAGGCAAATCTACTACAAATATGACCACGAAGGCAGGAAGCTGCAACAACCCAATCACACATTCTTAAGTGAAACCAAATGATTTGGGGTCATCTACTGCAACAGGTAATCTACATCCTTTAACACAAATGCTTTCTGATACACACACACTTTAATCCTTCACATCAGATGAGAAACAGAGTCAAAAGTTACCACTGCTATTATGACGACTTTGTATTTGTGTTGTTGGCACATGACCATCAGGAGACAAAACATCACCTTTCCATCTGTATAGGAAATTTCAAAAACAATCACTTACTCAGATGGCCCTAAACAACTCCATGAAGAAATCTGAGATTACATCCGTTTACAGCCAAGAAAATGGGCTCTAAAAAGACAGGGGATTGCCCCAGATCATAATCAGCAAGAAGCAGAGCCAGGATTCACACCCCAGTCTCTGGAGCTGCCTCTGTCTTTCCACCAAACCAGGACACTCCCAGGAGAAAATCCAGTTTGCTGGCCATGTCTTCAAGTCTATGCGTGTGGTTCAGAGTTCCAACACCTGCACAGAATCCCACAAAGTGGGATCACCTATGTATGTTTGTACAGATGTTAAACATTCCCTCCTCCAGGTGGGACCCAGGGTCTCTGAATTCACCGGGCAGGAAGAAGATTCTTAAATTTTTTTTTTTTAAAGATTTTATTTATTTATTTGACAGAGAGAGATCACAGTAGGCAGAGAGGCAGGCAGAGAGAGGGGAAGGGAAGCAGGCCCCTGCCGAGCAGAGAGCCCGATGCGGGACTCGATCCCAGGACCCTGAGATCACGACCTGAGCTGAAGGCAGCGGCTTAACCCACTGAGCCACCCAGGCGCCCAGGAAGAAGATTCTTAAAATCATGTGCTACTTCAGATAAATTTTGGAGGGAACATTTTGGAGAGAAAGGGCTTTTGCTTTGGCAGATATATTCCAAAATGGGTGAGAGAAAGCTAAGCTTCCCAATGTCATGTCCCTGGAATCATCCACACACATGCAATAGCGTGTTCGTTGGCAGAACAAACAGAGCCCCAAGATCACATTCAACTTCTGGGTTGGGTTCACATGGTCTGTGGGATCTACACACTGCACTGAGGACGCAGTTTACATTTCTGGTGAGTTCTATCCTTGTTAAGTACATCATATATACTTAGAAGTGCATAGAGAAGACACGGTCTTCAACCTTTTATTTATTTATTTTTAACTTATTTATTTAAGTAATCTCTATACCTCTTTCCCCATGGAGCTCAAACTCACAACCCTGATATCAAGAGCTGCCCGGACGCTCTTCTGACTGAGCCAGCCAGGCACCTCTGTCATCGTTCTCCTAAGACAACAGAAAGAAATGTTGTGCTTGGGGTGTTTCAACTGTGCAGCGGTCCCCCAAAACAACAATGACAAAAAGAGTGCATCCGCTTCGGAGGCAATTTCTTCCCCCGTGGAGCAGCCCCGAGGACAGCTTACCGCTTCGGGGCACTCCTGGACGGCAAGCTTACTCGGACCGTGCTGCACCCTTGGGGGAGCCCCTAGAAACCCCCCTTCCCCCAACCCGCCTGGAGAGACGCTTCATGCAGGCTGGGAGAGCAGGCAAGGAGAGTGTGCGGTGACGCAGAGGGCTCAGGATGGCCAGCTCTGCTTTCCGTACTCAGAGGTGGCCCCTCGAGGAAGGCAGAATCTTCTCTGAGAGAGATTTCCCCCGATTCTGTACCGTCTTCCAGTTTATCAAATGCTGGGAAATGAAGACTATCAGAACCTAGCTGAAACAGGTCTGGGACTCCATTTAACTATTTTCTGTTTCTTTGTCTGTTTGGGTGTTTTAACTTAGAGATGCTCAGATGTTAGAATACCTTCTCTAGTGATCCACCAGATCACCAAGAGCCCTGCTGCTCTCCGGCACCGGCCAGGACTAAGCACATGCAGGTGCTCGGTATTCAGGGCACGTGGGTTCCACTGCCGTGGCTGCTGATCCTCCCCATCCTACATTCTGTCCCTCAGCGTGGTGGATGTATTCCATCCGCCCCAGAGCCACTCATGCTGCTCCTGGTCAGAGTGGTCCGAGTAGACGGAAGCATGGACAGGCTCCCCCCAACTGACCTCCGGTCTGGTTCCACCAAGAGGGGGCACCGGTAAGAGAAGTGAAGGGTGGATGAGGGCAGGATATACTCCCCTGACTCCAGGGAGATCACTGCATCCTGCCACCCAAGGCCATGGCCCTATGGAGGGTCCAAACCCCAGCTCCTTTCTCCTCCAGGTCAAGGCACTGGTCCCTCTCCTTCCCGCCTTCAGAACCAAGGGGAGGAAAGCTCCCCAGTGGAGCCAGCCATCGCCCCGCCCCCGGGGGTGGGGGAGGGGTGGGCATGTGCCCTCCTCACTGGTTCTTCCTACATCCCTGTCCAGTGCCACCGAACCAGCCCTTTAGTAAATGCTCCTCAGTTACTTCAGTCAGAGTGTGCCAAGCGTCTCCTGCCAAGGCGATGACTGGCAAAATGAAAACCAAATCGATCACCCTACAATTTCACTCTTGGACTCTACATACAATATGTGCACAGCAATTCCCCTGTAATTTCTCCAAATCATATAGAGGATCGAAGGGGGGTAAATGCAACCAACACTTCCCTAAATCGTTTACTATACTGCTTACCTTGAGAGACCAGAATTCCTCTGCCTAAAAAGTAGAGTAAGCTTTCAAACATGAGAAGTCGATCACGACATTCAGAAAGTACGTTGTTACTAAAAATATTCTCTGTAGATTTCCTTTAAAAGCGCACCGTCAGTGATGACTATTATGTTTCACTTTAACCGTGCATCAAAACTGCAAATAGGACAACAGCGTCAGTAAAGTTTCCAGTTTTAGAACAGTCGAGTGAAACTACATCTTATCTAAGACACTTCAGAATAGTACACAGTAACTACATGGAATGAATTCAATTATTAGAGTAGTAACACAGGATCAAAATTTCTAAGAACTTAAGACCTAACATCCTAAAGACAATCAGTTTTATATACCAGGTCAAGTTGACCTACAGGAAATTAAAACATAAACTGAAGTTTCAAATCTAATAAACTATGAGCGGGGGCACCTGGGTGGCTCAGCGGGTTAAAGCCTCTGCCTTCGGCTTGGGTCATGATCCCAGGGTTCTGGAATCGAGTCCCGCATTGGGCTCTCTGCTCAGCAGGGCCTGCTTCCCCACCACCCCACCCCCCACCTGCCTCTCTGCCTGCTTGTGATCTATGTCTGTCAAATAAATAAATAAAATCTTAAAAAGAAAAAAAAACCTATGAGTTGTCTCACTGGGGGGATGGGTAGAGGGGGGACTGCCAACAAACCTACAAGATGCAAGGAAAGAAAAAAAAACACTGATAACGTAACAAGCACTGCCATTCTTTAATAGCTTAGGAATCATCATTATCCACAATGTTAAAAACAAAATAGGAAAAGGATTTTAACAAATTAAATGTAAACCATGTGTTACCAATATATATTTTTAAAAACATTGAAGTGTGTTTCACCCTGGGCTCTGCAGGGAACCAGTCTATATGACTTCATCTCAAGCCAAATAATCATGTGAAAGCTCATCATGGCTTTGCCACAGATCTGGGTTCCAACAGCAGGGTGTGAGCTTGCTTTCCCAGGGCTCAGCCTGTCGCTACAGGTCCCAGAGTTACAGCACTTTAGAAATTTTGCAACAGGTATGAAGGGAGGGAGCACATAAACAATGTCTTTTTCTTGGGAAACCAGGAGGAGGTCGAGGTACAAGAGCCTCAGGCTTCTCCTTGTAGCTTTCCTACGCAGCGCACAGCAAAGGTACAAGTTTACATTTATTTGTGAGGTTGTCTGATTTATATCTACCTCCCCTCACTAATATGTCAACTCTATGAGGCAGGGGCTATGCCCTCCTTTGCTCACGAGCCCATGCTAACAGACACAGGTATTCAACAAATCGCCTCCCCGTTCACACCATACCTGCGATGGTACAATGGAGACTAAGAAGTCTGAGGCTTCACTAAATGTATTTTTCATAGGAAGATGGCTTTGGAACTAAGACGTGTTTTACTATTCAATCAAAAGGAGAACAATACAAATGAAAATCACAAGGTATTACAATATGCCCACTGGAATGGCTAGAAGGAGAAACACTGACAATAGTAAGTGTGGGGACCGGTATAACCTCGTACCACTACTTCAGAAAACAGTCCACTATTTTTGTATAAAATCACGTATACACTTATCACAGGAGCCTACAACCCCACACCTAGATATTTACCCAAGAGAAATGAATGCACATATCCACGCAAAGACCTGTACAAGAATGTTCAAAGCGGCTTTATTCATAATACCTAAAAACTGCCAAGTATCCAAAATCCACCCAGCCACTGACTGGATAAACAAATCAGATCTCCATAAAATGGGACAGTACTCAGCAATAAAAAGGAGTGAATTATTGATACACACAACATTTAGGATTCTCAAAAACATTATGCTGAGCCAAATAAGTCAGAAATAAAAGTATACTCTTCTATGATTTCATTACTAGGAAATTCTGGAAAAGGTGAAACTGAGAAAGTACATCAGTGGTTGCCTGAGGACTCAGGTGGAGAGGAAAGAAGACGGACTCAAAGGGGCACAAGGAAACTGTAGTGATGATGATGTCCTGGGGTCACTCCGCAGCTGGTCACACAGATGTATACTTTTGATGGGTGCAGTATACTATAAATTGTGTCTCAATAAAATTGATTTCTTAGAGAAGAGCAAACTAGAAGTATAATTTTTTTTTTAAAGCAAAAAAAGGGGAGCTGCTGGGTGATTCAATGGGCTCAGGTAATGATCGCTGGCTGGAGTTGGGCTCCCTGCCCAGTGTGGAGTCTACTTCTCTCTCTACCCCTCTCCCCACTCCTGCTCACTCCCTCCCTCTCTCTCTCTCTCTCAAATAAAATCTTTTAAAATAGAAAAAATTTTTTAAAAATTTAAAAGGAAGCAAAATAACTAGAGGATCAAGTTGGCAACATTAACTTTACAGGGAAAAGGATTCTTTCACAGGGCTTTTGAACCCAATACTGTACATTCTAGTGGAATGTATGGATAAGACAAAATGAAACAGGAAGAAATACCATGTTTCACCTGGACTTAATTAAGAGTAACAATAGAATTGTGAAACCATTTTATGTATCTCGTAGAACAGCTCAAAACATGAATGCATTAACAGCATTCACAGCATTAGAAGCCAAGCAAAAAGCTATGAATACAAAATCAAAGATTTTAAGAGAACTCCAATATTGTTAGATGTGATCTGGAAATATCAATAAGCTTGTTATTCTATTCTTTCTTAGTTCTGTCCACTGAAATCCTTGAAAATAACAACACCCCGGGGGCACCTGGATGGCTCAGTTGGTTAAGCAACTGCCTTCGGCTCAGGTCATGGTCCCAGAGTCCTGGGATCGAGTCCCACATCAGGCTCCCAGCTCCATGGGGAGTCTGCTTCTCCCTCTGACCTCCCCTCTCATGCTCTTTCTCACTCTGTCTCTCTCTCTGTCTCTCTCTCTCTCAAAATAAATAAAAATCTTTAAAAAAAGAAAGTAACAACACCCCAGCCACAATGAACACACCAGCACCCAGATTCGGTTTCCAAATACCATTTGCTTCTAAAAGGAATCCGAGTTTTTTGGGGAAATGGGTGAATCCGTGTCTGGAAATGGAAAATATGAACTAAACCTAGGACGTTTCTGTGCAAGAAAGCAAGTACTCAGAGACTAAAAGGGACATGTTCAAAAAAACGTGAAAGGCAGCCTGAAAGGGGACCGTACTGGCCAAATCTGGGATAACTGGAGCATCAAAACAATGACTGTAATTGATTATAAAATACGCTAAATAAAAACCTGAGTCCACAATGATACTCAGAGATTTATTTGCCACCATCAGAGGCGATTATACACCAATCCTTTTCTCTACAAATCGGCCATTACAGCTCCTTTTTAAGAACTGTAATGCCCACTCATGATAGAATTAGAAAAATCACCATTTTGCAACCCCCACCCCCAGTGCAATAATTCAGGCGAGAATCATCAACAGATATGCACACGGAGCCAAATTATCTCCCCCTAGATTACAGGTTAATTGCAAAGGGGAAACATACCATGCGGTGTGGAAAGGTCTGGTGCCACCACCTCAGGCCAGTGTTCAAACGGAGCATCTCTAACAACATCACTAACAACGGGACAACCTGGCGGGATCTGACGGTTTCAGAAGCACCCGGCCTCACCTGGCAACTGTTTAAACAAGCCTGAACCTAAACAAGCTTTTGGATCTCACGTCCAGGGATACCGGGCCAAGCTGAACAACATCACAAGGAAATACTCGGCCAAATTCAGGATTGAGCATCCCTTAAAACAACAGGCCTTGAACTTCTCAAAAAAGGAGGGGTGGGATGGGGGGTGGCAGGATCCTTCCAGACTGCAGAGACTAGAGAGAGAAAAATCCAGAGGCAATGCCTGTACCTTCACAAGAACCTGGTTTTTAAAAAACCACAGTTATTTAAGCAACAACAACAACAACAATGAGGTACAATTAGAGAAATCTGAATATGGACCACATATGAGGTGCTATACGGAATCATTTTACATTTTCTTGGGTGCGGTAATATGCAGGAGAACATCTTTATTCCTAAGAGATTCACGCTGATGTTTTAAAGGGTTCAATTAGTTCATATCATTTTTATGTAAAGATGACGCAAACGTAACATGTTAACAAAGACGGGTTTCCCGCAGTAGGGTGTGCAGTTGGCTGCTGTACTATTCTTGCGCTTTTTTTCTGTATGTTTGAGTTTTTTCGCGAGGAAAATATGCTGGGGTTGGGGGGAGGCAGGGGAGCAGCCGTGGCGACATTCCTGCCATCTGCAGAGTCTTAGCCTGGACAGAGCCCGTTCCCCACACACCCCCACAGCTGTGCTGAGCTGAACCGTGCCCGCGCCTCGGGACCCTCAGAACGTGACTCTATTTGGAGACAGGGGCTTTAAAGAGGTAATTAAACTAAAACGAGGCCATGACCAGTGGGCTCTGATGTCCTTAACAGGAGAGGAGGTTAGGACACAGGTTCACAAAAACGGAAGATCACGTGAAGACACAAGGTGGCCACCTACCAGCCGAGGAGAGCTACCTCTGAAGAAGCCAGCTCAGGTAAAACCTTTATCTCACACTCCCAGCCTCCAGAACCGTGAGAAAATGCATTTGTTTTTTAAACCTCCCTTCCATCCCCTGCCCCCTGCAGTCTGTGGTGCTTGACAGGGCAGCCCTAGCAAACTCATATGATAGGGAAGATTCCAGAAGGAGAAAGACTATTCCTCTAATCCAGAGAGACGAACAGCTATGGTTTCCTTGTGCACATTACCCATTAACTGATGGAGAAAATCAAGAGCTCCCAGGATACCACGCCTGCGTGTGTGTGTGCACATGTGTGTGCATGTGTGCATGCGTGCATGCATGAGCGTCTGCACATCTTGGGGGGTGGGAGTGAAGACAGCTATTCGGGATGACTTAACGTCTGCTCCATCAGCTGGGGAATACCCAGACATCCTGACTCTCAGGTTCTTGTACAGTCCCAGGACTTTGCTCAGAGCCAGTGCTGTCTGGGGACACCCCGCAGCCCGGCTTTCACTTCAGCAGAGACACTTAAATGCACCCGGTCTGTCTGCTGCAAGTGATCAGATCTCAAATTTTGATCATGAAATGTTTCAAAGATATTAAAGTCATTTCTCCTCGAAACAGAAGAAGCTTTCCCATGCTTATCATCAGGGTTCTTATTTACTAAAAAGAGGAGGCATTTTGGGGTGCCTGGGTGGCTCAGTGGGTTAACCCTCTGCCTTCGACTCAGGTCATGGTCTCAGGGTCCTGGGATCGAGCCCCGCATCAGGCTCTGCTCAGCAGGGAGCCTGCTTCACCCTCTCTCTCTGCCTGCCTCTTTGCTTACTTGTGATCTGTCAAATAAATAAAATCTTAAAAGAAAAAAAAAAAGAGGGGGCATTTTAACCATGAAATTAATAGGGTGCCATTTTTACCTTTTCAGAACTCCCCCAAAATGCAAATAAAAACTGGAAGAAAAGGCAAAGAGAAGAAGCTCTCATCAAATCTTTCTGCCTACATTGCTTGAATCATGCCCAGGTTAGAAGGATAGAGGGCCAGTGCTGGAATCTCAGGGTGTGGGAGCCGGGAAGGGTCTTGGATCCCCCAGCCGGCTCTCCCCACTTGGCATGTAAGGGACCTATGCTCAAAAGGGCAGGGCACGCTGTGAGCACATAGCTGGTAGCCCGACCCCAGGCTCCCTACCACAGCCACACGGGCTTCTCTCCACCCTGACCTTCACTCAGGGACTTTCCCTAGCTAAGCTGAAACCCACACCATGGTTGGAACCCCGAGTCTTCTCCACAGGAGACATCAGGGAGAATGGAAAGATGTGACTGGAAATTATCCACTTTCTTAACCTTGGCCCTACTGGCATCCTGGGCAGGGGGACTGTGGGGGTGGGGGCCGTCCTGGGTGTGGCAGAGTATGAGCACCATCCCCTAAACTCTACTGCTAGGTGACCCCTAGGGACCCAGTAGGACCCCACACCCATGTTGTGACAACCAAATCTCCAAACACAGCCAAGTGTCCCCTGGGGAGGGGGGCACCAAAACCACCCCCAGTTACAAACTGCTGCTTGAGGGCATGATAAACCACAAAGTCTGGCAGACAGTGGACGCTCTCAATCCAATTTCAATGTGCATGCAGAAGCACGCTCCCTCCCACATCTCTGATTTCGCCCCGCAAAGGGCTTCAACCACATGCCTTAAAAGCCCTGCCTGTGAGCAGGGAGCTCCTGAGTTCCTCAGACAGTGCTGAGGCCACACACCAGGTGCCCGGGTGCCCCTTCCTACAAAGATCGGTGACAGCGAGAGCAGGGACGGTCCTGGGCATCGGCTTCGGAACTACTTGTGAAGATGCTCACCCGTGGGGACTAAAGGCACACCAGCCCCGAGAGGCCTAAACCACAACGTACATAACTCCGAAATCAAGCTCTGAGACCACAGGAGAAAGGCCCTCTTCTCGGAGAATCATCACAAAGACACCAGTGAGGGAATGCGATTGCATCTGCAAATATTACTGATAAACAGCACAGTAATTCTCTACTGTGGCCAACAGACTCCCTGTATTCCTGAAACGACTCAGGGAGGGATTATGTCTCAGGCCTCCAAAACCACACAGATTACAGGTTTGCTCTTCATTTTTGTAAAGCCTTCCCACAACATCTGGTAGTGTGACCCCAACAGCCCTCCCTAGCTAACTCTCCCCCCCACCGACATCCCAGCCATGCAGAACGTGCTCCCAAAGCTAGTGGGCTCTAGAACCCCCAGCCCAGGAAGGGCGTGGCCATGTCTGCTTAAAAGAAGGTAAAGCTGGCCCCAGGCCCTTTGCTCGGTCCTCTCACCTACCTCCAACACTTCACCTGGCCTGTGCACAGCCAACCTATTGGGCTGTCTACTGTTCATCCTCTCCCGATGACCTACAGTGCCTGGAGTGCACAAAGGCCAGACCAGAACCCCTCATCTTCTTCTACCGCCCAAACCCACCCTTTCTTCTTTGGTGCTTATCAAAGTGCACAATGCCCCCTCTCTCCTCTTAGCAGCCTTAATCCTTGATTTACTCCTCCTCCTTGCCTGCCTCCCTCACAGCCCCCAGCTGTCCTCACGGCCTGTGGATTCCACCTCTGGGAGGGCAGGTCTGCCATCACCAATGCCTTTCGTATAACTGCTCACCTTGTCCCAGTCCCCAGCCCCTCCTGGACTCTGACCCGAGACCCTGCTTCCTGCCACCAGGCCTCTGCAACCCCGCATCCCCTCCTGCCACGCTCTGCTCTGGCCATGCCCCCAGCTCTGAGGGCTCGCAGAGGAGACAGAAAGCACTCTCCCTTCCAGGCCTGGGACAAACAAGCCCTGCACAGTATGGACTTCCCAGCTCCCCCGCCTCACCCCAACCTCCCCCCCTTCCCTGTTCCCTCAGATTCTCCCATTCCGCCTCTGTCCACCCCAAGTTTGCTCAGGCCCCGGTTCCCACCCGGCCCACACACGCCCTCTGAGGTGCGCTGGGAGGACGTGGGCTTAGGAGTCTCTGTTTCCTTGCCTGTACAATGGGACGACAATCACCCACTTTGTAGAGTGCTGAGATCACTCAGGAACAGAGGAAAGCACTTGACAAAGAGGAGCCAGTGTTTGAAGCAAGAAAAACACAGATGCCAGTTTGGAGGCTGCACTGAGCAAGATACGCAAAAGGGACAGTGCCAGGCTCCCCTGTCGAGAGGGGACAGGTTCCCACCGAGTCCAGAGTGGAGAAGTGGGGGGCAGGCCCAATCCAACACTGTTTCCTGTCGCTCAGAACACTGGAGTAGTTTTGTGTGTTTTCAACCCCCGGTTTTCTTTTTTTCTTTTTTTTTTTTTTTTTTTGCTGTCTTTTTCTTTTTTGGCTAGAATCAGTACCATCTGTGAATTATACTGCAGAGGCCAGGTTTTCGATAATTTGAATAAGACCTCAGGGAGTCTGAACTAAACATATGTCCCACAAAAATATAAAGTAATTCATACGCTTTCATCTATTAATTGGGAAAAGGGGCTTTTTATCAATGTCTCAATTTTTATGAACAGGCAGAGAAATGTCTGCTTCTTTCTACCACACACAACCTGGCAAAAAGATGTCTATTCACACAGACGTGAGAAAGGGCGATGCTAGCATCAGAGAGAGTAAACACAGTGGATGGTTTTTAAATAAAAATAAGAGGTGGGGCACCTGGGTGGCTCAGTGGGTTAAGCGTCTGACTCTTGATTTCAGCTCAGGTCACGAGCTCAGGATCCTCAGGATCGTGGGACTGAGCCCAGCCTTCAGCAGGGAGGCTGCTCATCCCTCTTTCTCTCTGCTCCACCCCCCACCCCCACCCCCGGCTCACTCTCTAACTCTAAAATAAATAAATACAATATGTAAAAAAGAGGTGTGTGTATTGGTTTTTTTAGAGCTGCCGTGACGCATACACAAACTTGGTGGACACTAATTTTCCCAGGCCAGAATTCTGAAATCAAGGGGCCGCCGGGGCCGTGTTCCCTTTGAAGGCTCCAGGGAACAGCCTTGGCTCCTCCCAGGTTCGGTGGCTGGCACGAGATGGGGGGTGCTCTGGGCCTGGAGCTGCACCACGCCCATCCCTGCCCCACTGTGACACAGCACGCCTCCTCGTATGCCCGGTCCTCTCTTCTCAGAGGGACACGAGTCATTACATTTAGGGCCCACCCGAACCCAGAATAACATCATCTTAACTACTTTCATCTGCAAAGAACTTGTTTCCAAAGGAGGTCTCATTCTGAAGTTCGAGGCGCACATGAAGTCTGGGAGAATACTATTCATCCCACTGCTGTGATGACAGAGGAAAATCGGGGAATTTTCTAGACTCATTAGAGTGAAAACGAACATAAAGATAATCACAGATGGTAAAGAGGCTTCTTCTCGGATAGCAACCCCAAAGGACTGGTGCTCTGGTGGTGGTTTCTAGAACGGACATTCAGAGAAGGAGCCCCCACCCTTGCATCTGCTGGGGCTGGGGAGTGCTGTGGCCCAGGAGGGCCCACCATGGGAATGGAACATGGGACTGAAGACGAATTCCACATCTCTGTGCTCACTGACCTGGTTCAACTCCCCTGCTTTGCAGATGCGGAAACCGAGCCCATGGCATGTGCGAGTTGCATCTCTACTTGGTGGGAGAACCAGTAACGAGAGTGAGATGCACAACCTTCCCGCGTTACAGACAAGCCATGTGTTACGGGCAGACACTAAAAATCAGCTGATGACCTTCATTGGCAGAAACTGGTTTCATCTACCTGGAAAAGTGTTTCTCTAACTTAGATCAATAAACTTCCTTCCTTCAACAAACATCAGTATGCAACCATCACAATACCAGAAATGAGTCCCAAGAACTCCTCATCTGGTTGTAATGACAACATAAAGCAATATGGCGGTCCAAAAAATTAGTGAGGAGTCTCAACCCAGGCTGGGCCGAGAGCATCATAGGAGACTTCTTGGAGAAGGAGACCCCAGTCAAAGGCTAAAGGATGGACAGGAGTTATCCAGGGATAGAGAAGGATAAGGCCATAACTAAGAGCATGAGCAAAAAGCCTTGATCAAACGTGATTAACCTTCTTAAACTGTAGCTAGCGTTGCCATATATGTTGTAAGTTTTGTGGTTTTATGTCCGTTGGAGAAAGGGCCCCACCATGCAATCTTTTTTGAACCTGGCACCCAAGGACGATGACTCACCTGGACTTGGACTTTACTAGAAGCAGAACGCTAAAACCAGCTGAGTTTCCATTTTTGCCTTGGCTTCCAGGGCACTCAAATGCAACAAATACATCAGCTTAAGAATTTGGAGTACTCGCTTTCCCCTCTCTCCACAGGGTATGTCTATTTTCTATTTTTACTTAAATAGCCTTATTGTAACATCTCTTATGTATCTTATGTTAATCCTTATTAAAAGGAAGTAGAATACGAATCATGAACATGCTGATAAGGATATATGCCATTGTGGACGTATAGGGTCCTGGAAATCTAAAAGCTGTAGCTCCATCATCCCCAAACCTTAAGTAAGATTCCAAGACTCCACATGGCTAATCTTTTTCAGAAACCCAAACCCATCAACTTCCCAGAAAAAGGGATTAATTAATTACTAACAAAGCCATGCCGGTCCTAAAGGAGAGTGAAGTGAAAACACAACAACAAGTACACAAACACTAGTTGGTGTTCTCTCTGGTCTCTTAAACTGAGCTCACACATGGTGAGAAGATAGCAAAGGAGAAAGACAACAAGACAAGAAGTTCTTGTACAACTGATGTGTACAGACACGTCCCGAAGGACCGCTGCTCACTTCCCTCACTGAGAGAAGAAAAGAACTGAAGGTTCTGACTTTCAAAGGTTTAACACCCAACAACAGAAGACCTGATCCTCTGTCATTTTCCCCTCACTCAGCGGAGCTTGCTGGGCAGGTTCCCCACCCCGACACACCAATGCCCCCACTGACAGCAAACACTCAGGGGACTCCCACTGGGGAACGGGAGGGGGTGGAAATTTTCACTCTGCCCAAATGCAGGTGATACAACTGTCTGGGGGAAATGAGCCCACCAGAAATTATTTTTTAATTGCTTCCTGTGCACGGAGACCCGGCTAAGGGCCACTGGAGAGAAAACGCAAGGCGCCGCCTCGGACGTGAAGGAATGCATCATCTGGAGAGAAGACACATGGCCTGCCACCAGGGTCCCGCAAGGGGGCACAGCGGTGCACGCCGCACAACTCCGGAGGTGCAGCATCACAAAGGCCACGGCTCCAGGCCACCGTTCTAATGCTGGTACCACTGGGCCACGGCAGCCTGAGCAAGTGCCTGAACCCGTCTCCTGAGGGCATTACTAGAAGCGAGAGACCAGACCTGTAAGGTTAAATGAGAAAGTGCCTGACACATAATAAGTGCTCAATTCACAACAGCCCGACAAATCGTGATCTGATTAGAGCGAAAACCAACTGTGTTAGCTCCGGTGGCTCTCACAAAACACCACAGTATGGATGGCTGAAGCAACGGGCCTTGCGTCCAAGAGCCAAGTGCGGCCTGACTGAGCTCCTAGCGACACCTTTCCTCCTGGCTTACAGACAGACAGCCGCCTTCTGGTTGTGTCCTCACGTGGCCTTTCTCTGGTGTGTCTGTGTCAGGAGATCTCACTCTCTCTCTTCCTCTTCTTACAAAGCCATCAATCCTCCAGGACTAGGATCTCGCCCTTATGACCTCACTTAACCTTCACTACTTTCTAAAAGCTCTATCAACCACATACACACTCGGGTTAGGGCTTCCACATCTGAATTTAGGGGGACCCAATTCAGTCTATAGCACCAATACAGGGGAAATGACCACCAGTGTGACAGTCGCCGAACGTCTACTAGATCCCAGGAGTTGTGCCATCATTCTATCGTTTCATCTTTATTTTTTTTTTAAGATTTTATTTATTTGACAGACAAAGATCACAAGTTGGCAGAGAGAGAGGAAGGGAAGCAGGCTCCCCGCAGAGCAGAAAGACCGACGCGGGGCTCGATCCCAGGACCCTGGGATCATGACCTGAGCCGAAGGCAGAGGCTTCGGCTGAGCCACCCAGGTGCCCCCATTTCATCTTTAAACAACCATGCAAGCAAGGCCTTATTATTTTCCCATCACTTAGTAGGACATGAAACTCATTGACAGTAATGAACTTGCCGAAGGACACGCAGCTAACATACGGTCGAAGATTCATTCCCAAGCTTTGGATTCCAACCTCCATGCTCCTAAAAAGCATCGGCACTGCTTCTGACTTCGTTAGATGACAGACTCTGTTATAAAGTTTATTATAAACTGCATGGACAGACAATAAATGCCAAGGGCCAAAGAAATGAATAAGGTCATGAGGAGATGCCATTGAGGAGACGGGATTTAAGCAGAGTGCCCAGCAAAGAGCTGGATCAGGGTAGACAGGAGGGAGGCGGGGAGGGGTCCAGGTAAAGACAGCATGAGCAGTAGAGCACAGCTGGCCAGCTCTGTAGAGCAGGGCAGGGACCCGCCTGCCTCTGGGGTGGGCATGCGCAAAGAACATCGTGACAAAGCTACCAGAGGATGAAGTCTTTGGAGTCTTCCGAAAAGTCTAGAAATCAGGGAGGAGATGGAACTTACTTCCATGGAGGGCAGCCACCAGGAAGGCCACCTGAGAAGAGGATACAGAGGTACAGTGCTTGGGGTACAGGATACAGAGCCTGGAGATGGGAAAAGGTGGTGCACCTGCAACTCAGGGATGGAAGGGGCGGGGCCCCAAGCAAGGTGTTGGGGGGGAGGGTCCAGAAGGCCTGCTGCTCAGCCTGCTCTCAGTAAACTGGGGGGCCAAGGAGATGAGGAATCAAAGGCAAGTGCCAGGTTCAGCACCTCGGGGACCAGGAGAATGAGGGTGCCACGCTCACATTCAGCTGGTCTTCAGGAGCCCCCGTACGGGGTGCATGCCCACCCCGGAGGCAGGCGGGTCCCTGCACTGCTCGACAGAGCTGGACAGCTGTGCTCTACTGCTCATGCTGTCTGACATTCTGAAGAGGAGACAGACGGTAAACAAGCAACAGGTGAATGTATTAACACACTTGGGGCTAAGTGCTCCTGGGGGAAAGTCCTGAAGGAGCTCGGCAGGAGAGCTTACAGAAGACCTCGTGGAAGAGGAAGCTGGAAGCGGGTGGATAAGAAGGTGCCAGGTGAATGAGAAGCAGAAAAATAAAAAATGAGATGCCTCAGAGGGTGTCCGCAAAAGCTCCGGGGCGGTGAGGATGGGGAACAAGACGGGATAAAGCAGGATGCCTTCCAGACAGGAGGGACACGGCTCTAAGGGCCGCCCACCAGTACCAGCCAAGCACGGGCTGGGCACTGCTTGGCCATGCCAGGCAGCATCCTCTGAGGGAGCCTGGGGAAGTAGGGGAGCACAAAGTCGGGTGATCCTGAAACAGAAAACCCTGGGACACCGGCTACCTGAGGCTCAGGGGAGGGGACCCAGGCAACACCAGGAGAGCTAACCCACAGAGCAACGTGCATCTGGAAAGGCTCTGGGGGGGGCGCAGAACCGCAGCCCAATGGGGGCCTCACCAGATCTGTCTGGGCTTTGACGGCAATCCTTTCTCCCCCACCTGTGAGGCTTTCCAGAAAAATGGGCTTTGCAAGTAACAGGTAAGAAAGTTAAAAACTCATGTTACAATGTTCACCTCACTAGCATACAGCAGCGTTCGTTCTCAGAGCGCTTAGACCACATGGGAGCAGAGAAGCTCCTGGAGACCTCGCCTTTCGGACTCAAGCATCCACAACGCACTGGTCCGGTGGCAGCCCCGCGCACGTGCCCTCACTTTTCTTCTTTCTTCTCCTTACTCACGCGCACCCCCACTGCACACCCAGAGGTTCACGGCACATGACTTCCTGCTCTTTTTCAGGGGGTGTGTTGAGAATTATGCTCTTCATAATTCTTATTATTAACCTTCTTAACTTTGACTTTTCATTTTTATAAAACAAGGGCAAAGTACTGAAACAATCCAAAGGATCGCAGGAAAAGCCATGCCATAAAGACAAAAAACGAAAACCTGTAGCAATTGATGTATTAGCTGGCAGGTCGGTGGGATGGTTAAAAGCATTTGCTTGTTGATGATGATGTGGAGAAAGCCAAATTTAGCACCCCAAAGGTGGGCTGAAGCTGTCAGTATAGCAAGCCCCCCCGGCAAAGGTATCACCGAAATGACCCAGGCTGGTCATGGCTATAGAAAGGACACCTGTCCTTTGTCCCAAGGCAGAGGGCTGGACTTAAGGAATAATAAGCTTCTTCTCGACACAATCTTATGAAACAAAGGCTTTTTTTCAGTTTTGTAAACCATTCTAAATTCTGCACTGGGGATGTTTTCAGCCATATGTCTCAACAGCAATATATATGTTTTAAAAGTAAGGAAAACTGTTACTTTAAGAAAATGATAAAGCTGTGAAATCCACTAATATATTTTTCAATCAGGAGACTATGTTCAGGGATTTTCTCTAAGCTGCTTTTTTTTTAAAAAAAGAGGAAATCCCAACCCACAGAGCAGACAATTTGCTTTTTCTTCAAACTGACAAGCAGTATCATTTTTGTATTAGATACTAGAGAATTCTTATTATTGAATGTGCCTTTACTCTGGGTGTCGACTGGGGGGGAGCCCAGAAAATAAAATACAAGGTATTACAGAAAATAAAAATGGTGCAAGGAAGCTCGAAAGTAACTGAATTCACTCTATGACCCAAATCTCAGGAAAACCTTCGGAAGTCCCTGCCAACCCCCGGCAATGCTGTGGGAGACGCCACACCTATGTGAGGGGGACGTTCTCTGAGGCAGAGCCCATATTTATACTTAGTCCTGTTCCTCAAGAGGCCCTGCCCTTGTCACTGAGGAAAGAAGGTCACTGACAAAAGAAAAGCTCAAAGCTTCAGCACAGAGAAGCTGATGAAGCTCTGAGGAGGCGGCATCTCCAGAAAGTTCTCTTGCCAACTGCCAGATGGCACGGTCCAGCCCGCCACGCGCCAGAGATGAAGTGGACTGGTGTGAGGGAACGGCATGTACTTATTTGTATTTGGTCTCCCGGGGCCAATTACGAAGGGTGAGAACTCTGGAGGAGGGAATCACCTTGACCCTGAGAAGCAGCCTGACCGCCCATCGGCAGCCCCGGACTGACCTCAACTCTCAAGGGCGGCGAGGTCCCCCTCCTTGAAAAGCAGCCAGATTTAAAGGGCATGACTGTGGCTCAGAAATTAAAATGTTGTGACACTGGGCAAATTGAAGACACTCGACAAAAGCGCCTTCAGATGCTTGGTAGAGCTGAGGTCACACAAACACTGAGTCATCCGGAACAAAGTAGCCAATACACTAATAATTCTAAAGGGATTCTGATGCAGAATTATTCAGTCAGGCCCTCCGCCTCTGAACCAAGAACTCAACTGATGTGAGCATTCACAGTTGTGCAAACGGAGTCACGTGACTTTGTGTTTCAAGCAAACGGTTTGCTGCTGAAGAACATGTTACTCCATCCAGAAAAGAATCGCCTTGAACTTCCAAGTTCAAGGTTTACAGAGGCCCTGAGTAAGAACGGCTGAGCAGGAATGGTACCTGGTTGTACTGATGCACGCTGAGCACCAGGCAGCGAGAACGAGTTTATTACCCTACAGGATCAGCGCATCCAAGACCCTGCTACAGACATGGAAGCCAAGGGGGTGGGTCCCTGAGACACAGGCCTGGTGCAGGACATAGCCCAGGGTGGGGGGCTTAGCACCTGAGGACTAGGACAGGACCAAACCAGGCCTGTAAACACCTCAAACTCAGAGTAGAGAGGAGTGAGTCAAGAAAGTCAATACCATAAGGAAGAATGCCTTCCGGACAACACGTCAGGTTGTGAGAAGATGGGAGGAGAGTCATGAGTTTAAAATAGGAGGACATGGGGGCGCCTGGGTGGCTCAGTGGGTTAAGCCACTGCCTTCGGCTCAGGTCATGATCTCAGGGTCCTGGGATCGAGTCCCGCATCGGGCTCTCTGCTCAGCAGGGAGCCTGCTTCCTCCTCTCTCTCTCTGCCTGCCTCTCTGCCTACTTGTGATTTCTGTCTGTCAAATAAATAAATAAAATCTTTAAAAAAAAAAAAAAAAAAAAAAAAGGAGGACATGAGGGCACCCGGCTGGCTGGGAGGGAGGAGCATGTGACTCTTGATCTCAAGGGCTAGGAGTTCGAGCCCCACGCTGGGTGTAGTAATTACTTAGGTAAACAAATAAAAACTTTAAAAATAAGATAAAATAGGAGGGTGTGCTTTAAGATTTTCAAATAAACCTAGAAAAGCTAACAGGCACCTGGGTGGCTCAGTCACTTAAACATCTGCCTCACGCTCACTCAGGTTCTGGGACCGAACCCCACATCGGGCTCTCGGCTCAGCAGGAAGCCTGCTTCTCCCTCTCCCTCTCCCTCTCCCTCTGAGCTCTCCCCCAAATAAATAAAGTCTTAAATTTTTAAAACAGCTAGAAAAGCTAAATCTTCCTCCTGCTCCATCACCCCACACGAACCTCTACCTGAGAGACAGTGAGAACGGTGGTTTTTTTGTTTTTATTTTTTTAAATAAAATGCTTTCACTTAGAAGAAAAGGAGTATGCTGACCCTTACTACAAATCACTTCTGATAAAGAAAAGCAAGTTCAAGGGCACAACCAATAAGCTCCTGCCCCAGAATAATGGGTCCCCTTTGGGACCTGGGGTCTCTGCCCCTGCGCCCTTCGCCTGCGGCGTGTGCAGCAAACACAACCGACACCCTACAGAGCCTCCCCACTCTGTCGAGATCTGTGCTCTCCTCACTGGCCACCTAAAACTGAAGAGGAAAACAAGCCACTTGCCCCCGAATGTGGCTGCGTCCTTAATGTGAACAAGGTTAAGGTTTCACATGTACTTGAAAAGGCCGTTATGGCTGAGACAAGTTCTAAGCCCTGGAGACACGGCTTCTGGAGCGCCCAGCGGGTGGCCACACACGTCCCAGAGCTCGTCGGCCTCCTCTGTAGGAGGACTCAGCCCTGTTGTGTAATTTCTAAGCACGTGCCGCCGGCTGCTACCCTTCGTCCCCAGCGCAGGTGGAAATTCATCACTGCTTCTGCGTTCGTGTCCACAGCCGCTAGAAAAAAGCGCCACTAACTGGTGGCTTAGAACAACAGAATTTTATTCTCTCCCCGTTCGGGCCTGAAGACCACCATCCAGGGGCCAGCAGAGCCGGTTCCTTCTGGAAGTTCTGAAAGAGGATGTGTTCCATCCCTCTCTCCAAGCTTCTGCTGGGTGCCAGCAATGCCCGAGTTTCTTGGCTTGTAGACACGTCCCTCTGACCTCCGCTTCCGTCTCCCCTGAATGCAGGTCTGTGCCTCTTCTCCTTTTCTTACAAGGACATCAGTTATACTGAATTAAGGCCCATCCTAACCCAGTAATGCCCTCATCTTGACTTGAGTACAAGATCTTATTTTCCAAAAAGGCCACATTCACAGGTACCATGGATTGGAACTCCTCAGCCTCCAGTGCTTGCTTAGACCAGCAAATGCTGGGTACCGTGAGAAATCCAACAACGACACCATGTGCATGAGCTGCCGTTTCTGAACAGATGATCTGCAAAGCTTTGCGCCGTCTCCCAAGTCCAGAGGGTGAGTGTGGCCCTCCACCAGACACAGCCAGGTGACAGCCACGAACACAGCTCCCCCCACAAACCTGGGGTAAACCTCAGCACCAGGCTATACAAATGGCTCAAAGTGAGAAAACCTGACATTTTACACATGAGGGAAAAGAAAGACCAACTAGGATTGCGTTTCAAGAGAATCAATCACTGTTCAGAAAATAACCATCTGGCAATAAATGACACCTGCACGGACAGCAGGCCTGTCCAGAGAGAGGCCGGAGTGACTCAGTTACTACAATGGGTGGGGGGGGGGCGGTTTCAGAGGTACCACTCATCTGGAGCAGGGACGTGAGGAGGAGAGATGACCCTGGTCACAGGTGCCCTTCACAGCCTCTGACTTCACTAAATGCATTCTGATAAAGGGGACATCATCATCAAAAGAAATGTACAGACACACCAGAGAGAGAGAGAGAGAGAGAAATGTACACAGAGAAAGAAAGAAACCAAGAGCCCACTGTGGACACAGTGGCGGAAAAGATCTGGCCAGATGGCTGCATGTGCCAAGGGCACCCGGTGGCCGTGCACGGTCCAGAATCCCACTTCCACAGGAATAGGATACTTGGAGCTACTGTCCCCCAATCCTGGGGTGTCAGGAGCGCTGGGAGAATGGCGACAAGAGGTCGGGGCCAACCGTTGGCTGGGACATGCAGGGGAGGGCAAGAGACACGGCGGGGCCTCAGGGAGGCATAAGATCCAACTTAAGCCCAGCTACCGAGCCCCGTCCGTGCTGACTGCATACACCTTAACTGTGGCACAAGATCACACACGTGCCAGCGCCACTGTCCCACGCAGAAGAGGCCGCCTGCAGAATGAGCGGTGTTGGGGGGGCTCCAGGCACGCACCTCCCCTGGCGCTTGGGAAATCCCACATGTACACTTGTTCTGCACCGTGGGGTGAGCTGCCGCTCCCAGCCCCTGCGCTTCAGGCGGCAATGTTCTTCCGCAGCCCACCGCAGGGACCCTGGCGAGTCCTCCTTGGCCATGAGTTGAGCTGGGGAGCCAAGGATCAAAGCCAACTCAGCTCCCACGTGAATTACTGGAGAAACGCACTGCATAAGCATCGTGGGTCCATATGACAAGGTCTACTGAACAGGGTGGGTAAATCGAAGATTCAGAGAGATGCAAGTACTGGTCCCAGTCCAGGCCAGCAACCAAGTCTGCTCTAGAACCCAGGAGCCCTGTGCCTCTACTTCAGTGCTCCGTGCACTTGCCAAGCTCTCTATAAAGCCTCTCTGCATGACCGAAACGCTGCTCTTCGAGTCCTACAAAAACCAAGAGGCAGTCGCACCCTCGCCTTCCCTCCCACAGCACCTTGTACAGATATCATAGGCCGTGCTGAGTATCTCCTTTACGCTCCTCTCTCCCACTAAACTGCAATCATCCTCATTCTCCTGCTGCCCAGCACAATGCCTGTCAACAAGCATGAAATCAACATGTGTTAAGTGAATGACTTGTAAGGAAGTTATAAGGCACCATACAGAAGTGGTATCATTACCTCATTCCTTATTAATATTATTTAAGAGAAACAACACCCCTAGATATAAACTGATTTGTAAGGAGTGGGGAAAGCCTTTGACATAGTCAAGGGGTGCCTGGGTGGCTCAGTGGTTGAAGTGTCCACCTCTCGGTTTGGGCTCACTTTATGATCTCAGGGTCGTGGGATCCAGCCTCTCATCGGGATCCCCGCTCAGTGGGGAGTCTGTTTAAGAGTCTTTCCCTCTGCCCCTTTCCCCACTCGTGCATGGGGCATGCTAAGATAAATAAATCTTAAAAAAAAAAAAAGTCAAACAACCCAGAGATAATGAATATAGAGTTAATCAGGACATATCCTCAAGTAAAAAATGTTGCAACAGTCCTCTGACTACACTGGTCAGCGCTTCTTGATAATCTGCATTCCCTACACATAACACCCGGATCAACAAACAGGACCAGGTCCTTTGCTCACCAGGAAGGATCTGTGTGTATTTCATCGATGGTCAGAATGTGAATTAGCAGGTAGCGCAAAACAGTGTCCACAGACTCATTCAAAAACTAAAATTCAAGGATAGTCCGAGTAGTTAATGAAACAAAATATGTGATAGCTTTGAGCATTATTTTCAAAGGTCATGAACAGAAAATGATACATCATTTATTTTAAAAACTCAGTACACTCAGTGACTCAAAGTAAGACACATGAAGGAAAATAAACCCCGTGTAAAGGGCACAAGTTCACGTCCATTTCCAATTAATGGGCATCTCAAGGCCTCAGGGACGCAGTGAGATAATGCAGAGGGGAGCATCAGACAAGAAAAGGCTTGGCCCTGGGCTCTTCACCCAGAGAGACAGGTTTTCGGCACATCACTTGCACTGTCTGGATCTCAGACTCTTCTGTAAACCAACGTGGCCTTCTAGGATCCCAGGGAAGAGATCTCTAAGGCTCAAGGAATACCAACAGGTAAGAAAATCTGTCGTGCTTGCATTCACTCTCACGGAAGTGACACACTATCGGATATTATATACAACTACGTGAACTTCCTAGGGTGAGGGTCAATTCCGTTGTATGGCTTGAACCACCTCTTTCTTTCCCACCTGTAGAACACTCCTCGGTCAGTACATTTGACACAAAGCTCTCTTCCTTTCATTAATTCTTGACAAGAGGGTGGTAGTGATGTCCACAACACTGGCCACTGAAGGCAGCCAGAGGCAGTTAATCGGGCACACCCATTTCTTACAGTGGATGGAGAAACCATTAGAAAGCGGTACTCTTCCTAATAAGAGAAAGCTACTCACGCAGGGGACACAAACCTTATTATAACAGTAAATACTCAAGTATTTCCAAAAAGCTGACCCTACTTTTATCATAAACACTTGAACTGGTGGCTGACGGTTCATCCATTCTCTCATCAGGGATTTCAAGGGTACTTAGCCCATGGCAGGCAACATGCTGGCCCCCAGGAATGTCAAAATGGGTAACACGTGATCCCTGTTCTGCATCTCAGGGTGGGGAAGGAAGGAAGAGGGGACGGTATCTGGCAGGGACAGATACTCAGGAGATAATCATACCATCAAGTAGGAGGCAAAGTGAAGAACAAAAACCACAACGGGAAGGGGTGGTCGGGAAGGTTTTGCAGAGATGGAGCTGACCAGGGTCACCCAAGTGGAGAACGCGGTGTCCGGAGGAGAAAAAAGGAGGAAGAGTATTTTGGGCAGAGAGAACAGAATACACAAGTGATGGTCAGCATTAGAGCACATGGCCTTTGGAGGAACGGGGAGTCCTGGGATATAGTGAAAAGACTGGAACATCAGAATAATGAAGGAGAAGGGGATGAAAGGGAAAACAGCTTCCTTTAAATGGTGAGGGGGAAAGAAGAGGAAGGAGCACAGATCAAAAAGAGATTTAAGAGACACATCAATGAAATGCCACATGTGGACCTGCTTTGGATTCTAATTTGAGTAAACCACTGCTGAATCTTTTTTTTTTTAAGCAATCAGGTAAATTCTAAAATGGACTGGATTTTAGGGGACAGTAAAGAATCACAGTAACTTGTTTTTAGGAGTGATAATGGTTTTGTAGGGTGTGTGTGTGTGTGTGTGTGTGTGTGTGTGTGTGTGTGTGTGTTTGAGTTCTGATCATGTATTAGAGATACATTCTGAAATATTTGAAGCCATCACAATATAATTTGGTGCCTGGGATTTGCTTTAAAATAATCCAGCCAGCAAGGGGGTGCCTGGGCGACTCAGTCTGCTTCAGGATTCTTTCCCTGTGCCCCTTACCCGACTCACGTGTGTGCTCTCCCTCTCAAATAAATCTTTAAAAAATTAAATTAAATTAAATTAAAATAAACTGCTAGAGCAGAGAGGGTGGGAAGGGCCAAGGGGAGAAAGGATGGAACAAGATGGGCCCCCCGTGAATAATACATATGTTGTGTCAACTCCCACAAGAACCATGCTGGACTTTGAAGTCCATTATGATACAGTCCTGAAATCACCCATAATAAAAAAAAAAAAGTATTAGAAAGGCAGACCTCATAAACCCTGCTGAAGGGTTTGAACTAGGTCCTCTAAACCTTGCTTTCAAATTTCAGGGTAAAATAGAATCATCTGGGGAGCTTGTGTAAATGCCAATCCCCAGGCAGCAGTACCACAGATTCTCAATGGGGCTAAGGCCCAGAAATCTGCATTTCTAGTAAACATTCTAGATTATTCTAAAGCTGGTGGTCAGAGCCACACTTTGAGACAAACCACTGGAGGTAACAGGAACCACCCAAGGGCTGGGAGAGAATTCGAGTCTGGGTACTGAAGCCTCTGGCAGCACTCTAGCAGATGGACTTCAGGAGGGACAGTGGAGATCAGAGAGAACAGGAGAGCCAAGGGCCTAATCAAGAGATCTTTGTAACCGGTTGGGTTTGAGAGTCAAGAAGAGGGAAGCATCAGGGGTGACCCCAAGGTGTCCTCCAAGGACCCAGCGCTGCTTCTCTGTGCCCCGCACGTACAAAGCACCTAGTGCAATGTCCTCCACATTCTAAGAACTCAGTGTGGTTAAACAAACAAAAGAATGAGTAAAATCACCTACTGAACTAAAAGATTAACATTACTGTGCTTCCCTATAACACCAAAGGGGAAAAGACATGAGCATCTCAAGCAGCAAGAGGTAACAACCTATCCCAACATCAGAAAATGACCAGATCCACAGGGTCCTGCTAAGAGGTGGGTCACTCGTCTTCCTCTACTAACTGCGTGAATTCCAGAAGGGTCAAGACATAAATCCAAGCAGTGACAGATAAATAAAAGCAATGGTCAAAACCAACAAATAAAAGCAATGGTCAGCAAAAACAGGATCCACTAAATAAAAATGAGAGTGAAACAGTTAAAATGAAAAGTAAGTTGCAGATTGGGATTTTTTTTTTGGTAAAAAAGTCTGGTCCACGTTAGTTAAGTCTATAGAAAATCATTCTGGGACTGCTGTGGCCTACTGCATGGAGAACAGGGCTGTTGTGCAAACCTCTGGGCTCCTGCTTCATACATGTGTTTCTGTGGTGCCCATGCTCAGAAATGTCTGAAGGCTCCCTACTGCCTTCAGAGCAGAGGTTCGATTCCCGGCCGTGGCTCCCAAGAACCCCACGGTCCAGCCCAAACTATCTTCCCAAGTCTATGTTCCTCTCTGTCCTACAGGAGACCTCTGCTTCAGCCAACAGAGGGAAAGGAAAGGCAAGAAGAATCTTGGTTTCAATATCTGGTCATGTCATCTGAGCAAGCTATGGAATCTTTCCGAGCCTCAGTTTCCCCACCTGTAAAAAGAACCTAATATCGACTTTGCAGCTGCTGGAAAGCTGTAAGTTCATAGATACAAATGCCTCACGCAATTCCAAACAGCCCCCCATAAGCTCTGTGACAGTATCAGTTCCCATTTTGCACACTCGGCTTCCCACATATGACTTCCCATTCTATTCCCCACGCTGCCCGCTCCCCCCTGACCATGGCAAGCTAACCCTGGTGACTCATGACCTCCTCTCTCCTTGCCAACTACCCCTGTTGTCCTGGTCTTCCTGAAGGGTCCAGCTAATGAAATTCTGTGCCGTCCCCAGGAGTCCCACCATGGTTCTACTTCCCATTAGGCATCATTTTTCCTCCTTTGGATTTCCAAACCATGGAATCTTGGCCATTGGTCAATCCTTTGGTAAATGGCAAATGCCACTTTTAATCTTTCTGGTCTCTTTTTATCTTTGCCCAGTCCACGACACCAAAGTTTGGTAATCTCTCTGTATTGTCTCTGGCAGTCCCTGCACAGAGTAATTACGTTTTTTCCCCATGTTGGGATGACATGGGGCGGTTAGCAAGAACCATTACCCAATCTCTTGATCTTGAAAATCTGGACAACTTGTGTTGGATAGCTGACATTTATTCCTGTCTAGAACAGGGGGCTAGAGTTCATAATTTTGGGTAATCACTCAACCCTGTGATTATAGGCAATTTGAGGGCAGCTGGCAGGAAGAAGTGGCCACCAAAGAAAAACTTTGCTAGTTTGGGAAATGCCAGCCCCAAATCTATGGAAACAAAATGCAAGGAAGATGAAGTCATCACAGCAATGATAAAGAATCAGAAGGGAGCCTTGGATGGTCCCAGTATTCACTGGTATATTAGTCTCCAACACCCGGGACAGGTGTCCTGAGGAGACACAATGGGAAAGAGAATATCAAACACTCAAAAGCTCCTGTTATTTTTATTTTCATTACTGAAATATTTTTGAAAAACCAAAGGCTTCCCAGAAAATTTTTTTGCAGCAGGCAGGTTTCTAGCCCCGACCCCGGCCCACATGAAGGAGCGTCCCAGCAGATGCCGGGATCCAGAAAACCCTGCCCTTGTTTTGACCAGACCTGAGCATCTAGCCCAGGATGACCAAGTCCGTGTGTCTGGAACTATGAGAAAGGCACTGCACAGAAATGACGGGGCTGATGTCTCTGGGCATGGCGACCATCACATCGAGGGGGCTGGCTCCCAAGTTTCCATCGCAGTAAGCCAATGGTGTTATGCAGCAGAAATCAACAGCCATACAGAGGAAGCTAGACTGCAAAGAAGAAACTGGAACTCACAGAAAGGCGGGGATGAGCATCCCCGAGGGACCACTGAGGGACGACGTAGGGAGCGGTTCCACTGACTGCAGACCCAGGACGTGTTTTTTTGTGCCTCACCACCTGCCTGGTGAGACTGATTATTCTATCTTTGGGACAAACACTCTTTTACAGATGCCAGCCTGGGTGGCTTTCCTTTCCTTGCAACCAAACTACAACATTCTCCTTTAAGAGAAACTAAATAAATTCCACCGGGAAATCCCTCTTATAATCTATTTCAACTGACAGCAGCTACTTCTGTCTGATTTATTACCTCGGTAAGCCTTCCTTCTGGTGGAGGGGAGGGGCTGCGATCTCTTTTAAAGCAGAAGGGATCCTACACTGGCAGGGCCGGCGTGTGCAGCCCTACATTACAGTGCCCGACTCGATGCATCTAAACTAGTTTGGTCAGCTTCTCCATTCCCTGGAAGCTGGGGAGCCACCACATCAGCAACTCTGTTGCTAAGGCAACTGCTTACTTTCCATATCAACTGCAAACTCGTTGCTATGGAAACACATATACAAGAAAAATTCCGCTCTCCAGCCAGGGACCAGATGGCAGGGAACTCAGGGAAGTCATGGGTTAGGGGGCTTTGCTAAATGGGGTGTTTACTAGAGTGCATTTCTCTCCCCATCTCCGAGGCACCACCAGCCCGGAGCACAATTAGAAATTACCATCTCGTTACAAAAAGCAAAGGTTTGTTTTCTGCCTGCAAAACTACAGGCAGGAACTACAATAACTACAGGTAAATTGTTTTTGAAGTAATTCTGAATTTTTCCCTCTAAATATGAACTTCTTTTGTTTTTATTCCCCATGCTGAAGATACCCTAAAATGAATTCTCTAGTCAAACGGTAATGGAAATGTAATTTTTAGTAAGAACTGAAACAGAGGTTTTCTCCTTTCTGATGGAGAGATAATCCAGAAATCCTCTTTAGTTTCCACCAACTAAGTGCTAATGTGTCCCAGATTTATACCTCTGCTCTGACTTCTCTGCTGAGCTTGAAACTCACATATCAAACCTCCAAACTGATAGCTCCGCTCAGATGTTCAAAAGCCACCTCAAATTTAACATGGTCAAAACAGAATTTTTGCTCTGTCCGCCATCTGACTTCCCAACGCTCATCTGCCCACAACCCCTCATCTGCAAACCCCAACTCTGGTCTAAGCCAGCACCATTTCTTGTCATCTCTAACCTCCACCACTGGAACCAGCTCAGATACATGCTTCTCTCCCTGATGTCTCTTTAAAACGGCTCATTCTCCCTCTTTAATGTGCTTTCTACTAGCCTTCTTTCTTTTCCTTGGACATTTCAAGCTGTTGCTACCTCAGGGCCTCTGCACCTGCTGTGCTCTCTGTTCCAATCTTTGCAGCACCCCTCTTGCCATTTAAAGCATGGCCCGACAGCACCTCCAGGAAGCCTCCTGCTCTCCTCCCCACCCCTCTCCAGCAAATTACCCTGTTGTATCTTCATTGCGTGTATCACTATCTGATCTCTTACCTAGGTGTCCATGTATGGACCTACTATTTAACATGGACATCGCCCTCCCCTTCTTCCCGCCCTATGGATAGTCTAAAACAGATGGTAATTAACTATAACAGGTTACCACTATAGCCTAGGCACCCAAACTGTGCTTGGCACTCCCCATGTACGTGTGGCATGAATGATCACTGCTAAAAATGCTTCTAAAAGGACTAAGCTACTTTTTTGGCAAACACTGAGTCTATTTTTACTTTGCAAACTAAGGCTTCTGCAGGGTCTCGGAATCCAGGCTACGAACACAGGTTCTCCCTTTTCATGATGGCGTCTGTGGAAGACACTGGAAAGAACTGGGCATCCCATGCGGTATTCTCAGAATACTGCGCAGGGCGCAGCTCTGGGCCACACTGCTGTACTCTGATTTCAGGAGACCCCAGGTGCTCCCCCCACCCCCACCAGAGCCATGATGAGAGTAACGCTCGTGTGACTTGGCCTTTTTTTTTATTCCTCCTAAAAACAAAGTGTACAAACGTCCTGCTAGCTGACGGTTTTCTGTCTAGTGACATTAGTTAAATCACTTCTCGGTCCTGTCCCTAGAGGAGTACAGACATAGCCTCTGAGAGGCATTTCACAGGGCCCCAGCAAATGGAAGACAAGCCTGAACTTGAACCCACCGGGTGCAGAGCGGAACCCCACCTATCCTGTGGGGACAAGAGGAAGAGACCAAGGGGTCACTGGAGAGCCTTTCCCCTGGGAAGTAGCACAGTCTCTCCGCCTGTATTGACTAGTCTCCTGCTGAGTTCACACACCCGTGCACACGTGTACACACACACATCAAAGACTTCATCCCGTTCTTGGAACGCTCTGTAACCTCACACGGCAAACTGGCAGGTTATTATTGAAAAAACAACTTTACAGTGCTATCTTCAACCATACATTTCCTTGCTTTTCTTATCATACTTGGCACAGACTACATCTTCACCTCTATCAAGCTATTGCTTTTGAAAGTATTAAATGCAATTTAACCAGAATATCTTGAAGCAAAACCTTGGTTAACTGCCATGTTTAAAAAAAAAAAAAAAAAAAATGGGTCAGCGTCTCTGCTTTAGTTAAGTTACCAGAGCAATTTAAAGTTTCCCCTTGCTGTCCTAGCTTCCCCACCAACACCTTACTCTTACTTACATAACCTCCCTGACCACCCGTCTCGCTCCTTCCTCTTCCCTGACACTGTTCCAACACATCCCTTGGGTCCAGCAACATTCATCTCCTCTAGACCTCAGTGACAGAAAATCCCATGCTTGCTTAGCAACACAAGCAACATTTTATTTGGGACTGCAGTGGGCCCAGACACAAAACTACCTTTCTTAGCCTGCTTTGCAGTCATGTGACCAGAGGACAGCCAATGAGATGAAAGCAGAGCGTGGGGTTTCCAAAAAAGCTCCTTAAAACCACTAACTCAGAGGTGCCTGGATGGCTAGTTGGTTAAGCGAGTGCCTTTGGCTCAGGTCATGACCCCAGGATCCTGGAATTAAGCCCCACATCTGGCTCCCTGCTCAGTGGGGAGCCTGCTACTCTGCCTGCTTGTATTCTCTGTCAAATAATAAATAAAAATTTAAAAAAAAAAAAAAAACAACCTGCTACATCATTGGGATCCTCACCTTGGGTCCTTCCCTGCACACCCCTTCCTACTTGCTACATGGAAACATGCTAGCTGATGCCACCTCCAACCACGAGAAGCCTCTGAGAATGGAAACCAGCACTGACCAAGAACAGCAGAGCAGAAAGAGAGATGGGATGTGCGTCTCTGCCCAGCTCCTCAAGACTTATTCTATGTGGCAGACTAATCCCCTTGTAGTGTGCTTAATTCACTGTTGCTTGAATTTTCTAGAATAAATAGTCAAACCTCATCCTACCTCATCCATCCTTGGAGGTCCCGTGCTCATTCCCACACCAGAATAATGCTTCCTATATTTAGTCGAGTGCTTCCCCCCCATGAAGAGTACCCACATGACCCATTTTGGGGACGAGAACCTTTCTGACCTCAAACGACACCTGTCACCTCACTAACCTGGCACGCTTCCCATACCTGTGCTGGCTGCTTCTTCTTCATTTTTTATTATGGCTCCTATTTCCCTGCAATCAAGCTCCCAAAAGGCAAGAACCAGATCTCGCTTTTTTTTTTTTTAAACATTTTATTTATTTATTTGACAGACAGAGATCACAAGTAGGCAGAGAGGCAGGCAGAGAGAGAGAGAGGAGAAAGCAGGCTTCCCACTGAGCAGAGAGCCCGATGTGGGGCTCGATCCCAGGACCCTGGGATCATGACCTGAGCCGAAGGCAGAGGCTTTAACCCTCTGAGCCACCCAGGCGCCCCAGATCTCGCTTTTTAACTTAACCTTTCATGTTACCAAATAATTCTACTGAACAAACTAATAAGGAGAGGACGCTGGTTACTCTGAAATCACAGGTAAAGAGACACTGACGACCTACGAACACGGAGGCCCTCCACAGAACCATCTGGGAAGTTCTGACAGTAACTTCAGGCCCATGTTAAACCAAATGCAGCCAAAAGATTAACCCTCGCAGGGCTACGCAGATGTATTCACTCAGACAAGCGGCAAATATTAAAAGTGACAAGAGTGGGGAATGGGAATAAGGTACTTTAAGGTGACCATAAAACCAAAATTCATAAACAAAAGACCTGCCTAATAAACCACAGTATCATCAAAACACTACATTAGCCTTTTAAAAATACAGTCATCGGTTTCAAGTGCAAAAATGTCCACTGGGAAGATGGGGAATTTTCTATAAAATCTAAGACCTGCCATCATTTTGCCAAAACTTAACAGCATTAAGATGACCAAGGGCTCTGAAAGAGAGAGACTATGGATTAATCTAAACAACCCATCATTATTTATGAAAGAAGCAAAACCTATGACTTTCAAATAGGAGGTCAGTGTGCCAACTTCCCATATTATTTACTCCAGAAAATTATCCTGCAGCGAAAGTGATTTCAAAGGGAAATCCCAAAGCCTCTTCAGCTCAACGGGGGGAGGTTCTGAGAGCAATTTCTTGTTGCTTGGATATCCGGGCAGTGCTTCAATGAAGAAGCACCCCATACACCTACCAGGTACCGGGTAGGCCTACCAAAGAAAACACGACATTTTTTGAACCATTCATGGGGAGAGCTACTGGCCACCAGTGGGGTGGTGTCCAGTAGACACTAGACACTAGACACTTCGAGTCCAGAAGAACCAAGCTTTCTTTCCAGGAGACTTGTAGGGCTCCTTAGCGAGGTCAGTAACAGCAGTCACTATGGGAGGACCCGAGAAAGCAGTGTATTTTTGAAACAGAAGGGCCAGAAAGGAATGATGAGAGAAACAGGAAACATAAGCAAAAGAAGGGGACAGGGAGGAAGGAAGGACTTCTGTTGGTAAGTTCCAGGAGCCAGGAGGAAAGGGGGTGGGGGGGTGGCTCACTGGACCACCAGCCGCACATTCAACTCTGCATCTTTCCAGTACTTGGTGTACTGAGTAGAGTAGGAACGGACAATAACGGCTATTTTAAGAAGTCTTTTGAACGAGCGAATGAGCAGACAATGAACAGTCGGCAAGATTGGGACAACAGAAATGCATGCCCCCCACCCCTCGCCAACACATCTAGTATCTGGAAGAATCGGAAAGAAGCAGAGTGCTGGGATCGGTGGAAGAACGTGGCCAAGGGTGGTACAGGCTTCTTGGAATGACCGGATGCTGGTACGAAACGCTCCCTATTCCAGGGCTGGTGACAAGGGGTTGTATTTACTTCAGGCGCTGGGACACCAGGAAAAGGTTTCAACCTTCTAAGGCAACAAAGTCTACGTTTAGCACGGACAAGAAAAAGCCACGTGCTGGGCAGTATGCACTGGTGAGCAAGAGGCAGCCCATAGGAAGAAACTTACATTTTCCGCCTGTCCCCCGATTCCAAATTACCCTGATTTTTAGGACCTTCCCCACCAAAACCAGACTACGCAGTCCTTCAAAGGGCATCCCTTACCCAAAATAAAAGAAGCCATCTCTTCTTCCTAAAAGCACCATCATTGGAACGGGTACACTGACTAGTATCACGGGAACGGGAAAGGCTCCTGATATGGCGTTGACACTACCAAAGTGGGGGGCAGATTAGAGGCAACAGTGCATATGGGGGTGTCCCGCCATGTAAGAGATCATTTTCCCACCTGCCTTTGAGAAAGAATCTCATCTACGTGGATGGAGAAGCGAAACATAAGGGACCTGGCAACTGGAAGGGAGAGCTTGTGTGAACAGTGTCTGTACACAGAGAAGGGACCCTGGACTTGGGCCAGATGAGTGGAGGGGACCTGGAAGGGATCCTGGAAGCAGAAAGTCGAGAGGGCAGTGGTAGGCTTCGTACAGATGCCACACCTCTCTTCCCATTTGCTGACCAAGACAGAATCTGGCCCCATCTCAACAGCACAAAAAGATTCTCTGTATTTCTTTCTCTACCCTGCACCCCCAAAGTAAATTCTGGGTTACTGATGTTATTTTAGTTCCCTATAGGTCATGTTCATAGACTATTTTGAGGAAGAATGTAGAGATCACCTGCAACAGCCTGTCTACCGAGGTGTATTCGAGCACCCAGGTTAATTTAAGCGGAAGGCCCTCCAAAACTGGACGGAGTGAAGGTGAATTCCCATTCTCCTACTTACCAGCTTTGTGACCTCCGGTGAGTTCCTTAACCACTCTGAGCTTAACTGCTCACCTATCTGAGGAAAATAGGACCTACCTCACAGGACTGTAGTGAGGAAGTGGGATATTGTATATGGAGGGTTCAAAGAAGGGGTTTCCATATTGTGTCTGTCACTGTTATTACAAAATACAGGTGGCTTTTCCCTTCTCCTGAGTCGGAGGTTCCATTTGTTCATCCGCTTTTTATCGAATGAACAAAATCTTGGGATCCTCCAGGAATACGCAACATGCAGAGTCACAGGGCACGCGGTCAATAATTTCAGGCTGTCTGCAGAGCCTCTGATCTCCAAAGACCCCAGTGAAGAAGCCTGGCCATTACAAATTCCTGCTTCTTGGTGAGAGCCGAGACAGCTTAGCACCAGCATCAAAGCTAGAACCAGGTAGCCTGGCTTCTAATCCACTCCTCTTTCAACCAAGACAATAAGCTAAAACTGTATTTAAAGCACTCAGCCCAGGGGGCATCTGGCTGGCTAAGTAGGAAAAGCATGTGACTCTGACTCTCGACTCTGACTCTCGACTCTGACTCTCTGGGTTGTGGGTTCCAGCCTCCTGCTGCAAACAGAGAATACTTAAAAAAAAAAAAAAAATTAAAAAAATTTAAAAAAAAGTTTAAAAAAAAAAACCAGCTCTGGATATAATAAACATACCTTTTATTTATTTATTTATTTGACAGACAGAGATCAGAAGTAGGCAGAGAGGCAGGCAGAGAGACAGGGGGAAGCAGGCTCCCCGCTGAGCAGAGAGCTCGATGGGGGGCTGGATCCCAGGACCCTGGGATCATGACCTGAGCCAAAGGCAGAGGCTTTAACGCACTGAGCCACCCAGGCGCCCCAACATACTTTGTTTAAAAATATTTATTTATTTATTTATTTAACAGAGAAAGAGAGAGAGACAGAGACAGAGACAGAGACATAGCAAGAGAGGGAACACAAGTAGGGGGGAGTGGGAGAGGGAGAAGCAGGCTTCCCGCTGAGCAGGAGCCAGATGCCGGGCTTAATCCCAGCATCCTGGGATCATGACCCTAGCCGAAGGTAGACACTTAAGGACTGACCCACCCAGGCACCCCAATAAATATACTTTTGTACAGTGTTTCCTTGATAAACCCTCTTGCAACAACATTTTTCATTCAACTAGTAAGAAGTAAAGAGAAGGCACAGAAATAGAAACACACATACCCAAGCGGTTATAATCCCTCTGTAAAAGGGAATGGCACTTTACTTCTCCTTTACAAGTACTCAGAGAGGTTAGCAGGGGCTCATCTTACAGTCTTAACCAAGATCTGTATTTATGGGGTATAAAACTTATTCTCAGACTTTGAAACTCTCCTGTGATTGATTCAGGCAAAGGTCCAGCCACTGCTGGTAGGGAACTCGGCACAAGGTGCAAACAGCCAACCCCGCGTGGGCCCACAGCTGACACTCGGCATCCCCAGGAGGGGTCACCAGCCTTCCTCACACGAGAACAAGGGAGAATGGTCTATAAAGCATTTGGGGGGGGGGGCAAACTTGATCCAGCCTTACTTCCATTTCACAGAAATACAAGGGGATAGAAGAACATGCTAAATGAAATTGCCATGAAGCCGCCGGAACCTGGGCCACTCCAGAGCACAACGGATGGGTCTCTAATGAGGAAGGGCACTGGAAAGGGGAGCGGCCAAGGCTGCTGTCCTGGAAAACAGACGCCAGGCACCTAACAGCCAACTGCACAGCATAAACCACGTTTGGATCCCAATTCAATGAAACATTCTATAAATCCTCAGAGATCTCTAAATATGGATCTGATATTAGGTGAGACCAAGGAAATGTTTGCTTGGTTCAGGGAGATGCCGGAATTGAGCTGATGTAAAACCTGGCGATTTTTCTTCTGCACACGGGAGGTAAAAGAACATGGGGAAAAAAAAATAAAAGTTAAAAAAAAAAGGGGACTTGAGATCTGGATCTGCTTCGAAGCTTGCAAACTCTTGAGCTGGTTGTGGGCAACGGGGGTGAGAGGGAGTCATCACGCTACTCTCTCTCCATGTGTGTCTGAATTTCTCTAGATTACAAAATTTAAAAAAATTCTATCTTTCACAATCCCTTTTAAGTCTTTATGTATCTAAGTCTTTTTTTTTTTTTTAGATTTTTTTTTTTATTTATTTATTTGAGAGAGAGAGACAGTGAGAGAGAGCATGAGCGAGGAGAAGGTCAGAGAGCGAAGCAGACTCCCCATGGAGCTGGGAGCCTGATGTGGGACTCGATCCCGGGACTCCAGGATCACGCCCTGAGCCGAAGGCAGTCGTCCAACCAACTGAGCCACCCAGGCGTCCCGTATCTAAGTCTTATAAGAGATAAAATGTAGAGGCACCTGGGTGGCTCAGTTGTTAAGCATCTGCCATCAACTCAGGTCATGATCCCAGGGTTCTGGGATCAAGCCCCACATCGGGCTCTCTGCTCGGCAGGAAGCCTGCTTCTCCCTCTCCCACTCCTTCTCCCACTCCCCCCCCACCCCCGCTTGTGTTCCTTCTCTTGCTGTGTGTCTCTATCAAATAAATAAAATCTTTAAAAAAAAAAAAAAAGAGAGAGAGAGAGAGAGAAATGGAAGCAAAACTGTCTATTCTCCCCGACTTACTCATTCATGAGATGTTCCCGATGAAATCTCAGCTTTGGAAAGAACCCAAGAGGGCAAGTAGTTCAGGGAGTCTCAAAACTGGCGGCAAGTCAGAAACACCCATAGAGCTTATCAGAACCACCAATCGTCCCCAACCCACCTCAAACCGACTAAATGAGCATCTCCAGGGCGGGAGCCAGAAATGCTCATGGTGGTGCCCTGGGGGTTGCTGGTGCAGTCTTGGAAGATCCCTCTCCCACATCCCAGGCAGACAGGTATCCAGCAGGGGACGTGTTCCAAGCCCGCAAGGATAAGGACCACACTGGATCCTGCAATCTCAGTTATACTGAGCTTAAAACTGTGTTCTACACTTTCAGAAGAAAAAAAAAAATGTGACTACAATGTGCAAGCCTTCCGTTCTCCCCCTTCAATGAACACATATTTCTCACCGACATTCGGGGGTACTTGGTCGCTGCACAGTGGCCCAACCTCAATGTGGAAGCTACCAGCAAGTAAAATCCCCGGGGGGGGGGCGGGCAGAGAAAAACAAGCTTACCTGTACAGCCAAAGAGGCTTTCACTGAGCAAAGTATCAGGGAGAATGCCTTCCCCTTTACTGAGCTAGCCAGGGGAGAAACCCCAAATGGAGGGGCCAGCACGGGCACCCTGGAAAGCGGTGGGAGTAACCCAAGAAAGGAGGAGAAAAGGGGGAAAACTCACACACTGGGCTCTGTTCTCGTAAAATCACAAACAATGGGAACAAACTCCCAACGACAACACTGACTGGCATCCGATCAGAAACACGTCAGTACAGGTCGGCACAGCTAGGAATCCAGAACCCCACATTTCCTAAGATTAACAATCTCAAATCCATAAAGCCATTCCCCTTCCACAGGACAACTGTCACCCCTGGAAAAGCGGACTCCCAGAGCGGGGGCTGGGGGCACACAAGGGGGAGATGGCACTCCGGCCGGTGTGCATTCACTCACACACACACCCCGCCCAACACACCTGTCACTCGGGGGAGGGGGGGCTCCGTCCGAGTCTCATTGCACACTGCGGAGCTGCTTTGTTGAATGGTTCTGAGTGAGCGTTTGCTCCGTTACTTTTCTGTGTGCTGGCTTAGGGCAAACACGGAGCCAGGCGGGAAGTGACACGCAGGACAGGTTCGTGCCAAACTGAATATGCTGTTCGCCGCCTTCTCGGGGACATGAGACTCTGGGGGACCTGGACAGCATTTTCTTCACTGTCTTCTCATCCTGGAGTTGCTTTCTAAGATCTTTCCCCTCCTAACCATAAAGACCCAGCTATACAGAAATGTTTAATAGCATGGACTTGGATCTTGACGGGGTTGCGGTGAACCCTCTTTAAGTTCAAAGAAGAATGGTAAAGCAGTCAACAGACCAAGTACGAGGTCGGTCTCCGTGTGCTCCTTCGGCAAGGTGGAGGGGAAGGACAGAGAGCAGTGGACACCCAGGGACAGTGGCAGCGCCCCATAAATGTCACACTTAGGGAAAAATACGGACGTGCGGTCTATTTGCATATGCACACCAGACCCAGGCATCGCCTGGCCCAGCAGTCAAAGGCAAAGCTCCTGAGTGTCCACATTCTTGCCCGTGTTCCCAAGCAAGCCCCCTCCTCAAACCCTGCATGCCCACTCCCCATCTTGAACATAAACTCCAGGGGAACAGCATTTGCAGAAAAACGTGTCCCAGCTGCAGCAAGGAGAAATATGGCGTCACCCCTTCTTGATTCATACTCTTCCACGCCCAAGACGAGCAGAGTTTTCTCCAGCTTAGATTTTACTGCAAACAGGACCATGTTTCTGGAGAAGGAAAGGCCCCAACACTGCACAGCCAGTGGACCCACAGCCAAACTTCAAGAAGGGGCAAAAGCAGATCTCCAGCTATACACCAAAATGTCACTACCATGAAAACCCAGGCTGAAACATACAGGAATAATGCGACAACTCTGGACCACCGTTTTGTGATTATGTTCAGATACCACAGTGGGAAACCCTCAATCCAGCATGAACACCAGAAACACCGTCCAATGACCATGTTGAAGGCAAAGGACGTTCTCTGCCACCAAATGAATGAAATAAAATTACTCAATTATAACTGCGCCCTTTGGTGTGGTGAATTTACATCCCTCGACATTGTTTTTTTCATGGGGAGAAAGGGCACATTTTTGAAAAAGAAAAACTCGAGTTCCAGACCCAAAGAGCTTACCTGACTCCTCTCCTTGTCCACTTTCTTAAAACACTTATTCAAAGACAAATTATGTCTCACTGAGTTTTTCCACCCAGTAGGTGCGTTTGCAAAATACGGAAAATGTTCCAAGATCCAGTTGTAGATATCCTTTACTGGCAGGCGCTTGGTTGGAGAGTCCTCGATGGCCATAAATATGAGGCAGCTGAAGGAGTAGGGGGGTTTGCAGTTGGGGTTCTGCCTGGCATCGTAGGGCATGTCAGAGTGGGCAGGGGATGGAGGGGTGTCATCGTCCAGGTCCTGGACAGGGCTGACACTCCTGAGGACTGACTCCCCGAAGCTCTTCAGCAAGTTCTTGCTCTCGTGAAGCCAGTTCAAATTGGTCAGCTCCTCATCTTCCATGGCCCCCTCTTCTAATCGGATGTCAGGCAGAGAAAAGTCGAGGTCATCGTCCTCCTGCAGGGCCTTGGAGAAACCACCACCCCGGTAACACTGACTCAGCCCACTGGAGACGCGAATTCCTGAGCTTTCTGGCTTCTTACTGGGAGGCATGACGGGACCCATTTATGTGAAGGCTCCTGGTGAACAGAGGACAAAGAAAAGATGAGTTGGGAAACCCAAAACAGAGGCAGCTGTGCCCTCCTCATTCTTTTGCGCCCACCCCCCCAACCCCCACTACTCCTATGGACCCCATGCCCCTGGGAACAGCATCTCCTGCTGCCAAGCTGAGGACAACAAACCCACCACCCCACCACTCCACCACTATAAAGTAAAAGCAGTCCACCAGTGTAGCCCTGTGACCCTGCCACCTCTTAAAATACAAGGAGACTGAAACTATTTACAGTACCTTTAATAACGCAAATATATCACAAAAAGAATGGGGAACTCTACAAAGCTTTCTTCCCAGATTCACATCACCATTATATTATCACTGTGCCCCACTGGGAATAATCAGTTCTCTCTTGGTGCCTCAGTTTCTCCTCAGAATATGAATGCATAGGGGCACCTGGCTGGCTCAGTGGGTTAAGCCTCTACCTTCAGCTCGGGTCATGATCTCAGGGTTCTGGGATCGAGCCCCGCAATGGGGCTCTCTGCTCAGCAGGGACCCTGCTTCCCCCTGTCTCTCTGCCTGCCTCTCTGCCTACTTGTGATCTCTCTCTGTCAAATAAATAAAATCTTAAAAAAAAAAATCTTAATAAAATCTTAAAAAAAAAAAAAGAATACGAAAATACAGGCAAGAACTCTTTCAAGCCTCACGATAAACACTACGAAGTAAACGCCATGCCCCACACTCTGGTCACTTGGGGTTCTAGGCCTCAGGGTTTATCCTTCCCTCGCCTCCCCCACTGCAAAATACCTGCAAGTTTAAGACCAGGTGTTTCAGATTAAGTTCAGCTGTCTCCACATGAAAACCATGACAACCGTCCCAGAATTAACATTCTGACCACAGCATGCGCTGATTGGTAGTGTTTTATATCTGACTGTATCTTTCCTCCACAAGCAATGGCCCCAAACTCTGCAACTTTAATCACAGCTGGCAAGTCTAGAGAGTGGTAAACAAGGAAGTCTGTGGGTTGGAACTAGAGGAAAAAGTGCATTCAATTATTGGGACACTACACCCCAGATGAAAAACTGAGTAACTTTAGGCACCACACCAATCAATGGGACTGTGAAGACAAGCCACTAACTGAAATTAGAATTGGTGAAAAAAGTTAGAGGAGCAACCTGCAGCTTCAACTGGAAGGTAAATGCAACAAAAATCGCTACAGAATTCTATTCTGCACCCCCCATGCCACCCCCATTTTTATCAATGACCTAGAACAGGGAGTACAACTTCTGATGAGAAAAGAAAATGAGGACGTGGCAAGTCCACAAACAGAATGACCCCGATAGATACAAAGCATATTCAACCCTCGAGTACTCAATGTAAGACAGAAAGAACAGTAAAGATAATGAAAGAGGTCTCCCACTGTCCACTCGCAGCGCTCACACGATGGGCTTGGTTTAAGAAGCATGTCTGTTTTATTTTCTCCCCCTGAGTAAGAAGATCAAGCCATCTCTCTAGAAAAACAGAATGAACACAAAAGCAGACACGATCATTCTAAGGCTCCAAATGCGCATTGGCAGTGTGCTGAAAGTAACTGCTTCAGCTGGGGAAGCTCTGGAATGGGATTCTAGAAAGCGTAATGTGAGACACCCAATGGCCTGCCAAGGGTGCCTGAAAACTCCAGCACCCTCCCTCCATCACAAGGTCCCCACACAGAACCTGCGGGCAGAAGGCGGGAGGAAGCTTTCCGGAGCTACTGAGAGATGCCCAGCTCCAAGGACAGAAAACTTCCAGTTTCAGCCACAGGGACTTCTTTCCGTCAACAAGGAACCTAACCTGAGTAGCACAGGACACAATTTAAAGAATAAGCTCGCATCTTTAGGTTTGGGGGTATGACAGAAGCCCCGCCTGGTAATGTTTTTACCATTTTTATGAACAAATCAAAGCTAGGCTTGTCTCCCTCCCAGTTTCCCCAGATCCCATCACAAAACCCTAAGTTTCTGAAAACCAGGAATATCCACACAGTAGAATACAAAGCGGAACGAAATACTCCAGGCACTGAAGTCAACTTCAGCTCCAGATGAAAGTTTTATGTCTCCCGAGCTTCCAAACAGGAAAATTATATCATGGCTGACAGTAAAGTAATTTAATTGCACTGTTGCTATGACAACATGCTGCTCTTTCTTTTCAATTTGCTTATTTGTCAGAAGCTTCCCAAAGGGACTAAGACACGATACTCCATGTTTTCTTTTGTTTTAAACAAACATTGCCAGCAGTATGGTCTTATTAGAAAAATGGCACTGTGGAGAAAAGAGAGTGACGGGGGTCCGCTACCTAGGAATCATCTGTCTGCTTTTTGTTTCTGTCCCCTCGTGCTGTCCAACTGTAAACTGCAACCCTATAAATCCAGCATTTTCGCAGCAACGGTATCAAGAGCTGCTGATCACTACAGTTCCATTTTAAAAAACAGTTCCCAGAAACCACCGCTGAGGAGTTTTCCATTATTATACTCTAACTACATAATTTGCCAAATCTTTTTTTCCTCCTATTTTAGAGGGGGGAAAAAAAAGAGAGCGAGCGAGCAAGAATCCGGATCATGTGAGTCTGCAGTTAGGCAAACATTTTTAATCTGCTACCACAATAGGGTTGCTACACCAGATACGCAAATAGTTACTCACTAGTGACCTCCTTACAACTTTTCGGTGTGCTATTAGTTACATTCCACACACACAACTCCACACACCCTCTTTCTGTTTTTATATGATTTGCTGTGTTTTGTTATCTTATTTGCTTTCCAAGGGAGAAAATGCAGCAGGAAAGCTGCATTTCTTGCCCACTATCAGAAGGTTTCCAAATAACTGACAAACACATTACTGACCCAGCTTTGAACAGATGTTCGAAGTGAACTTTGAAAAGTTAAGAAATCCTCTCCAAGCCGAGCAGGGCAGTCGCGATTTGGAGGGGCCGGGTAACCCCCCTCCACGCGCGCACGCGCGCGCGCACGCACGCGCTCCACTCCCGTCTACTGTACTTGTCAAAAACATTTCAAGGGGACCTGCGGGAGCGGCGATTGGCTGCGTCCCGCGTCAATCAGCGACGTTGCCAGGCAACGAGGAAACCGCTCTGCTCCCCGTATACTGGGCAATTGGGAGCTCGCATACCTTCACTGCCGGTCAGATGTCATAAACCTTTTATTGGCCGCACCGCGGCGAGCCTTAAAAACACATCAATAAAAGCCCGCCGTCCCCCCAACTTCTCCAGGGCCCAAAGAAGGTTTCCTAGAGAGCCGGGGTAAGGAGGGGTCGGGCCTCGGGGGTCTCGGGAGACGCTCACTGCCGGTGCCAAGCCCGCACAGTTTGGGGGGAGGGGGCATCTTTGTTAGGAGCCTGTTTCTCATCTTGGGGTCTCCCCTAGAGCGGCACCCGCTCCCCCGGCCCGGAACGGCGGGGATCCCGTCCTCCGCGGACAATACCAACTCTGCTCCTTTCGGGCGTCTTTTGGAAATCTAGGCATCGGGAAACAGCCCTCACGTCGGGGCAGGAAACTCTTCGGACCGGGCAACTTCCCCGCTCGGGGGCTGCAGTCTCCCCGCCCGGCCGGGCCCCCGAGCCTGAACCCTCCCCCCAGTAACTGCGGAGTCCCTCGTCTGCCGTGAGCGGCGAGGTCGCCTCCAAGACGGCCTCGGACGAGTGCCCCCGCCCCAAGTCACCCCAATCCCACCGGGGCGCCAGCGGGAGCGGGGAGCAAACTCACCTGGCCGGAGCGGAGGCGCGGGGACGCCGCAGCCCTTCAGCGGGAGCCCACAAAGTTTCGCGGGCGCCCACGGGCATCGCTTGGTGGCCCGGCTAAGGACGCGCGGGCGCGGCGCGGCGAGCCCGGGGCGGCGGGCGGCGGGGGGCGGCCGCGGGCGCGGGCGGCAGGGGCGCGGGGGTCGCGGCGCGGCATGGGACCTGCGGCGTCCGCCGGGCGCGCCGCGCGTCCTCCCGCCGGCCCCGCCGCTCTCCCCGCCCCGTCCCGCCTCCCGCTCGCCTCCGCCGCGGCGCGTCGGGCCGGGGCGCGCCGAGCGGCGAGAAATTGTTTCCACTGCAAACAAAAAAAGGCGACACATGACCAGGCAGGAGGAGGGGAAGCGCGGGGAGGGAGGGGCGCGGAGGGGAGGGACGGAGCGCAGGGGGCGGAGGGAGCCGGAGAGAGGGAAAACGTGGGCCGGGCCGCCGGCTGCCCGGGGTGCGGACCCGCCGGGGCGGCCCATGTCCGCGCGCCCCTCGCCGCGATCGACCCCGCGCGCCGTGCCCGAGCGCTTTCCGGGGGACGCAGCAGGGCCGGGGCCGGCCTGGGCCGCGCGGACTCGCCTCCCGCCGCGCCGCGGGGCGGGGGTGACCGGCGCGGGCCCCAGCGACCCGGGGCGGCCGCGACCGTGGGCGGCGGGGCTGGCGGGCGGGCGGCGCGCGGCCTGCCCCTACCCCAGCCTCCGGCCACGCGGGCGGGCCGGCGCTGTGCCGCTGGCAACGTGTCGCCGGAACGCTCCTACCCCATCCGCATGCCTTACAAGGCTCGAAAGTAAAAATAAAAAGAATTACGATGCGGGCGAGCCTTGCGAGGGGGAGAAGAGATTCCACTTCTCCCCAACTACGGCGTCCTGGCGGGGCTCCCAGGCCGGTCCCCAGCCCTCCTCCAGCGCCCACCTCGAGCCCCGGGAGGAAAGGCACAAAGGCACCGCAGCCCCCCGCCCCGCTGGCCGCTCCTCCTGTCGTCTGCCGGCGCGTGTCTGCGGAGGGAGGGAGGGTGGCCATTACAGACAACCGAGCAAGAGGCCCGTCCTAGAGGCCACGCCGGTAGGTAGGCCCTCTGGGTGGGTGGGGGACGCTCAGCGCCGCGACCGACTTAGAAACCTCGAGAGAAACCCGGCCTTATCGCCTTCACATTTTGAGTTCTCGGGAACCCGACAGACAATTAGCAGGGCCACCCAGCGACCGGCGGCGCAGCCACCACTCCAAGTCTTTAGGCTCCTCCAAGGAAGGGCCACCCACTGCTAAAGCTGCCTTGGGAGAGGATGAGAGGAGAGTCCAACAGGACACCCTGGTGGTGACACAAATAAAAATAGGATTGCACCCCGCTTGCACAGAGCCAAATCTGTAGGTTCCTCCACAGAAGATAAGCCCAACCCATCACCCCTACCCTAACCCACCTGGGCCTGTGGACCGGCCATTTTGAGTTGAGAACTGAAGAAACAGCGGTGAACCCCCTCAGAAAGCCCTCTAGTTTGCAGCGCCTCGTAATGGAGCCAAAAGGGGAGAAAAAACCCACAGGGCTCCTGAATTTTTCTTCATCCAAAAAATAAACCCCAACTGATTTGGGAGTCATTCTTTTTAACAAAGCTTCCAAGTGGGGGGGGTGGCCGGTCTTTAAAAACACTCACCCCAAGCGTTATTACTTACCCGTGGTCTGGCAAATCCCACCCAGGAGATAACTCCAAGGTGGAGGCCCAGGGGTGGCTGGCGTTCATCCAGCCCCACCCTTCTTAATTACTGAGCACTTGACGTGACCTACCCAAACTCACTAAGCAAAAGGTGTAAGGTGAGAGAGACAGCTCTGAGGCGTCAGAGAGGTACTGGTGACATCAGCGATTGGACATCAGTCAAGTGTAGGTGGCACCCTCCTTCCGCCTATCTGTTGAGGGACTGAATCTCCCGTCAAAGCAACCAAGGCCAGAGACCTTTGTCCAAGCCCCCTTGCCCACCCAGAGAGGAAGAACTACTCCCCTGCCATCCTTCCCACCCATCACCAGCTCCCAACTCTCCCCATGGCCAACGACACTCACACGGTACCTAGAAATTTCTTTACAGTAAGACAAGTGGTGTGTTAATTTTCACTCCAGTCCTTTCTTTGTCCTCAGAGTTCAAGCACACAGAATAGGTCATTCTTGAAATTCTCCGTGTGAGCTGTTTAGCCTCCAAACCAGCCATGTAGGGTGAACAACATCTTTAAAACAGGCACGCCTTGGGCCAGGAGAAGCCCTGAGTAGAGGGTGGAGTATGGTGAGGTCAGCTGTCTTTTACAAGCCTGCCTCTCTTTCCTTCTGCGTGTTTTCAGTTTCTTCCCTTCTCAAACATACAGACCTTCTCTAATTATGACGGGGTTACATCCAAGGAAGCCCATCATCCTAAACTGAAAATATCCAGGAGTCAAAAATGCATTTCATACATTTCATACACTTAACCCATGGCGTATCACAACTCAGTCTAGCCCACCTTGAACATGCATAGAACGCGTACATTAACCTGCAACTGCAAATTGCGAAATCACCGAACATACACGTTGGATATCTCATGAGGTAACTTACCGACTACTGTCCTGCAAGTGGAAAACAGAAGTTGTATGGGTACAGAATGGCTGCAGCGTAGCGGGTTGTTGGCCCGGTGATCCCATGGCTGCCTGGGAGCTGAGGCTTGCTGCAGCTGCCCATCCTCCAGAGAGGGGATCGGACAGGATATCACTAACTCAGGGAAAGATCCGAATTCCCAATGTGAAGTCTGGTGTCTACCAAATGTGTATCGCTTTTCACACCGTCATAAAGTCAAAAAATCGTATGTCGAACTATCATACGTCAGGGATATTCCTTAACCCCTCTCTCCCACTTATCCTGGGTGAGGCGGCAGGAGGCATCAGCCTGACGAGGCAGTTGGGGGCCAGCACTGCCTGACATGGAGAGAGACCTACACGCATCTGCTACCTGTCGGTCTGAACTGGGGGAATCCATTCGCACATTTGTTGAAAGCCAGAGCAAGGTTTGGTGCAGCTCCTTTCCACCTTTAAATTCCACAGAACCACACCTCTGCAATAGATGCTCCCTGACCAAAGAGCGCAGGGGCCAAAGTCTTTGGGACAACTCCGTGTTCAATACCCTTCCTGAACATTCAGAAGTTCCCTTGCCCCTGAGAAGTCTCCAAAAAGCCATTTTTTACAAACATGTTCAACAGCAGAATCCTGCGTGTGCCCTGGAACTCACTTTGGGCAACACTTACATCCTGGCTGGGGAGCGGCTGGGACGATTCCACAGCCCCTTCCAGGCCTGGGCTGGAGGCACATGCATGTCTGCGGCCAGAAGACCTGGCCTCCCGCCCAGCCAGTCCCCAGTCGGTGTGGAACCTCAGGTTCCTCCTGTGTGCAGAGGAGTGCCTCTCCCCTTGATGATTTCTGCCGTCTTCTCCAACATGCTTCCCTGCCCTGCACCGTGGAAGCCTCTCTCCCCATCCGTGGTTCTTTGGCTAACATGATTACTTACAGAATAGTTCAGTGTAGCGCCTCTGAGCCCCCGTGACACAGTAACACCTGAAGAGATGAGCAATAAGAGGCCACTGCAGGTGGGAGGGCTGGGGACCTTCGTGTAGGAAAAGCAACCTGAGGCCGGCCTGCAAGCACTGTCTCCTGGATCCTTCAGGCTGACTCCAGTGAAGAGGACAAAGGAGTGGGAACCCAGGTCAGCCCCGGGCAGGCAGCACAGCTGGGCTTCTCAAAACTGGGGAGTCAGGTGGCAGTCCCTCCCTACCCTTCCCTCTGAGACCACAATGTCTTTCCCGCTTCCCTCTACACATCTCCTCCCTACAGGTTGACACTCTCTGCTCACTTAGGACCACCTGTGGTTGCCAACACCAAGGCCACAACTTCTGACTCTCCATACCCACCACCTACAGACTGCCTCTGCCTTCCATGCCATGGTCTACATCCTCAGGGAAATAACCCGATTGGCCTAGCCTGATTTAGATGCCTTTTCCTTTCTGCCCTTTCCCTCCTGTCCACTGAGGCTAGGTGCATGAAGGAACCATCAGGAACATCAAACGGGGGATGACTTTAGAAGGAGGATATCTAATGAAGACAAGTTGGTATCTGACCTGTTAGAAATGGGGAAGTCATGTTATAGACCTGAGCTTTTCTATTAGGGACACCCAGGAAGCCATACCTAATAGGTCAGAATCTTCTAGAATGGGTCCCAGGCATGCACATTTTAAGAAGGCATTACAGGAAGAGCTCATGTTCCAGGTAGGAGAAATGAATGGCATAAGAAAATTTATTAAATGTGGCTTGATCGTATTAGAAGATGCACTGGTTCCTCAAACAAATATTGACTACCTACCAAGTATACAGCATTTTGTTAGGTGCCAGAGATAAAAAGGGTTTTGTTTCTTACGGAGCATGTGTGTTAGTGGGTAAGAGTGGAAACATAATATGACCAAACTCTTTAATGCTAAGGTGAGCAGTTTATAGTCACTAACGCAAAGGGCAAGAGGAACTCATTGAGTATTTCTGAGCGCAGAAGTTACACTATCAGAAATAGGCTTTTTTTTTAAATATTTTATTTATTTATTTGACAGAGATCACAAGTA